>NW_006399855.1:1252908-1278345 GCF_000299155.1 Elephantulus edwardii | reverse complement strand
GTATATACATTAATAAAAACTCTATATAATAGCATATAACGTGATTAATAAGCCTAATAATTCATTACTTCCCTTTAAAAAAGAATGACATTTGTCCCCCATCAAAATAGTCCCTCTAAGTTCACCACTTTCTTTCCTCTGTAATTTGCTCCCTTTGGTTATATACATTCAATCAATCAACAAACTCTTCATTCACTACATACTAAACACTGAGTAAGCAGTATCTATCAATGGGTAAATCTGCTTCGCTATAGGCATTTATTTTATTCTCCAATCTACTCATCTCAAAATGTAAGATTCTTTATCTATAATGATGACTCCCAAAAGAGACACGCAAAGCTCCATTTGTATTGTTCTTTCTCCTATCTTATGTCTTTCAATTTATGTTTTATGTCTTTTAATGTACATAAACTATACAGAACAGTTACACACACATATAATTTAGATATGTGTATGTTTGAAAGAGAGAGAGAGAGAGAGAGCGCAAGAGCGAGCAGGTGACTGACAGACAGACAGACAGACAGAAAGACCCAACTTATTTAAACCAAAGAGGAGGCTGGTAAAAGTATAAATTTTTTTAAAAAGGATTTGTAAAATATCAATTAGTCAAAATGATTTCATTATATTTAAAGAAAAGTTAAAAATCAGAATAGAAATCATGAGGATGAGTGAGGGATGGACAAGATTCAAATCTGTTGTTCACAGGATCGGTATGTACCATAATTGACTTGACTGTACCTAAAAGCAATAAATGAAAAGTTTCTCCTTCCATCACTGAACAAGTATATTCATAATTGAAAATTTTCAAAGAACACAGAAAATTAGAAAAATATTTCTTATACTAGCAAAGACAGAGCCACTGTTAATAATACCAATAGATACTTTAGTATCCTTTATTCTGTTAAGTGTAACATGATGATCAACACATTAACATTTTACATATGTTTTAAAACAAAACAGATTAATATGAAAAGTTCTCTATAAGTACCATTTTCAGTGGCAATATATTTTAATATTACGATTATATGTCCATTTTGTTCATCTATTATGCAGCTTTTAGATTAGCTATTTAGATTAACAAGGATAGCATTACCCTAACTTATGATAAGATGAAAGTCAACGGCAGCACATATAAAAAGGAAATGATAGTAAAACAATCAAAGAATTTTTCTTTTACTTTTCAAAGAGAGGACTGTACTGGGGGAGGAGGGGTGGACAGGGAGAAAAGAATGGAAATCCAAAGTCTGTAAATTTTCATTAAAATGAATAATAATTTTTTAAAAAAGGAAATGCTAGATTTGAAGTGTAGTAGAAGTAGAATTTGTTGAATACTCACTCATGAATGAATTCTTTGGAGGGAAAGAAGAGGAGCTAATTTTATCCTATGATTCTTTAAACTATATTACTGTGGTGGTGAAGAAAACAGTTTCATCCTAGAGAGGGTGAAACCAGGCTGCTCTTTGGAGGCAAGGATTCTGGAGCTCCACCTGACACACTCTGGACATGTTGCAAAAAGGGACCAATCCTTGGAGAGGAAGAGAATGAATCCTTGGTAGAGTGGAAGACAGTGCAAGAAAGGAAGACCCTCAATGAGATGGATGGAACCAGTGATTGGAGTAATTGGGGTACGTGTGTCAGAGACAATGAGGTTGGCTCAAGATAGAGCAGGATTCAGAGATGTTGTACACAGGTTTGTTATGAGTCACAGGCAATTTGACGGCACATAACAACAAACAATTATATGTACTTACAGGGAAAATACAAAAGTAGATTTGAGAAAGTTATTTTTTTTGTTTTTGTTTTTGTTTTTGTTTTTGAGAAAGTTATTTTTGAGGGAAAAAAAGGATGTGGTTTTGGACATAATCAGCCAAAAGTACACGAGGTTTTCTAGGACCAAGGAAGAGATGTTGGAGTTGTTAAGAAATAGGTATTAAAAAAAAAAAAAATTTTAAAAAAAAAGAAATAGATATTAATTGAAGTGCCAGTAGAATGTGTTCCATAACAAAATGAGTATAGAAAGAAGGGCTGGAAACTTATAGTACATAACTAAGGCAGAAAGAAAATGAATTAAGGAGACTGAGATGGTAGTCATAAGTAAAGAACCAAGAAGAGATAATGATTATTAATATGACAGTTATGTTCAGGCAGTGTGTGAAAAACTGTACACTTTCAATTTAATCCTGAAGAATATTCTATTGAAAAAGGTACAATTATTAAGTCTATTTATCAGCAAAAGAACCTGAAAGTTTAAAGCACTTAAGCAACTTGATCACAGTAACAATGTTAGTAGAGCCAAGATGACAAGAATTCCAAAAGTAGGAACATTTAGAGGTTTAGCATCTGCAATGAAATCAACTAACCAGGCAGCTAGGAGACACGAGTGGTCTGTGCTAGAGTATCAAAGGGTAAACATCAGGAGAAGTAGAGTAAACAACTTGAACAAGAAGGAAAAGAAAGGGCATGGTTTGGGGTATACAAGAATAACTGAAAATACAGTCAGGCTTTTTCTTATCATTGGGCTTAAGCATGGTGGAGATTATGAGGATGGTGCCAGATAGGGCAAGGTTTCAATTTGTTATACATAGGGTTGCTATGAGCTGGAGTTGATGGCATGGCACTTTATAAAACAACATTATTTTAATTTCACAGGATGAGCCTAAACTCAATATGGTCAATTCTATGTGTTCTGAAAATACCAATAAAACCTGCTATCTGTCTTAATCTTGAAGAATGAGAGACTGCTGAGAAAATGTATAACCTGGCTACAAAGGCTTAGATAAATCATGGAAGAAGTAGAAGGTAATAAATTATCTCACGTTCTCTTTCTTGTCTCCCCCGAGAAAAGCAGTTTGTAAAGTGTACTCTCGGACTTGTGGTATTCTTCCAGTATTATGCCAGTTATAACAAATATGTCCATCTCCTTACTTCAATTTTCAAAAATGGTGAGTGAAGAATAAAGTACTTTAGAAGAATTTCTATAATTTTTAAAGTTTTTGCCTAAGTATTAATTATTTTTGATCCATCAACGTGTAGTCTGTCACCTTTGGGAACTGGTTAAAGAATAAAAGCATAACTCACATAACAAAGATCTTACTATGTACTAGTAAAAAAATTACCAGTTTGTATGAAGAAATTAAATACATCAACAAAACTATTATGACTTTTTAATGTCTTTCTTTGGTTAGCAGTATTTATTCGTGTTCTCTGGGGAGTAACATACTCAAATTACCTAAAGTGCTAAAAACAAAACTTTCTTAAATATGTTTTTCTTGTGTAATATATGAAAATCTAGAATACACTGTATCAATAGTTGGCCGAAAATATTAACCACAAATTTAACAACTGGTACCTACTGAAATTTTAACTTATTCCAACCTAAAAAAGGCTTCTCCTTTCCCTGAACTTGAAGCAATTCAATTTCTAATGAGTCACTCAGCAACTAAACAAGCAATTCCTTATCACATCTATTAAGGAGTTGCATTTTTATTTCATTCTTGCTTCTTTTAAGTACTCATTCCTTCTATCCTCAACTATATAATGAGATTCCTGCCTTTAAAAGTGTGTATAGGGGAGCTCTGGTGGCCTAGTGGCAAGGAGCTGCAACTACAATCCCAGAAGCACACGGTTCGAATCCACCAGATGCTCTGCTGGGAAAAGGAGGGACAATCTCCTCCTGTACCTGTCAGATCTGATTTGACGGTACACTCACACAAAAATAAAATAAAATTTAAAAAAAAAAAGTGTGTATAGTCTGAGGGGAAAAAAAAAGTGTGTATAGTCTGAGGGCTCAACACAGTAAGCACGTACAAAATAAACACAAAAAGTATATAATAAAGATAATTATTTTCTGATTTTATTTCCATTCCAAGCAACTTTCTGTAATTGGATAACATAAACAAAATTTTCCTACTGAGTAACAAACACTTGAGAACCTCTAATTCCCACTTTATAGGCTTCATGGTATCATTTTACCCTGTCCTGTCTGCAAGGTCATGGTGTTACATGGTGAGAGAATTCCTAGAAATCTACAAAGAATCCTAGAAGTGAAGAGCAATCTAACAGTAGAATCTGATCACGGTGCTTGTTCTTTACAGACCTTACCAATACACCTAAGAGACAAAAATCTTGCAATGAAACATAAGCTACAATAACATTCACACAATATGAGACTTTATGGAACCTCCACAATATCTGGACTCCACTACACCAACATGTATCCTAAGTGGGGCACTCTGCCTTAACTAACATAGCCAATCTCCTATGAGTTTTCTGGGAACACCAACAGAGTCTGATGGTTGTACCGATTTTAACGATCAAACGTAAAGTAACTACAAAGGAAGAAACAAGGTAGCAGGAACAGATCAGCTTCAAGTTGGATTATAATATTAATACTGAACTTTGCTAAGTAAATTTGCATTTAGAAAATTTAGAATTCCATAAATTCTGATAATATCAAATTTCAAAAATATGCTTATCAACAAAATAATTATTTTATAAGACTAAAGAATCCTCACTCAATTTATAAGTATATATATCACATAAAATAAATTCTTAAATACATACATGGAATCTGAAATCCCCCCTCAGCATGGCACAAAGATCCTCTGCTACATCAGACATGCAGGGATGCAATGTTGCAACCAATCTTGCATAAAATGGTAGCAAATCCAACCTGCAAAAGTTATATGTAAGATGTGTAAAAAGAAAGACATACCAGAAATAATTTTAAAATTTATACTTTCTCAGATATATCCATACATTAAATTATAAAAAGTGATAATCATAGACGTGTCTATTTATTGTTATCATAATGAGTGTAGTTAAATTTCAATTTGCTTTATCAAAGTTAATGAATAATCTGATATTTCCTCTTCACTGTATTTATTCCACATCTGCAATCTCAGTGACTATGTAATTTTTATAAAATAAAATACCAAGTAAAGAAAACAACGGTCTGACAGGACTAACTAAAGTTAGCACAGTTATGGACTAAGTATCTGTATTACAAATCTAAAAGTAACTTACTTAAAGCAAAACAAAATCATTTCCTTAACATACAGTTAGTTGGAAACTTTAATGTCTATAGAACATATAACCATTAACAAGAATTAAGAGGCCCAAATAATACCAAAACATCCACACTCAAACATTTATTTCACTCACTGTAGAATTCACTCAAATTTTCATAAGCCTATTTATTCTTACTTTAAATACAGCTGACCTTTGAACAACAGGTATGACAGCATTTGGGTGTTTTGTTTTGTTTTGTTTTTTACTAATACAGAGTTTAAGTATTGCTAAACATCCCTGTGTGACCAGTTTGTCTCTTGCTTTTATTGAGCACTCAATTCTTGCTACCTTTTTAGAAAAACATAAACAATATAAATGAACGCCCACTGATTGGTGGAAAGAGACCACAAAAAGCCCATTATCAGGAATCAAAACAAGGCCAATAACCCACTCCACAACAGAACATCAATCATTCATATGAAAGTTCAAACTGAAACTATAGAAAAGTCATAGTTATGACTAGATATGCATTGAGTGCTAACAACAAAGACTAGATGAGCTGTGGGATGGCATCAAGGAACCATACAGGAAGAAAGCAAAAGGTCATTTAAAAGACAGCTCAATGCTGAACCATTTCAGAAAGTAGCAAATAATTATGGTTAAGAATCAATAATAATGAAAGAAGCTATTCAAGCTGCACTGAAGACACTAGCAAAAATTAAGATCTAGGAATTCATAGTGTATCAAATGGTGTTTCAACAAACAGAAGCAACCTACCTGGATATGTTTGTTCATATATGCCAAGAAAAAGGCAAAGACAGTGAAACTTCATCTCACAAACTTTGGGCACATTGGCTAGAGGCAGTGGTCCTTAGAAAAAGACATCATGTTGGGGATAGTAGTGGTGGATCAGTGAAAGAGAGGAAGAGCCTCAATGAGATGTACTGAAACAGTGACAGCCACAGTGGGTTTGAGGAGGGCAGAGACTGTGAAGATTGTGCATGAGAAGAGTTCAATCTGTTGTTCATAGTGTCACTATGAATGGAAGGTGATTTAACAGCATCAAACAATAATTTTAGAACTATGCGTTGTATTTTTTTTAAAAATACGTTTTGTTTCACTGAGATTTTAAAATATTTTTATATATAATCTAACTTATTTCTTAAACCTTTATTATATTCTTTAATATATTTTCTAGAAATCCCTATTTAACTTTTTCTAAGATACAACTCTTGATATTTTTAAACTACCGTAACCTTGGTTATCTTTTTTCAATAGTTTAACACTGTTAATACTTCGCATCAAAAGTTCAAAACCAGATACGTCATTATCCTTTCCTTCTATTTGACTCATCACTTTTTCTTTTTTTAAAATTTCTTCCACTTAGCCCTATCTATATGGAAACTTCCTCTCAGCCCCCAAAATAAAGGCAAATGTAGCTACCTATTTAAAAATAAATAAAAATGTGAGCTCGTTCTCTCTCATTTAGTTAACAATACAGGTCAGAGTTTTCCAGTCTAGTAAGATTTATTTTTAAATTTAGTTTATTTTTCATTTCAATGAACATTTACAGAGATTTTGGAATTCCATTCATTCATTGTTGCACCCTTCTCCCCGCACAAACCCCTCCCCCCTCCCCCCCTTTGCTCCTCCAATGAGGGAGTTTTTCTTTGGTAAGATTTTTTTAAAGACTGCCTAGGAGAATCCGTCTCTAAAAACCCACTACTAGAAGGTCAGCCATGGGTCAATTCAGACTCAACAGCACAGAACAAGACCATCTAGGTTGAGGGTTTTTTTAAAGTGAAAATGAGTTTATTTTGTGGAGGGAAAATATAATGACAAGTTTGTATTTTGAAATCTTATAGACATAAACTTATTTTTTTAGAAAAATATGTTAGGTTTCCCTTTACTTATGGAGGTTGGTGTGGTGTTTTTTTTTTTTAATACACATTTATTTAAAGTTAGTATATATTGTTTTTCACACTCAATCTTTCCCATACAATCTAGGCTTCTAAGGCTTTCCTGATAGTCAGGTTATCCTGTTTCTTTGAAGCTGTTCACATTCAAGTTAGATATTCCACATTCTTAAGACTCCTCTACCTCTATATACTAGCCAAATTCCTGCCAAACTAGAAAGTTCCTAATATCCTTTTTTCCCACTATACCTTTTATAATGTAATGACAGTGATATTAAATGTCATGACCCTGCTAAAATCTTTTTAATACCTTTTTGTTTCTTATTTTAATATTTTAACTGCAACTATTTCACTGTAATGGTATACTTGTTAAGAAGCTGATAACCACAATATAAAAAGTTATTTTCTAATTTCCTTATATTTAAGTCAAGTTGCAAGACTATCTGCTGTTCATTTATCATTTCAAAAAATAAAAAGTCCTTTTTGTTATAAATAATGTAATAAAATGTATATTCAGTGTGAGTTTTGCTTCAGTATGCTTCCATATTTTCTGCCTTCCTAAAAATGTGAGCCTAAAAGGGAGATGTCACATGTCACACCAATCACACTGAAATTATTAAAATAAAACATTTTAATCCACACAAAAAATAAAATTGTGTTAAAATTTAAGCTGGATATAAATTTCATCTTGACTTCTTAAAAGCAGTTAAGACAATAAATTAATATATTTTTCAAAAACTGAATTCTTTATGCTAAGTGAACTAACTCAGGTGCGTAAGGACAAATATTGCAAAAGACCATTATTGTAAAAACAGAAGGATAACCAGTAAAACATGTAAAGATATCCAAGGGGAGATGGTAAAGGAAGAAGGGGGAGAAATCACAGAGATGTAGAGTTTGGTGAGTGGAAGGAGGAGGCATAAGAAAAAAAAAACCTATCATGTACCTGAATGAAACACAATGTAAACAAATTATTATGAGCAAGCCAATAAAAAAACTAAAAACTGAATTCTAAGAGACTATTTTTTTAATAATAGGTAAACCACTTTCCTCAAAATAACAAAAATATCAACATTTTCAAAGTCCTATGAATGAGCTATTTCAGTACAGCTACAGTAAATAGTCAATCAGAATTCAAAATAACAAGAATGCAAAAATACATGCACACACAGAGAAGTAACTGTTATAGGTTTTTACCTTTTAATCAATAGGTCTCTGAAAGAAATATCCAGTTTTCTTTTACTCTTTAAAATCTAAGGAATTTAACTACTAAAAGCATTCAATTTTATCTATGTTCAAAAATGCTTATGGAGGAAATATGAAAGAATCCTGTTATAATTCAATTAAAGAATACAAAGGATTTTCTTCATTGTAAAACAGAACAAACAAAAGATTAGGGTCATGTATCCTGAAGCTGGTTACTTTTTCACTATGCCAATAGTTCCTAATGCAATATCGCCATCAAGTGGTGCAGTGTACTAATGTTGTTGTTATGTGCCGTCGAGTTGCCTGCGACTCATAGTGACCCTATGTACAACAGCCCTAAACTCCGCTCTGTCCTGTGCCAGTCTCTGACACTCCCATCCCAATTATCCCAGTCACTGAATCAATCCACCTCATAGAGGGCCTTCCTCTCCTGCGCAGTGTACTAATAGTGACCAAAAATCTTTTTCATAGATCTAAACTTAGTAAAGTGGAGGTTCTAACTAAACATTCTTTCACAAGAACTCCAGTAAATTCTTCTAAAAGCTGGATTTAAAACTGTTTAAGAAAAAGAATGGGGAAAATGTTTGAGAATTAAAAGTGATACATTTTTTAATAATATTCTAATTATATAAGTAAAGTATTCTGAATCTACTAAACTTAATTTTGTTTCAAAGTTATTAAAACTAACTACAGGCTAATCTATGGTTAAACTGAAAGATTCTTGGGTTCTTTCTCTTATTCTGAGTGACAAAAGATTAAAATTTTTTTCCTAATGTGAGGGAGATTTCTGAGGCAGTAGCCATGATAGGTTTCTTTACATGAGTATTAGATACTTAAAATGTATACACTCTATGTGATGTTTAAATTATTACATGTGTTTACATACTAAATTATCTCAAAAATTAAAAGCAAGTATCTAATTTCTTAATACGGAGTTAAGAGAATTTCTAATAGATTTAAATTAGTTCTTTAAAGAGTGGAAGATACAATGTAAAATTTTGGACTTTTTTTAACCACTACTTTTTTTTAAAAATGCTCATCTTTTTATTTATTTATTTATTTGCGTGTACTGTCAAATTAGCTTTGACTGGTACAGGAGGAGATTGTCCCTTCTTCTCCAGCAGAGCATCTGGTTGATTCGAACCGCTCACCTCTGGGATTGCAGGACAGCTTCTTGTCACTAGGCCAGCAGAGCTCCCAACACTACTTATTTTATGTAAGTTAAAATACTGTTTCAGAACAGAACCTTCAGAATTGTCAAGATTGACCATAATAAATTTTAAAACATTTTGTCTTGTAACTGGCTCTACAATGAATATAAAGAACTCTTATAACTCAATAACACAAATACAAAACCATCAAAAAAAGGAGCAATAGCTATTTACAACAGCCAAAAGGTAGAAATAATTAAACACATTGCCACAAATGATGGTAATACAACAAAGAAAAAAAAAATGTGTTTCTAAGCATGGTCGTCAAATAAAAGTGTGCAGCAACGTGTTAAATGTTCATCACAAATGAGTGAATAAATAAATTGTTGTGGTATTAGCCACACAATGGAATATTTGTCATAAAGTTATGATAGATGCATGCTATAATACTGATACGCTTTTAAAAAACTATGTTAAGTACAATAATTCAATGACAAAAGTTTAAAACACTTTATCTCATCTATACCATAATTATGGCTAGAACAGTACATAGTTAGAAAACTGCCTGAAGTTCAATCAGGATTTAGAAGAGAGAGTGAGACCAAGAGTATCACTGCTGATGTTGGATGAATCCTGGCTAACAGTAAAGAACAGAAAATGTCTACTTATGCTTTATTGACTATGCACTGGCATTTGACAGTGAAGATCAGAACAATTTACGGCTAATATGGAGAAGAATCAGAATCCCAGGGCACTTAATTGTCCTCATGTGAAACCTATACTATCTAAATATATACCTGGAGGCTGTAGTGTGAACAGAAAAATGAATGCTGCTGTTGTTGTGGACCATCAAGTCGGAATCGACCCACAGCGGACCGACCCTCAAGTGGGTTTTCAGAGGCAGTTAATCCCATGAGATTGCCCATTCTCCTGCGGAGCAGCTAGTGGATTTAAACCGTGTGCCTTCGGGATTGCAGTGTAGCTTCTTGCCACCAGGCCACCAGAGCTCCCTAAGGGAGGAGCACTTGGTTTAAAATTAGTAAGGGTTGTATTCTCTCTATATACCTATTCAATTTATATGTTTAGCAAATTATTCAAGAAGCTTGGCTCTATGAAGAGGAATGAGGTATCAGGATCGGAGGGAGACTCATCAATAACCTGAAGCAGATGATATAACCTTGCTTGTTCAAAGTGAGGAGGACTTGAAGCACTTCTTGCAGAAGGTAAAGAATAAAGCCTTCAATATGGATCGCATCTCAACATCAAGGAAACAAAGATTCTCACCACTAGACGACAGGCAAAATTCTGATAGAAGAAAGACTGAAACCACAAGGTTGCACTATTTTGTGGGTGGAGGGAGGGGGTGAAAGAAATTGGAAGGATCCAGTGGAGACTTGAAAAGACAGAGTAATGATGGGCAAGGTCCAATGGTAATTGATTTTATAAAACATAATGCATGTAAATGATTGTATTAAACACAGTATGAATGAAGAACAGTGTGAAACACAATGTATACAAACGTTGCAAGCAAACCAATATAAAATGAAATTTTAAAAGAAAAAAGAAAAAAAGATGTATGTTTTGAGTTGGAATGGACAGCAGGTTTTCAGAGGCAGTATAAATCACACTGGAGACTGTCTATTCCACGGACAGCTGGTGGATTCAAACTTCATGCCTTAGGGATTGCAGCACAGCTTCTGCACCAATAGGCAAGCACCAACGGAGAAGCAAAAATGTGTTCTATGTATACAAACCCATTGCTTGGAGACAATTAGAATTCACAATAACCCTGAAGGACAAAGTAAAATTACTCCACAGGATTTCCAAAGTTGTAAAGTTTTAGGAAACTCTGGTGGCCTTGTACTAAGAAGCTGTGCGGCAATCTCAAAGACACTTGGTTCAAATCCCCCAGATTCTGCTCCACAGCAGGGCAGGCAATTTCCTACCATGTAATTTACTGCTTCTGAAAGCCCACTGAAGGATCATCTATGGGGCGGTTCCAACTCAACAGCACACAACAAAAACAAATCTTGACAAAAACATGCTGCCACATCGTTTACATAGAGCAGCTGGTGGGTTGAAGATATCAACTTTGATTCACAGCTGAGTCAATGCTACACCTGAGCTCTTTATAAGTATATGACAGAATAGTATTTGGTCATTAAAAGGATTAATATTGATACACTGTACATTACAAAAGAACCTTGAAAATAAGCTAAGTGAAAGAAGCCAGACACTGAAGTATTATCATGTATATGAAATATCTAGAACAGAAAATTTTATAGACACAGAAAGCAGATTAGTTGTTATTTTGAACCAGAAGCTGGGGAGAAAATGTACACATACAGAAATAGGACACCACCCCTTTTTTAGGGGAAATAAAAATGACCTAACATTGGAGTATGGAGTTGGTTTCAAAATCCTATGAACATACTAAAATGTACACATTAAAAGGATGAAGGACAATCAGACAATGCGTCAATACTGCAATTAATGTTATTAAACAAAATATGCATGAATAACTGTTTAGAAAATGTTAAAAATAATTTTAATCTCTGTAGATGTTCATTGAAATTAAAAATAAAAAAAGAAAAAATTTTAAAGGTGGGTACGTGGTATGAAATGTTAATGATTTATCAAGAAAGCCTATTGTTTAAAAAATGCATTTTTACATTTTTCTTAAATCACCCTATATAGGCCACATAAAAGCTCCATTTTTTTGCTAAAGACAATTAATAGATACACATCATATGAGTCTAACAGTTGCAAGCATTCAAATAAAATAAGTATTAGCCGAAGTGAGGTACACAGGATGGGTAAAGAGGAGATTCTAGCCACAGAAAATATAAAAGAGACTGAGAAAGAATGTTATAGACAAAAGCAGAGCTTACTCAATTATGAATTTAGTTACACAGGAAGACCAAGACACAGAAGGCACTAAAAGCATGTGATTAAAAATACTTCCTATTTTTTCCCCCCAGAATCCAACTTGTTTTCTTCATCCCAAGGACTCATCCACTTGCCTACTACTCCTAGTATGTCTTAGGGAGCTCTGGTGTCCTAGTAAGAAGCTGTGCTGTAATCCCAAAGGCAAGTGATCCAAATCTACCAGCTGCTCCATGGAGGAAGAACAGGCAATCTCTGAATTGGAGATTCCGCTATGGAGGGTCAGCTATGGGTTGGTTCTGACTCAAAGGCACACAACAACAATGTCCTAGGGAGCTCTGGTGGTTTAGTGGTAAGAAGGTAGATGGTTTAAATCCACCAGCAACTCTGTAGGAGAAAGATGGGCAATTTCCATGAATATGATTCACAGCATCTGAAAACCCTAGCTCAACATTGCATAACAACAGTATGTCCTAACTGGTTTTAAGAAGCTAAGCCTGCTGACTTTAAATCAACCTTCTTACTGCCTCTTTGTCCCTCCCCTGGAAGCCAATTTTACTCAAAAGAGAAAGGTTTGGGAACAAAAGGGGCTGGGAGGAACGGAGATGAGAAACAGGCATAAATGGCAGGTGATATTCTGTCAAATGACACAAGAAGGTTAAGGACAAAAGAACAAAAAATGACCTTCTTAATTAAATGCTTTACGGGTCACTAAAATTTAAACAACTAGGAAACATCAAGTTGGTCCAACAATCTAGCTTTAACAAAAACCTCTCATTTCTGCTAAATCAAGTCAGAACTGACTCACAGCTGACCCTTTGAGAGTTTTACTAATGATAAGAAGCTGCACTGAAATCCAAGCGACACAGTTTGAACCTACCAGCTGCTATGCAAAAGAAAGATGGGCAATCTACTGTTCATGGATAGGAAAACTCAATATGGCTAAAATGACAATCCCACCAAAAACAATCTACATGTTCAACACAATCCCAATCCAATATGAAATTCGTTTTTCAAGGAAATTGAAAGGGAAATTGTAAAATTTAATTGGATAGGCAAGAGATCCCGAGTAAGCAAAACACTTCTGAGAAACAAAAATAAAGTGGGAGAGAGAGCACTCTCTGACCTCAAAATCTACTAACAGCAGTAGTAACCAAAACAGCATGGTACTGGTACAATTAACAGGCACATAGACCAATAGAAAAGAATTCAGAGCCCAGAAATAGACCCAGCTATCGAGCAAAACTGGACTTCCACCTGCAGAAAGATGAAAGAGGGTCCACATCTCACATCACACAAAAATATCAACTCAAGGTGGATCAGAGACCTGGGAGTAAAGCCCAAAACCATAAAGTTCTTAAAAGACAAACTAGGATCAAGCTTAGAAGCGCTAGTCCAAGGCATAAATAGACTGCCAAATACAGCCAGAAATGCACAATCTGAAGAGGATAAAACTGATGAGACCTAAAGATTAAATTCATGTGGTGCTGTTGTTATGTGCCATCAAGTCACTTGCGACTCATAGCAACCCTATGTACAAGAGCCCTAAACGCCGTTCTATGCTGTGCCAACCTCACCATATCAAACACACTCATTCCCACCACTCCACTCACAGAATCAATCCACCTCATCGAGGGTCTTCCTTTCCTGTGCAGTCCCTCCACTCTCCCAAAAAATGATGTCTCTCTCCAATGACCAGTCCCCTCCTTGCAACATGCCCAAAGTATATCAGACGAAGCTTCAGAATCCTTGACTCCAAGGAGCATTCTGGCTTCACCCTCTCCAGGACAAACCTCTTTGTTCTCCTAGCAGTTCATGGTGTATTCAACTCTTCTCCAGCACCACAGCTCAAAGGCATCAATTCTCTTTCTATCATCCCTCCCTATTCACTGTCAACTCTCTGATGCATAGCACATAATTGCAAAGACTATAGCCTGGATCAGGAACACCTTAGTCTCCAGCCTGACATCATTGCTCTTCAGTACTCTTGAGCAGTCCCTCACAGCTGACTTTCCCAATGCAATTTGTCTCCTGATTTCCTGGCTGCTGTTGCCAAGAGTGTTGATTGTGAAACCAAGTAAACTAAACCTGTTGACTATCTCAATCTCTTCACCATCTATACTGATGCTGCCAATTGGCCAGCGGTGAGAATCTTTGTTTTCTTAATTTTGAGCTTCAATCCATATTGAAGACTGCAGTCCTTGACCTTCTACAGCAAGCACTTCAGGTCCTCCTCAGTTTCAGTGAGCAGGGTTGTGTCATCTGCATAACACAGGTTGTTGATGATTCTGCCACCAATCCTGATGCCACATTCCTCCTCGTACAGCCCAGCATCTCAAACGATCTATTCTGCATACAGATTGAAAAGGTATGGATACAAAATACATCCCTGATGGACCCCATTCTTGTTCTTGATTTTGAACCATCCAGTGTTTCCCTGCTTGTGATCCACACAGTCAAAAGCCTTTGCATAGTCAACGAAGCAAAGACAGACATTCTTCTGGTATTCTCTGATTTCTGCCAAGATCCATCTAACATTAGCTATAATATCCCTAGTACCGTGACCTCTTCTAAATCCAGCCTGCACATCTGGCAGTTCTCTGTTGGCATACTGTTCCTAATGTTTTTGGATAATTTTCAGCAGAATCTTGCTTGCATGTGATATCAATGATATTGTTCAATAATTTCCACACTCTGTTGGGTCACCTTTCTTTGGAATGGGAACAAATATCGATCTCTTCCAGTCAGTTGGCCAGCTGGCTGTCCTCCAGATTTCCTGGCACAACTCAGCACATCCAGGGCAGCGTCTGTCTGCTAAAATAAATCAATTGGTATGCTGTCAACTCCTGGAGCCTTGTTTTTTGCCAATTCCTTCAGAGCAACTTGAACTTCCTCCTTCATCACCATAGGGTCTTGCTCATGTTATTTCATAACATTCCTCTGTGTCAGCCAATTCCTTCTGATATAGTGACTCTGTGTACTCCTTCTATCTTCTTTTGATACTTCCTGAATCACTTAACATTCCACCCAAACTATTTTTAAGTACTACCACCCATGGCTTGAATTTGTTTTTCCACTCCTTCAGCTTAAGAAATGCTGAGCGAGTTCGGCCCTTTTGATTTTCCAACTCCAGCACTCTGTGCATTTCATCATAGTACCTTGCTTTGTCATCCCAAGCTGCCTTTTGAAATTTTCTGTTCAGTTCTTTGATTTCTTGATTTCTTCCCTTAGCTTTGCAATACTCAGAGTCTCATCTGACTTCCATCTTGGTCTTTTCTTCTTCTTCAGCCTTTTAAATGATCTTTTGCCTTCTTCATGGACAAATTTTCTTTCAAAAAAATTTTTCCAACAGGGTGAAAAGAAAACCCACTGGCTGGGAATAAACATTTGATAATACCATCTCAGACGAGAGCCTCATAAATAAAGTTTACAGAATGCTGCTGGGCCTCCACAAGAAAAAGACTTATAATCCAATTATAAACTGGGCAAAAGACATGGAAAGAATTTTCACAGAGTAAGATATTAGGGGCAAACAGACACATGAAGAAATGCTCAAAATCACTGGCAATAAGAGATGCAAATCAAAACCACAATTAGATACCATATCACTCCAGTAACAACGGCAAAGTTTAACAGGGCAGCAAGTAATAAATGATGAAGAGGATGTGGCAAGAAAGGAAATCTTATAAACTGTTGGTGGAATTATAAAATGGTACAACCATTCAGGAAAGCAGTTTGGCACTTCCTCAAAAAGCTCAACATTAGGGAGCTCTGGTGAGCTAGTGGCAAGAGGCTGCACTGAAATCCCAGAGGTATGTGGTTTGAATCCACCAGATGCTCTGCTGAAGAAAGAGGGGCAATCACCTCCTGTACTACTCAGATCCAATTTGACAGTACACACACACACAAAAAAAAATTCAATTTTTTTTGTTAAATAGCTAAACATAGAAATTCCATATGATCCAGCTATTTCACTACTTGGAATACACCCTGAAAAAATGAGAACTGAGGCACAGAGACTTGTACACCAATGTTCACAGCAATGTCATTTAACATCGTAAGAATATGGAAACAGCCCAGATTTACAACTACAAAAGAATGGATTGAGAAATTATGGTATATTTACACAATGGAATACTACGAAGCACACAAGAACAAAGATTTTGTAAATTATTACCTAACCTGGGAGCAACTGGAGGGCATTATGCTGAGTGAACTAACTTAATCACACAAGGACAAATATTGTATAAAACCATTATTGTGGAATGAGTGTAAGGATCCAAGGGAGAGGGGAACAGAGGGATGAGAATGGGCAGGGGGAGGGGAATTAATAATGGGGTTGTACAATTTGATGACTGGGGGGTTGAGGGAAATTAGAAGAATCTGTTCTGGAAAACAATGTATTTGCATTTTGTAAATAAACTAGTATAATTTTTTAAAAATTACTGAAAAAAGAAAGATGGGTAATCTACTCCTGAGCAATGTACTGCCTCTGAAAACTCACTTGAAGGTCAGCTATGGGTTGGATCAGACTCTGTGGCACAAAACAACAACAAATGACAGGGTAGGATACTGCACATCTTTCACCTTTGGAGCAGCTGTTGGATTTGAACCACCTGCCACTGAGTTGGCAGCGTTAATTCCTTATCCACCAGGTTATTCTAATTTGTTGGGTTGTGACGTGCTGTGAAGTTGGGACTGATTCATGGCTGCCCCTTAAGTAGGTTTTCAGAGGTTGTATATTACACAGGAGGTTGCCCATCTTTCTTCTTACCTTTGTGCTGGCAGTGCCAATCTCTTACTACAAGGTCACCTGAGTGCCCCACCCTCTACTTAGTACTCGGAAAATAGAGGTTTAGGCTGAATGTTTTCTTTAAATATAGAGCTCTTCAGAAAAGATTACAGACACTAGAAGTAAATAACAGAAATCAATTCTCACATAAATTTGTGCTATACAATTTGACTGACAGGAAACATATATAAAATATAGAAATATCAACAAAGCATAAAAGTAAAAGCTATATATAAACTATATCATCAACAAGCCAAACCATCCCTAAAGAAACCAGAGCACCCAAACAGATATTATAAACACTCACGCTAATGGCTGAGTTATTCACAACAGCAAACAGATGGAAGCAACCTATGCCCATCAACAAATGAACAAATAGAAAAAGTGTGTTATCTATTCACACAATGGAATACTACGCAGCACTGAAAAACAAGGAACTCATAAAATATCACCCAACATGGGAACCGTGGAGGAGGACATTATGCTGAGTGAAATTTCTCAGTCACCAAAGGGAAAATACTGCATAAAACCTTACAAAACAAGACTGACATGGGGTTGGGGAATACCTGAAAAAAGAGGGGATAAATAATGAACACTGAAATGGAACATATGAAGGAAAGAACTGTTTAAAAGGTATTATCTGTAGGACAACAATCCAGAATAAGAGGTACATGGCAATGTGGACTCAGGGACAATGAATGAGTATTATTTATGAATGAATGAAAATATGGCTTTTCTATAAACTTTTGATAAAGCCAAACTATAATGATTATTTCAATAAAGTAAGTTAATACTACTCATCACTATTGAGTTGGAACCAAATCATAGCAGTTATCATTTTAATGGGCGGAAAATTCCCATTGTTCTCCCTCAGAGCCTCTGGTGGATTCAAACCATTTGACAGGCACCAACTTTGGGTCAGCAGTACAGCTTCCCTACAGACTATGCTACCAAAGTTCCCTAAAAGAACATATCAAAAATAACAGATACAAGAAAACCCAAAAAACCAGATACAGCAAAATTGAGGCCAAAAAGTATTAAATAAGACAAAGACAGCTACTTTAAAGATAAACGGTACACCAAATATCATAAAAAGAAGATTAAGAAAACTGTAATCAGGGCAGAAATGGGTAACATCGATTACTTTTCTTCTGTCAACCTATGATCTCTAAATAAATGGACTAAAAAAGGTAAGGAAACAGATTTTAATGAAACTGTTATTTAATAATAAGTACCTGATGAACTAATTTAACAAAGAAAATGTCTTTTTAAAAAATTTTCATGAAAACTGACAATATTAACCCAGAAAGGAAACATCAATAAATTCTGTAAGGTGAAAACAACCGCATTCTCTTTTCACAGTACTGTAACAATATTAATTAACATACAACCTCTGGGGAAGCAAAAAAGTTCTATTACCTGAAAATTTCAACTCTGAAATAGCTCTTAAGTCATTAATGAAATAATTTCTATCATAAAAACAAAAATCACAGGTCAGAACTAAGGGACATTGCTAAACAAGGGACACAGCTGAGAAAAAAAAAATGAAGCAAAAACCCAGAATGACTAAATTTTTTAAAATTAATAATACTGAAACAATAGTATATGAGTCCAAAAGTTGAATTTTGGGGGGCTTTTTTGGTGACAAAAGTCAAATAGACTGTTAGCCTAATCCTAAAGAGGAAAAGAAGAGCGCATAAATACATCAGTTTGTAATGGTAAAAGATCAGAATGTCTGAAACAGTTAAAACACTACATTCATAAAAGCAAGCATTTTTAAAAGAAGAAACAAGGGAGGTCTTAATATAGACACTGACATGAAAAGATCTCTTGGATATAAAAAGCAAAGTTCACAATAATATATGTAATAAGCTGCCACCAGTGTTAAAAAAATAAGCTATAACTGAATTTTTCTATACATTTTTTTAAAAAGTCTCTGGAAATAAGAATCAAGACTATTAAAAGGAAGTTAATTTCTATTTTGGAGGAGTGAAAACAAGGATATGAAAAACACTCTTTAGCACGTTTTAATACTTCTGATGTTTCAGTCATGCGGATTTATTACTAAGCTTTTGAATAAATTTATCAAATATCTTCAATTATGTAGTATGTAACTAATACAAACATGCTTTGAGCTGGAAATATGAAGCATGAAGTTAATTATAGTCCTTTCCCAAATAACTCTTAGTTTTATAGCTTGCTAGGGGTACAGCTTGGTTAGGACATAGTCCCCAGTCTCAGAGAGTTTACAGTTTGTATATAGTCTGGTAGGAATAGAGTTTAGTAGAAATACAGCAAACCAGCAAGTGGGATACAACATGCATAATTCTGAATATGAAGACATTATGTTCACAGTGCTATAAAAAAGCATCTATATAAAGAAAACAAAGAGGGGTTTTTTTCCGCGAGAATATAGTTCTTGGGATAAGACTTAAAATGTAAACTGGAGATTTTTCAGTGGGAGAATAAAGATTATCTCAGAGTAAAAAGCAACAGGAAAAGCAAGGCTACAAAGAGAACAAAAGATGCTCAAGAAGTCAGGAGTTTCAAGAGCTACAGTGGCTAAAAAAAGCTTATAGTCTAAAGGACAATGCTCAAGATCAAGAAAATGGTTTTTACAATAGTTTTACGGCATTTCCTTTCACTAGCCCTTTGCACAAGCTGTTGCCTTTATCAGAAATGTTCTTTTTACATTCTTTCACCTAATCCACCCGTAGTCCAGCTAACTTCTTTCTCAAGATCCAATAACCTTTATTCTGGAAAATCTTCTCTAAAACTCTCAAATAAACCAAATAAATCTGTATCACTGTATCTAAAACATACTATGCTTCTTGGTAACTGCCTTTAGAATTATTTGTGTTCTCTAAATGTAAACTAATTCAAGTATCACCCTGTCATCTCCAGCACAACTCATAGCAACCTGAACACAGTGGACTCTTAAGGACTTTGGTTTAAAGAACGAATAAATTTAATACTATAATTTCATTTTCGCTAATCATTTAAATTTCAAGTACATCATAGTGTAGTTTATTCTTCATGACTCTAGAATGCATTCTTTTTTATATTTGCCCTCCTCTCTGATCACAAATTGTTATTTCCTACTCCTTTCCAGTCTGTACCAGTAGATTCCAAACTGTTTTTAACTGGAAGCATTACATCTGCTGAGCTCAGGAGATGCGTTCAGCTACAACTGAAATGACTGGCATATCATCAAATAATAGTATATACTTTTTAAGGTCTGGACTTTCTTTATTCAGGGTGTTTGTGGAGTAGAAGAGGAAAACAGAGAGGAAAGATGTTCTCTTAGAAGTAAACAACTTAAACATATGTTTTTTATGAAAAGAAACTTTTATTCTTCATAAAACAATCTTTTTAGAGACTTCTTTTTGTCAGCTTTAGTTTATTACGTTATAAATATTGCAATAAAAATAAGTTCAAATATTTGTTACTGAGTTTCTTCATTCAAATAAACAGTGTAGGAAAAAACAATTACATAACATACCATTCAATTGTATAAAGTAAAAAGAATCATTTGAAAATAATTTAGTTCAAGGAATTAAAAAATGGTTTAACTTGAAATTTTCACCCCAATTTTACATACATGAAAATAGAATCTTACAAACAAAGCCTTAAAAAAGGACTATTTTCTTAGTTTTACATAAAATGGCATACCTGACGGCACTTTAGATAAAAGTCTGTTGTAAATATATTCATCCATGGGTCACAATCTCACCTAGATAACATTTTACCTTCTCTCACCAAAACTGAAAACCAAATGCTCATATTAATATTTGATAGGATATAAAAATCAATACAAGAGAGGGAAGTAGTGATTTAGTTTCACTGAGAAATATTAACATAGTACTGTATTTAATAAACAGAAACTATTGTAGCTTACTTTTGAAGTGAAAATAGGACAAAACTTCATTCATACATTTCAAATAAAAATTTTGTTGAGGAAATCTTTCATGAAATCCTCACGTTATGATAAAAAGTTAGCAACCTTAGCTAAACTTTATGATAAAAAGTAGGAACCTTAGCTAAATGTATTGCCACGATAGTTAACAAAAATTTTTACTTATTTATGGAATAAATGAAACATTTTCTACACTGATCTTCTGAATCTCCTCTAGGTCAAGTCTGTGAGTGATCCTAAAATTTACAAGTGAAGTAGGATTTTCATTTTAAAACATAAGAATTCTATGAAGGTCTAATGCAACAGAATATGCATAAATGCATCTCCAAGCAGACTACCTTAATTCTATAAAACAAACAAGAAGTCAAACCCACTGCTGCAAAGTAAGAGCAATCTTAGGGAACTGACTAGAGCTGCACCACAGGCTTTCCAAGCCTATAAATCTTTATGAAAGCTGTTACACCTTTTTCACTCAGAACAATCTTAGAACTCTCAACCTTTTGGTTAACATCCAAAGGCTTTAACCACTAGCCACCCAAGCTCCTGATCTTAGCTCTAAACTATCATAATTACCCATCTATATGAATACTCTTTTGTTTAAACACAATTTTAAGAATTAGATGCCATGCCAATGAATTCATTTGGCATGTACACAAACTAAAATGCCCCTCAAAAATGTATATACCATTTTTATCCTCAAAGGGAGAAAGGTGAAATAATTTTGTCTAGTTGTTGTTGTTGTTGCTATTATTATTATTATTATTATTATTATTAAAAAGATAAGCATAAGAAAGTATTTCCATTAGAACTAATGAGGACAAAAATCAGTTAAAAAACAAATTTTAGAAAATGTGCTAATAAAATAATGGATGGCTATAGACAAAATAAAATCAAAAGGCAAGTACTATTTTAAAAAGACAACTGTATGAGAACTTTTATCTTACAGCCATCACTACAGAGAGAAAAAATAAGCAAACGATGCTTTTTAAATACTGACCTTTGTCTAGGAACTATGAAGAGTGCTCGTACCAACTTCTTCCTATTGGCTTTTGTGTTCATGTTCATGCAAAAATCCATTGCTGCCTACAGGAGGAAAAAAAAAATCTAAATTAGCTTCACAGAAAGTAAAACGAATCCTCAATTTAGCTGCTGAGAGCACAAATTTTACCTACTATATTCTACCTGCTTCTAAATATTTCAAAATGGTTCTAAGACACTATTACCCAAAAAAAACCAAACAAACAAAAAAAGACACTATTACCCTAAGCATATCAGATTAAAAGATAACTAAACTTAAAATCCTCACCCTTAAATAACTAAAACTATGTTTTTGTTTGTTCTTTTTTTTTATTTTATTTTATTATTTTTGTGTGAGTGTACCGTCAAATCAGATCTGACTGGTACAGGATGAGATTGTCCCTCCTTCCCCGGCAGAGCATCTGGTGGATTTGAATCGTGAGCCTCTGGGGTTGTAGTTGCAGCGCCTTGCCACTAGGCCACCAGAGCTCCCCTTAAAAATATGTTTTATAAAACTTTGTACTTGAAATCTAGCATTGGTAATAAACTTCCCAGTAAAGACCTATAACGAGATATGTGGAAAATAATTTTATGAAAAAGACAATCAATGCCATTGTTCTCATTAAGATGAATTAAGTCCTCAGAGGTACACGGTTCAAATCCACCAGATGTTCTGCTGGAGAAGGAGTGGCAATCTCCTCCTGTACCAGTCAGATCCAATTTGATGGTACACACACAAAAAAATAATAATAAAATTTAAATAAATAAATAAAATTAAGTAAATCAAACTTTGTATTACAAAAGTCCCTGGTGAAATAGACAGTAATCAAAATAGTTAAATAATTACTAACCAAAACAAATATGGAGTAACCAGGGATGAGAGACAGGCAAAAATTATTCACAGGAACATAGAAGTGTAAGACATGCTCCAACACCGACAATTGTTCAGTGCCAACTGTCAGATCTGGTAACTCAAACTAGAGAAACCACATTATAGGATTAAAACAAGTGTCTATAACTGTTGCTTTGTAAAGCAGTTTGCTATTTTTTATTTTAATAAGAAAATATGTCCAAAATATGTTGTTGTTGTTGTTGCTGTTATGTGCCGTCAAATCAGATCCCATTGGCACAAAAGAATGTCCCTCCTTATCCGGTGGAGCATCTGGTGGATTAGAACCATGAGCCTTCTGGATTACAGCACAGTTTTCTTGCCACTAGGCCACTAAAGCTTCCCTATGTCTGATATTTTAACAGTGTGTTCAGAATCTGTTATAATTACAGAAAAAAATCTGGGGAACATATATGTACATTAGAAAGTCTCTGGAAAACAAAAATATGAAAAACTGGTGTTTTTAAAATACAAGAATTTACATCAAAGTATGCCAAAAGATGTTTGGAGTATTTAATTTAAAAAGTAACAAGTTTAAGTTATACTTTAAAAGGGTATACAAATATAATTTTAAGTATACCAAATATTTTTCCACACATGATCAAATTTAAATTCATTGCCATCTAGTCAGTTCTGATTCACAGTGGTTTCTTCCACTACTCCGCTCAGTCTCATTGAGTTTCAGAGGCTGTGAACTGCAATTAAAGGAGGTTGCACATCTTTCTCTCGAGGTGCAGCTAGGGAATTGTAATCACCAGAGATGTACAGTCTTTGAGTCAGCAGGCAATCGCTATGGACTAAGCCAACAGGGCTTCCTGCTTATCATTAATACTAATCCTTATTAGAGAGTTCTAGTGGTAATAAACTATGCTATAATTCAAAAGGCACACAGTTCTAATCCCCCTGCCACTCTGCCAGAGAAGGATGGTAATCTCCTCCCATGTGATTCATGGCCTCTGAAAAAGCCACTGGAGGGTCAGCTATGAGACAGTCCTGATCCAATAGCACACATCAACAACAACATGTGGATATTAGAATGAGAAAAACTAAAGACACTCAAATTTCTCTGAGCTGTATGTAAAGGATATCTATTCTTCACTAAAGAGCAAACAATGATACAATGAAATAGCTTCCATCTGATGAAAATTCCTGATGAAATAGTCTTGCAAATAATCTTTGTCACTCTCACAACTACTGTTAATAAGATTCAAAACCAAGAAAACTTAACAGCTCAACTATCTACAAATATATATACCTCGTATCATTAGCTAAAAATGTAAAAATCAACTTATTCCTTAAGTCTTTTCTTCTGCTTTAAAAAGAATCTAATATTATTAAATTAAATCCCATCAGGTCAATTTGGACTCATGGTGACCCCAATTTTTGTCAGAATAGAACTGCGTACCATCATGAAGTCTTCGTAACTTCTTTCTCTAAAGTTAATAAGACCTTTTTGCTGAAGAGATTGAGTAGAATCAAACCAGCAATCCTTCCCTTAGCAGCAGAACACCTAATAATATTTGCCATACAAGGACATCAAGGAATACTACTAAAACACTTTATTAACACTAAAGTTTATTATACTAGTAAGACTAAAACAGAAATATTATACTAGTTATAATATTTAATTATAATAGTTATAATATTATAATATTATACTAGTAAGAATTAAAACAGAAATAGCTCAAAATTACAGATTACTGTCTTTAAGCCATTCATCCATGCAAAATTTTGGTCTAAGAACTTTAATAAATGGTCTTTTATATAACTTCTAATAAGCCACTGTCACAAATAATATTCTCTAGCTTGGTAATAAAACTCATAAAGATCCCTAAAGTCCATGTACCACTCAGACAAGGAAACTAGTTAGCATTAGTCAACTAAAAAAAAAAAAAACTCAACAAACCATCAAGTCAATATTTTCAAGAAATAAAAATTGTTAAATTGTTAATAGTATCTTCTTTTACAACATAAATTATAACCAAAAAAACTCACATCAACATTTAGAAAAATGATAAATTGCTAATATCTTATTTTCCAACTAAATTATAGAAATAGACCAAAACTAACATGTACTTCAATAGTTCTTTTTAATTATCCTTTGAAGCATATACTTACACTTACATATACTAACACAAATGAATTTTATAACAACAGAAAATGAAATAAATACTTCCCATGCTATAATACTCAAAGGCGAATAGACAACAAGACACAACAATTTTCAGAAAATTCCACAGGAGTCCGTGATGCATGTTACTGCTTAGTTCACCAAGATTAGTAAATATGCCAAATAAATCAGTAGACTACAAGAGTAAAAAATATGCCAAGATGAATGAGACTTTCTTTTTTTAAAAAAGGCTTCACAGACATATAAATTCTTTGACTTTAGTTACTACCATCTGGGAGAGAAATGAAAGCACAGGAGGTCTACTTTGGAGATGTCCTCATTTTGCTTGAGCTATTAATCCTGCTGAACTTAAGCAGGTTTTTTTTTTTCCCTATAATTATATTTTATTAATTTTCATAAACATTTACAGAGATTTTGGGTTTCCATTCATTCACTGTTGCACTATTCTCTCTACCCTCCTCCCAGTTTGTTCTTGTCAAAATGCCACAGTGCTTGTCAAAGCCAGTTCTGATTAATCTTCTTT
>NW_006399855.1:1246862-1248119 GCF_000299155.1 Elephantulus edwardii | reverse complement strand
ATAAAATATAATTATAGAAAAAAAAAAGTGGTAGTTTTTTAAATATCAGTTCTAATTCAGAATCTGAAATTTTACCAAAACACTTTTCATCAAAATCAAAATCTTGAATCTTATCTACATTTAAATCCACTGATCTATCTTGCACTTTGAATGAATTTTATTATCCATGCACAATATTGGAACACTAAATCATAATTTGGAAAATTTTTCACTTCAGAGCAGATTTACCAAATAGTTGCATTTCTCTCTCTCTCACTCCATAGCTGTTGTGTTGAAACCAACTGAGCTGAGGAGACTGCTCAACTTTCACCAGTAGAATTGATGGTGGATTTGAAACACCAGAGAAGTACAGCTGATTTGGTTAGCAATGCAACTCCCTACAGACAATGGTACCAGATCAATTTAATGTGTATGGAAGTAATATTTTTTTTGGAATTAATATTTTAAGTACTTTAAAAGTACCAACAATCTTAGAAAGGTTTCAAAATTCTAATTTTCACTCAAAATTCAAATTTCATCATTGAACAATGTATTTTGTTGCTCCGACAGACCCTGTGTTCATTTTACAAAACTTTGTTACAGACTTCAATTTGCAGAACCACAATTCTGCTGGTTCTCCGAAGTAAAGTTATACTCTCTGCAGAAAGTACCTAGTTAGACTGCAACTCAAACTGTCACAAAAGAGCTTTTTCTAGAGTCAACCTTGAACCACAAGTGTTTTATGTGTACTTCCCATTTTACCAAGGACAATAATCTTGTTTTTGTTATGTGCCATCGAGTAGCTTGTGACTCATAGCAACCCTATGTACAACAGCTCTGAAACCTGCCCTATTTTGAGCCTATTTGACTGTCTCTGACACACCTACCCCTGTTACTCCAGTCAATTAATCAAACCATCTAATCCAGGGTCTTCCTCTCTTGCACTGTCCCTACCCCCTCACAAGCATGATGTCGCTCTCCAAGGACAGGTCACTCCTTGCAACACGCCCAAGTATGTCACACAGAGCTTAAGAATCCCTGCCTCCAAGAAGCAGCCTTGTTTTATCTTCTTCAGGATGGATCTCTTTGTTCTCCTAGCAGTCCGTGGCATATTCAAATATCTTTCTCTAGCACCACAAATCAAAGGCATCAATTCCTTCTATCATTTCTAGTCATTGTCCATTTTTCTGATGTATGCAAGTAATTTCCAGACTGTGTGGATCATAACAAACTGTGGCTGACTCTGAGAAGAATGGGAATCCCAGAACATTTAATTGT
>NW_006399855.1:1244650-1246762 GCF_000299155.1 Elephantulus edwardii | reverse complement strand
TCTCTACCCTCCTCCCAGTTTGTTCTTGTCAAAATGCCACAGTGCTTGTCAAAGCCAGTTCTGATTAATCTTCTTTGTCAGTGTGTCCTTTGCCATTCCGTATCACTCCTCCCTGAGAGAGACTTCACCCTGAGTCAGAAGGAAAAGGGGACGCTGTGGTCCCTTTTCAGCAGGAACTTAAGCAGTTTTTAAAAAAATTTTATTCAAAATGTTTCAGATAAATAAAAGCTGTAATTCAAAAGTATACTATTATAAAAAAATAAATTCATTCAAATCTTAAACACATGAACCATCATCACCATGAATGACATAATCTACAGAAGCTATCTAAAAGAATTAATTTTGTTATATAACTTGGAAGTAGGAGTGGCATCCACTTCTGTAAATAGCTTGCCTCCAGAAACCCTATGAACCTGGAGAAAGGATGAAAGTCACACAGTGTCGAGGACTTTCGTTCATAGGGTCTCTAACAACATATATGGGTAAAAATGTTTAAAAAGACTGAAATCAGAAAATATAATTACCTTAAAAATTGAAAAGTTAAATGTGAACTGCTTGTCAGTGAATACCTCCGAAAACAATTACTAAAAAACCTCTGCCAAGAAAATGACAGATCTGAGAGCTCTGCTGGCCTAGTGGAAAGAAACTGCAGTGCAATGAGGTACACAGTTCAAATCCACCTGATGCTTTGCTGGAGAAGGAGGAGCAATCCCTGCCTGTACAAGTCAGATCCGATTTGACAGTACAAACACAAAAAATAAAATTTAAATTTTTTTTAAAAAAGAAAATGACAGACCACAGATGAGCCAAGCAACAGATGCTGTTGTTGTTGTTGTTATGTGTCATCGAGTCGCTTGCAACTCAAAGCGACCCTTATGTACAACAGCCCTAAACCCTGCTGTATCCTGTGCCAGTCTCACTGTCTCTGACACTCCCATCCCAATTACCCAAGTCACTGAATCAATCCACCTCATAGAGGGCCTTCCCCTCCTGCGCTGTCCCTCCACCCTACCAAGCATGATGTCCCTCTCTAAGGACCAGTCCCTAAAGACAACTTTTAAAACAGCATTCAAAATACAGGGACAAAAAGACAAGATAAAGGTAGGCATAGTTCAACGACGATTAATTTTACAAAACACAATGAATAAAAATGATTGTATGAAACAAAATATAATAGTGTAAAACACAATGTGTATGAATTTCGTATGTATACCAATATAAAATAAAAATGAAAAACAAAAAACCAAACTGTGTGTAAATCTTAATGAAAAACAGATACTACTTGTAAACATTCACTAAAATAAAAAATAAAACTAAAATAAAGATAAAACCAAAAATAAAAAAAAAATAAAGGGTGCAAAAAGTGCTGGTGGCATAATCCATAGGAGTTGCACTCTTAACACAAAACACAGTGTACGGGTAGAGAAGCAATCAATGCCCAAGTGATTTCCTTCAGTGTCTTTATAGCTAATAAACATGACACTTTTGTATGAGGTGAATTCAATTAAATTCAAATATTAGATAAAACTGGTTAGGAAGTACTACCTGTTGAATTTATGCTAGTTAAGAAAGAAAATATATCATTTTTACAAACTAATCAATGATCTAATCACTCTAAAACTAAATTTGGAATTAAAATCTCTTTGAGACTGCTAGTTACAACTAAAATGCATCTAAAATATCTGAAGATATGCTACAAAAGCAAAAAGCAGAAATATAATCCAACAATTGTAAATGTGACCAAAGATCTAGAAAAACCATTTTCAAACTGTTTCAAAAAATAAATCATTTAAAAATAATCTACTACTTGTTAATGTTTTACTTTTCATAAAGTACTTCAAAATAATAACAATTAAAATAGTAGCAATGTTTTAGAATACAGCTGTATTTTCTTATCTATGCATTCAATGTACTGCAATGTGCTGCTTTAGAGGAAGTATATGAGATGAATTTCAGTATCATAACTGTAGATATTCTCCTTTGATACTATACCAAAACTTAAAAAGTGGTAGTTTTTCCACTAGCAAAACTCACAAAAGAAAAGAGAGAGAAGACGCAAATAATCCGAATAAGAGATGAATCAGGTAACATCACAACAGACCCAACTAAAAT
>NW_006399855.1:1230686-1238930 GCF_000299155.1 Elephantulus edwardii | reverse complement strand
TGAGGTTGGCGCAGGATAGAGCAGGGTTTAGGGCTGTTGTGCATAGGGTCGCTATGAGTCGGAAACGACTCGACGGCACGTAACAACAACAACAACATGCAAGTAATTGTGAAGACCATGGCCAGGATGAGGTACACCTTAGTCTCCAGGCTGGCATCACTGCTGTTCAGTACTCTGGGGAGGTCTCTGACAGCAGACTTTCCCAATGTAATTTTTATTTCCTGGCTACTGATATCAAGAGTGCTGATTGTGAAGCCAAGCACACAGAAGCTGTTAACAATCTCAATCTCTTCACCAACTATCATGATGCAGCCAAATGGCCTAGTGGGGAGAATCTGTTTTCTTTCTTTTTTTTTAAGAGGAGAATGCAAATGAAGTCTTCAACTACCACAAATTACGCAGCTGAATTTCCTATATTTGGACAAATGGCAGTAGATAGCACATCTGGAATGCAATGGGTAAGCCTCACCCTGGGAAAACCATCTTCGTGATTATGGTATCCCCCTGACAGTTAAGTATATTATTTGTTTTCTTGATGTTGAGCTTCAATTCATATTTAAGGCTGCAGTCCTTGTCCTTCTGCATGAAATGCCTCAGGCATTCCTCAGTTTCAGCAAGCAAGGTCATGTCATCTGCACAAGGTTTGTTGTTGATGAGTCATTCTCCAATCCTAATGTCACATTCCTCCTCACAGAGTGCATAAAGACTGAAAAGGTTTGGAGACAGGATGCATCCCTGACGCACTTCTTTCCTGATTTTGAACCATGCAGTCTATCCCTGCTCTGTTCTTAGGACTGCTTTGTGGTACAAGTATAGGTTTCATATATATAGTACAATCAAGTGTTCTGGGATTCCCATTTTCTTCAAGGTTAGCCACAATACGTTATGATCCACATAGTCAAATGCCTTTGCATGGTCAATGAAACAGACATTCCTCTGTTACTCTCTGCTTTCAACCAAGATCCATCTAACATTAGCTATAATATCCCCACTACAATGGCCTCTTCTAAACCCAGCCTGCATTTCTGCATAATTATAAAATCACTAATTTTTACCAATTCATCGGAGATCCTGAGGTGAAATGGCACTTGTTATTTCTATTATAAGTGCAAATGTATAAAAGTGATGAATACAATAACTACACTGTCTTAATTCATGCTAAATAAAAACACTTTCACTTTTAAAAACCTTAAAAAACAATGCAAAAGTTAAATAAACAAAAACTAAACAATTATTATGAAAAGACTTTTTATCTAAAAGACCACTTAAAAGCGCCTTTGGAACGCAAAAGACTTACAGATCAAACTTTGCGAATCTCTAATCCAAACATTATTTTGCAAACTGTAGGGTTCTTATGTGAAAGGTAAGAGCTGTCACAGCAATAGGATTCCAGAGCAAGTTCTACACACTGCCACCAACTCCTAAACGGTGTATCTATGAATTAGCTCCTATTTTACCTGTGTTTATACCCCATTTCCCCATTAAGATTCCAATAAGAAAACCAATTAATTAGCTCCAATGTTACCTGTGTTAATACCCCACTTCCCCTTTAAGACTACATCTACATAAGCAATTGATCTTGGGGGGGGAGGGGGAAAATCTGAAAACCATTTGCATTCCTAATTACAGAAATTCTGCAGTGTCTGTGTGTTTAAGAAAAACAACATACAGATAATCATACCTTATCTATCAGATCACGATTGACACAGTTGGGCAGCTGCTGGAGGAAAGCATCTACTATGAGTTTGAGATGAGATCCAGTGCTGGCTTCTTCATCCTCTTGTTCTAATATAAAAAATGGTTTTAAACAGATTAAAGAAACATAAAATATACATATAAGAAGAAAAAGATCTAAGACATGACTATATATAAAATCCAAAGAATCCATAACAAAACTACTTATTGTTACTATGTACCTTTGGGTCAGAATCATTCCATAGCTTGTTTTCAATGGCAGTAAATCACATGGGAAGACTGCCCATCTTTCTTCCACACAGTAGACAGCAGATTTGAACCATGAACCTCTGGGTTGACAGTGCAACTGCCAACATTAAGCCAAAAGAGCTTAGTAAGCTACCAGAGCTAATAAATTAAGCTAAGTTTCAGGGTATAAGTTCAACACACACAAACAAAAAAAAAGCTGGTTATGGCTTCTACACACGAATAACAAAACAAAACACACAAAAAAATCTTTACTACTTACGGGTAAATTTAACCAGAAAGATTTAAAACTTATACACTGAAAGTCATAAAGCATTACAAAAAGAAATCAAATTAAGTAAGTGGAAAGGTATGTTTCTAAGTTTGGAAAGGAAGTTTACCAAAACTCCTACTGACTGTTACACAAGAGAAAATCCTGTTCTCAGATTCATGTAGAAAGACAAGGGGTACCAAACAGCTAAAACCAATCTTGAAACAGAGTAAAGTAAGAAAGTTTATGTCTTTATTTCAAAACATATCATAAAAGTTATCAAAACAGAGTTATAAATAACCAACAGGATTGTACTGGCATATAGACAAATGGAACACACTGAACCATATATTCACAGTCAATTGAATTTTAAAAAGGCTGCAAAGGTTATTCACCAACGTAAAAGACCATTGTTGTTGTTGTTGTTAAGTGCCATCGAGTTGCAGGCGACTCATAGTGAACCTATGAACGGAAGTCCTGGATACCTCCATATAACTTTCGTCCTTTCTCCAGTTCATAGGGTTTCCAGAGGCAAGCTTTCGTGGAAGTGGATGCTGCTCCTGCTTCCAAGCTTGTTTTAATCGGTTCACCATGGGTAACCATTCTCGCATTTGACTCATCAAAAAGACCATTAGTCTCTTTAAACAAGTAATACTAAGATAACGGGATTACCACAGGCAAAAAAAGACACCCCACCTGAAAACACTATGAAAATTATCTTAAAATGAATCAAGGACCTAAATAAAAACCCTTAGAAAAGAGAGCAATGAATCCTAATCTCTAAACCACCAGGAACATAAAAACACTTGGGGGTTGGTGGTGGGAACAGACCTTACTTTCGGGGAAACAACAAAACACAAAATAATCACTTTCTTAAAACTTAGTATGTTTATGTATCAAAGAGCTTTATCAAAGAAAGTAAGGATACAATGTGTAGAATGGAAAAATTATTTGGGAACCATATCTCTTTTTTAAATTTAATATACAGAATGTATAAAGGACTCCTGGATCTAGACAACTTAATTTAAAAAAAAAAAAAAAAAGGCAAGGACTTATTAGATCTCTCACCAAAGAAAACATAAAAGTGGCCAGTAAGAACACAAAAAGATGCTCAATGCCATTACCAATTCACTCCAGCTAAGCTGATTCTGCCTCTCAGCAATCTTCCACTGGATTTCTAAGACCGTAAATCTTTATGGGAATGGACTGGCGGTCATCATCTTCTCAAGAAGAACTTGATGAATGCATGCAAACTGCCAACTTTTCGTTGGCAAGTCAACATGTAATCCACTACACCACCATACTTCCACTGTTAGTCACTGTTGTGAGGTACTGTGGAGTTACCTACAACTCATAACAACTCTATGAACTCTGAACCTTGCCTCACAAACTTGCCTCCTGTGCCATCCTCATCATTTCTAATATACTTGAACCTATTTTTTAAAGTCACAGTGCCAACTGATCTTGTGAAGGGTCTTCTCTTTTGCTGACCCCTCTACTTCTCCAAGTATAACATCTTTTTCTAAGGACTGGCCTCTCCTAACAACATGCCCAAAGTATAAGAGACAAAATGTCACCATCCCTGCCTCTAAGGAGCACCTAATGACATACCATGTCAAAACTGAAAACAAAGTTTTACTGAAAATATAAAAAAATTAAAACTATTTCAGTACCCTGTGAGTAGGAAACAAGAAAACCAGTTTGGCAATTCCTCAAAGAAATTAAACATTAAATTATCCCTCCTTACATATGAAAGTGGGTATTCAAAAAGCTAGTTGTATATACCAATGTTCACTGAACATGCATGGTAGCACAAAGCTAGAAACCATCCAAATATCCATCAAGTAATGAAATGATAAATGAAATGTGGTATATGCATATAATCAATTTTATTATTTAACTGTGAATAGAAATGCAGTTCTGTTACATACATAACACGGAGGAAATTCGAGAATATAGAGGTGAAATAAGCCAGACACAAAACGGCAAATGCTGCATGACTCCAATTACATGAAATAACTAGCATAGGAAAATTCCTACACAGAAAGTAGAATTATGGTTCACAGAGGCAGAAGGAGCGATTAGGAGTTATTTCTTTTTTTTTTTTACTCTAAATCTACTCATTTGTATTTCTATTGCAGCAACTTGGAGACTAAGACACAGGGTCTTCATTTACAGGAACAAAAATCAGTCACTTAGGTCAAAAGGTTTTGGGAGGATATTAAGTGCAAACGGTCATTACAAAGACAGAAGAGGAAGAAAAGACCAAAATAGATGTCATAAGAAACTCTGAAGATTGCACTGGAATGTAGAGAAGCGAAAGCACAAGGAAGAATCCAACACACTAAAGAACTGAACAGAAGATTCCAAAAGGCAGAATGGAATGACAAAACAAAATATTACAATGAAACGTGCGAGGAGCTAGAGTCGGAAAATCAAAAAGGCCGAACTCGTTCAGCATTTCTTAAGTTCAAGGAACTGAAGAACAAATTCAAACCTCGAGTTGCTACAATCAAGGATGTGTTAGGCAGAATGTTAAATGATCCAGGAGGTATCAAAAGAAGATGGAAGGAATATACTGAGTCATTGTATTGAAAGGAATTGGCAGATACAGAAAAATTTAATGAAACAGCATTTGAGCCAGAGCCTATGGTGATGAAAGCAGAAGTTCAAGCTGCTTTGAAGGAAATAGCAAAAAATAAGGCCCCCAGAATAGATGGTATACCAACTGACGTATTTCAGCTAACAGATGCTGCCCTGGATGTGCTCACCAAGTTATGCCAAGAAATCTGGAGAACAACCATTTGGCCAACTGACTGGAAGAGGTCTATATCTGTTCCCATCCCAAAGAAGGGTGGCCCAAATGAGTGTGGAAACTACAGAACAATATCATTGATTTCACATGCAAGCAAGATTCTACTGAAGATTATCCAAAAACGACTGGAACAGTACATCAGCAGAGAACTGCCAGAAGTCCAGGCTGGGTTTAGAAGGGGTCGTGGTACTAGGGATATTGTAGCTGATGTTACATGGATCTTAGCTGAAAGCAGAGAATACCAGAAGAATGTCTATCTGTGTTTCATTGATTATGCAAAGGCATTTGACTGCGTGGATCATAACTGACTGACTGAGAAAAATGGGATTCCCAGAACATTTAATCGTGCTAATGCGAAACCTATACTTGGACCAAGAGGCAGTCATCAGAACAGAGCAGGGCAACACTGCATGGCTCAAAATTGGGAAGGGTGTACGCCAGGGATGTGTCCTATCTCCATACCTTTTCAACCTGTATGCAGAGCAGATTATCCGAGAGGCTGGGCTCTATGAGGAGAAGCGTGGCATTAGGATTGGTGGAAGATCTATCAACAATCTGTGTTATGCAGATGACACAGCCCTGCTCGCTGAAACTGAGGAGGACCTCATGCACTTACTTTAGAGGGTCAAGGACTGCAGCCTTCAGTATGGACTGAGGCTTAATGAAGACAAGAATACTCACCACTGGACCAATCAGTAGCATCAGGATGGATGGGGAAGAGATTGAGATTGTTCACAGCTTCAGTTTGCTCAGCTCCATGGTCAACACTCTTGGCACCAGCAGCCAAGAAATCAAAAAACGTATTGCGATGGGAAAGTCTGCTGTTAGGGACCTCTCTAAAGTACTCAAGAGCAACGGTGTCTCTCTGGAGACTAAGGTGCGGCTGATACAGGCCATGGTCTTTGCAATCACTTGTTATGCATCAGAGAGTGACAATGACTAGGGAGGATAGAAGGAGAATTGACGCCTTTGAGCTGTGGTGCTGGAGAAGAGTATGTACTATGGACTGCCAAGAAAACAAACAGATTCATCCTAGAGAGGGTTAAACCAGGCTACTCCTTGGAGGCAAGGATTCTGGGGCTTCGTCTGACATACTTTGGACATGTTTTAAGGAGAGACAGGTCTTTAGAGAGGGACATCATGCTGGGTAGAGTGGAGGGACAGCGCAAAAGGGGAAGACCCTCTATGAGGTGGCTTGATTCAGTGACTCGGGTAATCGGGATGGGTGTGTCAGAGGCAATGAGACTGGCACAGGATAGAGCACGGTTTAGGGCTGTTGTACATAAGGTCGCTATGAGTCGCAAACGACTCGATGGCACATAACAACAACAACAACAACAGGTCAAAAGGAAACACAAACACTCTCCAGTGTTTTCATTATTTTTGTTTGCTCTTCTCTTTGAAAAGTAAAATTCCTTCATTGGTGTACAATACCCCCACACACCACCTACCCTGAGTATACTCCACTCTGCAACCTTCATTTCAGAGTTATTTCTTAAGTAATGACTCAACTTGGTTAATGTAGTCAGTGTCGCTGAATTACACACTTAAAACATTATTATAAGGGCAAATTTTTATATATAGATACATACATATCACTCCGACAATAAATCTTCTCATCTCTAACTTTTCTTGTGTTTAAAAGAAGTTTCAGTCTATTCTGGCACCCATTTTGGTCTTTTCTTTCCCTCTTGTCTTTTTAATGATCTTTTGCCTGCTTTTTTTATGGATGTTGTCCTTGATATCATTCCACAACTCATTTGCATCTTGGTCATTAGTGTTTAATGTATCAAATCTATTCTACAGATGATTTTTTAATTCATACAGGGTAAAGTAACGGTTGTATTTTGACCCTTGCAGACTTGTGTTTCTTTTCTTCCATTTCATTTTAAATTTGCATTAAGTAATTGATTAGCTTATGAGTAGCTTGTTCCACTTTTGGTCCTTGGCCTTGTGTTGATGCTTATATTGATCTTTTCCCCTCTTTCTTTCCACAGATAAAGCTCATCTGATTCCTGTGTATCCCATCAGGGGATACCCATGTGTCTAGTTGCCATTTATGTATTTTTAAAAAATATTTGCAGTATATTAGTCATTGCACAAAATTCTATCATGTGATACCTGACTTTATTTTGGTCATCATGACTATTTTTTAATTACCAGTCGTCCTCATATTGCAACTTTGCATTTCCATCTGTACCTATTAGCACTTCGTGCTTGTGTGCGTCATCAATTTCAGACTGCATGAGGTGGTTAAAACTCTGAATTTTTCCCATCTTTGGTTTTAGTGGTTGGTTCATATATATGAATAACAGTTGTATTACCAGGGATCCTTGTATGCATATAGTTAATATTCTGTGATAGCATATTATTTCAGGATAGATATTGAAATAATTTTATTGATGAATGTAACACCATTCTTCTTTAGTTTATTATTCCTAGCATGGTAGATTTTTTTTTTTTTTAGCATGGTAGATATTGCCCATAGCATCTTTCAATATTGCAACTCGAGGTTTTATTGTTCAGCTCTTTCAGCTTGAGAAATGCAGAGCAAGTTCTTCCCTTTTTATTCTCCAATTCTGACTGGTACAGGAGGAGACTGTCCCTCCTTCTCCAGCACAGCATCTCCTCGCATCTCTGTTGACTGCAGTGCAGCTTCTTACCACTAGGCCACCAGAGCTCGCCCAATTCCAGCTCTCTGCAATTCCATTTTAATACTTTGCTTTGTCCTCCAGAGCTGCCCTTTGAAATTTTCTGTTCAGCTCTTTTACTTCATGTTTTCCCTTTGTTCTGGCTTCTTAATATTCTAGTAAAATTTTCAGAGACTTTTCTCATATCCATCTAGTTTATTTCTCCTCTATCTTTGTAATGACCTTTTGTTCTTTTTCTTAGATATCATCCACAATTCATCAGAGTAGGGTGTAGAATGTTTTCTCTGTGAACTTCATTATGAAAATGCACTCACCTATCTATGCCAGGAAATTTGGAGGAAAATGTCCGGCCAATGGATTGAAAGATGTCCACATTTTTGGCTATTGTGTGAATAGAAGAGGGGAACACAGCACAGTTTAAAACCAAGAGGGGTGTGCTCGCTTCGGCAGCACATATACTAAAATTGGAACGATACAGAGAAGATTAGCATGGCCCCTGCACAAGGATGACATGCAAATTCGTGAAGCATTCCATATGTTTCCCTAGCTCTAAGAGAGATGCAAATCAAAACAACTATGAGATACCA
>NW_006399855.1:1215707-1229856 GCF_000299155.1 Elephantulus edwardii | reverse complement strand
ATTAAAAATAAAATATTAAAAAAAAAAACCCAAGAGGAGTGTGCATCAGGGTTGTATTCTCTCCATACCTTTTCAATCTGTATGATGAGCAAATTATTCAAGAAGCTGGACACTATGAAGAGAAATATGGCATCAGAATTGGAGGAAGACCCATCAATAATCTGCATAATGCAGATGATACAACCTTGCTTGCTGAAAGTGAGGAGGACTTGAAGCACTTGTTGCAGAAGATCAAGGAATACAGCTTTCAATATGGATTGCATTTCAATGTCAAGAAAACAAAGATTCTTACCACTGGACCGATAGGCAACAGCAATGATGTATAAAGAAGAGTCTGAAACTATCAACAGTCTCTTCTTGCTTCAATACACAATTAACACACTTGGTACTAGCAGTCAGGAAATAAGGAGACGCAATGCACTGAGAAAAACTGTAGTTAGGTACCTTTCCAAATTATTTAGTAGTGATGTCAGTTTGAGGACAAAGGTGTGTCTGATTCAGGCCACAGTTTTTCCAATCACTTGCTATGCATCTGAAAGCTGTACAGTGAATAGGAGGACAGAAGAAGATTTCATGCCTTTGCGCTGTGATGTTGGAGAAAGCACTGAACATCCCAAGGACGGCCAAAAAAACCAACAGCTAGGTCTTGGAGAGGGTGCAGTTTGAGTGGTCTTTGGAGGCAAAAATAATGAGGTTTCACCTCACATACTTTGGGCATGTTGCTAGTATGGGCTATTCCTTGGAAAAGGACATGATGCTAGGAAGGGTGGAGGGTAGGTGAAAGAGAAGAAGACCTTCAACCACATGGTGACTGCTGCAATAAGCTGTTGTGTGTCAGGAAATGTGAGGATCGCACAGGACAGCACAGGATTCACATTTTTCATTCACAGAGTCACTATGAGTCATACTCGATTCAAAGGCACCTAACAAAAACAACAAGTCCCTCCAAACAACATGTCCTACGTATGTGAGATGAAGTGGCATAAAGTCCTGCCAATAAAGCAACCTACTCCTTTTAGTCACACAACATAAGACTAGCTAGAATCCTACTGTGATATTTAAGTACAAAAGGAAAAACTCTGAAGTATTTCCATGAAAATCATGAAAGAACAATCTTTTTCTTTGATGTCATTAGCTACTATGACACAGCCTAGAGCAGTCTCTAGCATACCCACCCTCTCTTCATGGCATGAACAAAAAGCTACAAAGTGATCAAAGAGAAATGCAAAACAAAAAAAAAAAGAGAGAAATGCAAAACAGATCTAGTAAGATCATGGTATTCTATGAGGTCTACTAATGGAATTCTCAGTTATATAAAATATTTTATTATTAAACTACTGTGAATTTGCCTCCAAGGTGGCCCAGAGGCAGGAAGCTTTCCTGCAATCTCTAAGGCACATAGATCAAGTAGACCAGCAGCTCCATGAGAGAAGGATAGGTAATATCTCCTCTTGCATGATTATCTAATGCCTCTAAAAAGCTGCTGGAGGGTCATCTATGGGTTTGTTCCAACTTGATGGTACAGAACATCGATAATAACAACACTATTAATTTCGTTTTTATCACTTATAATCAAGAGTTCTAAATGATAAAGAAATATAGTAGGAAATAATAAACTGTAATACTCTTATTATTAAATGAGAAATGAATTAATTACATAGAATTATCACAGATGAATATGCCAATTGTCTTTCTAGTCCTCAATCACTATTAAATAAAATTACATTAGTTTGAAAAAATTGTGAGAATAAAAACAAATTCTAAATAATAAAGTGATCCGAAAAGTCTAAGAAATACCTAATACATTTAAAATCAAGATGACATGTAGATCATCACTAACAGTTGTAGTCACATAAGAATAAGGTTGCATAGTGGAGTGCATTTGGGGCAGGGGGATTGTATACCAATGAAGAAGTTTATTTTTTGCTTTTCAAAGAAAGGAACTAACTGGGGGGCGGGAGGCAACAATGAATGAATGGAAATCCAAAATCTCTGTAAATGTTCATTAAAATTAATAAAATACATTTTTTTTTAAAAATCTTTTTTCTAAATCAAATCTAGTACAGTAATGGCCTGGAAACAACAGAAAAATAGATAATTAAAGAGAAAGCAATTTATATATAAAAGCAAAACTTTGTATGTTGTTGTTAGGTGCCGTCGACTCATAGTGATCCTACGAACAAAAGACCTGAATACTTATATAACTTTCATTGTTCTCCACGTTCAAAGAGTTTCTGGAGGCAAGCTATTTCAGAAGAGGATACCACTCTTGCTTCCAAGCTTGTTTTAATCAGAAAGCTCCACCAAACACTGTCCACCAGGAGTAACCATTATCGCATTCGACACATCAGTGTTACAGTGTTTAGCATCACAGAAACCACGAGTCACAGAGTTACTTCTGTACAGCAAATGGACAGACCAATGCTATACCTCTTAGAAGAATGTTTGACCAAAACCAATTAAAACCAGGCCTGAGGGCTGCAGATTAAAATCACCCACTTTTGTATATAAGTATAAAAAAGGAAAATGTTGACAAAATAATGTCTTACCTTGTTCATCAAGAAGTTTCTTTGTAAGATCTTCAGCTTCATCGCCACCCTCCAACTCCAAAGTATCATCATTAATTTCAAGATTCTCCAATTCAAGTTCCAAATCATCAGGACTTGATACTTCCTTATTATCCTTACATTCCTTTGGCTCTGTTTAAAAAAAAAAAACCAAAACATGTAACTCTAAATTAAAAGACATGCTAAAATTGTGCTGCAAAAACAAATAAGGATTCACAAAACTTTCACCAACATAGAGCCTACAAAGTACCTGGCAAAAAATATAAATGAAAATTTTTATTATATCCAGAATTTGGAAATACTGCATTATGATCACTGAGAAGACCCATAACTTCTTTGATTCTGTATGCTATTTGATCCCTGAGGGAAAAAATAAATGGATATATAAATGGCTGGAAACTTATACTGTAGAAGGGCGTGTACAAAAGTTGTGGAAAAAATAATGTTGATTAGGCAGAGTAGCATCCCATTAAGGAGAGACTGAAACTCCAAGATGAGAAGTTAAGATTTTTTTTCCTATCTGCAACATGACCTCTACTTAATCAAATTGCTGTTGTTGTTAGATGCCTTTGAGTTGAGTATGACTCAGCAACCGTATGAATCAAAGATGTGAACCCTGCTCTATCCTGCGCCATCCTCACATTTCCTGACACAGAGAGCCCATTGCAGCAGTTACCGTGTCAATTCACCTACCTGGTTGAGAGTCTTCCTCTCCTTCACTGACCCTCTACCCTTCCTAGTATCATGTCCCTCTCCAAGGAATAGCCTCTCCTAGCAACATGACCAAAGTATGTGAGGTGAAGTTTCATTAATCCTGATTCCGAAGAGCACTCCAGCTGCACCCTCTCCAAGATTTATCTGTTCATTCTCTTAGCTGTCCAAGGAATGTTCAGTGCTCTTCTCCAGCTCAAAGGCATCATGGGGAGCAACATTTAAATCTAATATGGTAAGAAAAATCACTTTAGTAGAAGTACACAAAATAAGTTAAGAGTCCAAGTGACACATGGCTAACTGAAATGTTGGTGGTTTGAACTCATGCAGCAGTATTGCAATAGAAACACCTGGCAATTTGCTCTGACAAAGATTATGAGAAAATCCTATGGGGTTTTACAGATTACACAAAGAAAATCCTGTCATATGGAGGCACAGTGAGACGAAATCAAACAGACTTCAAAAAAATAAATTAGAAAAACAAGAAAATCTAGATCTAAGAAAAAGAGCTTTAAAATTTAGATGTCAGGTTAGAGAAAAACAAGAAATGAACTAGCAAAGGAAAACGAGAGAACAAAGGAAAATGACCAGGAACTGGAACAGGCTAAATAAGAAGAATAAAAAAAGCAAAGAAGAGTTGAACAATTGAACCTAAGTTCAGTAATGATATCAATATGCTGACAACTGTTGAAATTAAGCAATAAACATGATTTCACTTCAACACTATATTAATAATTTAAAATTTTATAATTAAAAAGAAAAGCAAACAAACCAAACTCAGTTCAGAATGTATGCTTAAAAGATTGATGAAGTTATAACTACACTAAAATACTACAATTCTTCTTTTGATTTTGTTTTATATTCTCTAATTACCTAATTTTCACATTTAATGCAAAAATATGATAAAAAAAAAAGTCTGATACCTTCACATTCATCCTGTTCATATTGGAATAGGTACAAAATTCCAAAATATATAACACTGACTGAATACAATGCTTACAGATTTAAAAAAACACACAAAACTTATATGTGACCCTAAGGAAAATATAATCTCCTCTGGTAACTTTATAACATTTATTCAAGTCAATATAAAACATTTACTTAATAATAAAAAAAAAAGTCTGATACCTGATGCCAGAGTATATCTGGGAAAATGAAAGCATTACATTGTGCAGACTAATTTTACTGCCTCTAAAACAGACTATCATTTTTTTCTTCCTGTATAATTTACTTCCCAAGGTTCTCTGATACCTGGTTATTAAAATATAAATGTTTATTGATTAGCTCTTATGTATTTCAAACTAAGCTTTTAAACACTCAGAAAAAGTTTAAAATGTGATCACAAAATATACTCTAACTCCAACGATGAATGAATGGAAATCCAAAGTCTCTGTAAATTTTCATTCAAATAATGAATTAAAAAAAAAGAAAAAGAAAAAAAATGCAATACATACTAAGTGAACAATAAAAATGCCTGTGCAAATAAAAAAAATTACACACACACACACACACACACACACACACACACTAATTCAAGAAAGTGAATATAGGAGAAGGACAAGGGGTCAGCATGTGAAAGCCATAAGGTAAAAAGATTCATCAGTTCTAAAAGTTAAACAGGAGAAAGAATGGTATAAGTAGGTTTATCAAATCATTAAAATTCTGAACACTAATACAAGTTTAAACTTTATTCTAAATGCAATACAAAGCCATTAAAATATTTTAAGCAGGAATATCCTGAAGAACTTATAGAGGGCAGCATGAATAAATAAAGGAAAATCAGGTAGGAAATATAATAGTGCTTGGATAAGAAATGATGATCGTTAAGAACAGCAACAGTAGGATGAAGTCAAGATGAAGTTAGATAAATATACTTCATAAATGCATAAATGAATATTCAAAACTAGGCAAAATCTTCCAGACTTAATTACTACCTCTTCCCTTTCTTCATCAAACTCCAAGAAAAGATGAACATTTAAAAGGACAAATGAAGGTGAAAACTCAAGAAAAGTAGGGGGGGAAACCTGAGTTTAATATCACAGAAGCCAAGGAAAAAAAATATTGCATGGAAAAAGCTGTTAACTGTGTTGAATGGTGATACAAAACACATATAAAACAAATCCACCAGAGAGTTATGTGAAAGTGAAGGCAAAAACAATTTCAGGCAGGAATGGAGTTAGAAGCAAACTAGAGTGGGTTTGAAGAAGAGAGTAGGAATGTAAAAAATATATACACAACCAATTCTTTCAATACTGCTTAAAAAGGAGAAAGAAAAGTAGCTAAAAAAAAGCTATATTTAAAAAAAACACACACCAAAAATAACAAACACAAGAGAAAAATTGTTTTAAAAATTTTAGTAATTTGCTAGTTTTAAATGTTTCCTTCCTACTCTCCTTATTCTTTCCCTCTTTCTATATTTCTAGATAAGAATACTTCACACAATAAGAATTTTTAGATATGCATACCAAAGTAAAGACCCAAGAGAGAAGCAGATTGATACAGAACATATGAGAAATAAAGAACAATGGATTACAATAGGATTCAGAAGGAAAGAGACTGGATTCAGAGTACAAGCAGATTGGCCTTTTGACAGGAGATACAAAATTCTGCATTACTCCTGGGGGAAAAATATACTATAAACACAAAGTAAAGGTTATAAAGTTGAGGAAATTCTGTCTGGTGACTTATAATTTCTTTGTAAAGTACTGTATTACGTATAATCTTTTCGCTAAGAATGACAAGGGACAGGATGAAAACTGGACAAAGAATAAAAAAAAATCAGGGAATAAGCTGGTGACAAAAATGTCATCAAGTGCTCACTTCTGCATATGCTAAAATTAAAATGATATAGAGAAGATTAGCATGGCCCCTGTGCAAGGATGACACCACAGAAATGTCTTCAATTTTCCAGACAATATTGAGAGTATTTCTGAAGCTGGTGATCATGAATTTATGAAGGTATCAACCTGTTTAACTGTCAACCCCAGTACAGTAGTTCCACCAGTTTGGAAGCAGGCAGAAATAAGATAAACAGAAGAGTTAAACTTGCCCAGTACTTATAAATGAAGGACAGGGAGTATGTAAAAGACAGAGATACTAAAGATAGACCAAAGACTACAATCTAGAATGGGAAAGAATTGAATACACAGAACCAAACAAGAGATTGAGGTCCAAAAACAATAGGAAAACAGGTACTTAGGGCACTTAAGAAAGCAAGCTATAAGAATACAAACCAAAATCCAAAGCTGTGGAGTTGACTAACTCAAGAGTATACAGGACAATGTACATAAGTTTCCAAAGCCGTGATCTTTCTGGAGGCAGACCACCACATTACCATATAGCAAAATAACTGGTGAGTTCAAGCCACTGGTTTTTTGGGTTAAGAGCTGAGCTACTTAACCACTGTGCTTTCAAGATCAATTTTGTGTCATGCCAGTAAGAGTAAAATTACTGACAGAGTCAGTAATTTTAGAAACTTCCATAATCTATAAAGTGCTTCTACAAACTTAAAAGACCTAAGAACTCCTCTGCTTCAATAAGTAAATTTAATCTAATTAGTTACTAAATTCACTCTCTTCATTCTTGGCTACATTTCCTGACTATATCACTTTTTTCATGGGGGGAGGGGGGGCTGAGGCTTTTGCTACAGAGGGTCAAGGATTACAGACTGCAATACTGATTGTGGGACAAGCGCCAGCATCATGATAGATGGAGAAGAAATTAGGATTGTTAACAATTTCAGCTTGCTCAGTTCCACAATCAACACTCATGGCACCAACATTCCTCAAAAGAGGAACTGTATTAGAAAAACCTGCTGTCAGGGACCTCTCTAAAATGCTGAAGAGCAACAATGTCAGTCTAGAAACTAAAGTGCACCTGATCCAGGCTATCATCTTCGCAATTACCTGATAAGCATCGGAGAGCTGGATAAAGACCAAAGAGGCCAGAAGAACTGATGCTTTTGAGCTGTGGTGCTGGAGAAGAGTACTGGACATACCATGGACAGCCAAGAGAACTAACAGGTCTTTCTTGGAAAGGGTGAAGCCAAGATGTGCATTTGAGGCTAGGATTTTAAGGCACTGTCTCACATACTTTAGGCATGTTGTCAGGGGGGATTAGTCCTTGGAGAAGAACATCATGGTTGGAAGGGTCGAGGGATAGATAGTGCAGGAGGAGGAGACCCCAATGAAATGGACTGGACACAGACTAGGGTAATGAAAGTAGGTGTGTCAGAGAAGTGAGATTGGCCCAGCACAGAACAAAGTTCAGTGCTACTGTGAATGGGATGCCTAGGAGTCATGGTTGACTCAATAGCACATAACATGATCATGACCGAACGATCATCATTTGTTCCATGCTCAACTCTTAATTCCCCCAATGTTTAAGTGACAAGACAAACTCTGTAAAACATAAAGATGCTTACAGACTCTCCTGACACAGAACTTTAAATAAAATGGCATCTAAGGACAATACATACAATCTAATATAGTACTCTCCTAATTTGATGTTATCTTCTAAACAGAAAATGTTCAATCCCCTACCTCTTCTTCAAACATACTGTATAATTTCTGACTTATCTGTCCTTTTTTATGCAATTCTCTCTACTTGGAGGTCTTCCCCTACATATTTTGTAACAATCCAAGCCAGCTTTCAAAGTTTTGCCCAACAGTCTACCCATGTCCCCATTTAATTTCCATAGTGTGCTACCATTTTCTCAGTCCTATTCTTAATTCTACTTCAAGCTAAAATTTAAGTTCTTAGTTTCACAACATCAAACTGTCTATAATTGCACATACAGCACATTTGTATTTGCATGTGAAAAGTTTAGATCCTGCATTCTCTTCCTAAAAGAAATATAAACCAAGACCCTTCAAAGAAGCCAAACTTGTTTATGAAAAACTTTGACCATGGAGGGGAAAAAAGTAGAAATTTTCTTTTTTTTAAATTCTTAAAATAAATACAAAAGTGATTAATATTTTCCAGTTATACTCATCAATTTTCTATTTTAACTAGCAGAAATTGGGTTGTAGGTATAGAAAATGAGTATTTTATGTATGCTATATTCTCTATACTTTTCTAAATATCTGAAATATTTCATTTTAATAGGATAGAAATCACATTAAAATTTTAAAAAATATATAACATACCTTTTCCATGAAATAGTTTATTATTCTGATAAAATCAACAAAAAATTAATATTTACGTATCAAAATGGTCTCATATTGTTAACGTGGTCTTACCATAAAAAAAACCACTATCTGCGCACCCATGTTTATTGCAGCTTTGTTCACAATAGCAAGGAGTGGGAAACAACCTAAGTGCCCATCAACAAACGAATGGACAGAGAAGCTGTGGTATATTCACACAATGGAATACTACGCTGCAAAGAAAAATGAGGAACTCATGCAATATTCAAAATGAGTGACCTTGGAGGACATTATGCTGAGTGAAGTATCTCAGTCTCCAAAGGTCAAATACTGCATGGTGCCACTGTTGTAGATGGGGAGGTTGGGGTAAGACTGTGTAAAACTGGATAAATTATGTATACTACATTGAAACAGATGAGGGAGAGAACAATATGAAATAGATATATGATAGGGTATTATGGTTATCATAAGAGTCCAGAATTAAGGTTGCATAGTGGAGTGTAATGGGGGGGTAGGGTGGGGTGAAGGGGGATTGTATACCAAATGAAAGAATTTTTCTTTTGCTTTTCAAGGAGAGGAGTGAACTGGGGGTGAGGGCTGGGCAGGGAGAAGACTGCAACAATGAATGAATGGAAATCCAAAATCTCTGTAAATGTTCATTAAAATTAATAAAATTAAAAAATAAAACAACAAAACCCACTATCTTTTTTCACAAAGCGAAGAACTATACAATGTTCTACATGACCATCCTACTGTATACAGAACATAGCAACTAGTTTTGAATGCTTTTAAGAGGTCATCTAAAATATAGCTACTAGTCTCTTCATGCTGTAAAGCAAAGAAGAGTGAAGAATATCAAAGACCTAAAAAATAATTAGTTCAAAGGACTAAAAGACTATTCAAACAAGTCTCCACTGACCTGAGACCAGAATAATATGGTACAAGGTTACTATTACAAACTAACTGGGAGTACAGAAGACTCTAAACATAGTCGTGAGCAGTCCACTAGTCTATCACACCAGTAAATCTGATGTTCCTTATAATTTTTGGGTTTTTTTTTCCTCGCATCTATCCAGAACTTTCTGTGCAGCCAAACAAGAGATAGTAAGTGAATAATGATGCTTACTAGGAACATATTCCTTAGATTAATTAACTCACAAGAACAAAAGCGCTAGGAACATATTCCTTAGATTAATTAACTCACAAGAACAAAAGCGCACCAACTGGCCCAAAACAAAGTTCAGAAGATAGGAAGCGGCAGGAAAGAAGAAAAAAAAGAGAGAGAGGGAGCCCCAAAGGTAAAGGAGAACAAGTTTGTTGTTGTTATGTGCTGTCGAGTCGCTTGCGACTCATAGCGACCCTATGTACAACACCCTTAAACTCTGCTCTGTCCCGGTGCCAATCGCACTGTCTCTGACACTCCCATCGCAATTATCCCAGTCATTGAATCAATCCACCTCATAGAGGGCCTTTCCCTCCTGCGCCGTCCCTCCACCCTCCCAAGCATGAGGTCCTTCTCCAAGGACCAGTCTCTCCTTACAACATGTCCAAAGTATGTTAGATGGAGCCTCAGAATCCTTGCCTCCAAGGAGCCACCCGTTTTAACCCTTTTCCAGGACAAATCTGTTTGTTTTCCTAGCAGTCCATGGTACTCTCAACACTCTTCTCCTGCCCCACAGCTCAAAGGCGTCAATTCTTCTTCTATCCTCCTTGGTCATTGTCCAACTCTCTGATGCATAACAAGTGATTGCGAAGACCATGGCCTGTATCAGATGCACCTTAGTCTCCAGAGAGACACCATTGTTCTTCAGTACTTTGTAGAGGTCCCTAATAGCACACTTTCCCATGGCAATGCACCTTTTAATTTCCTGGCTACTGGTGCCAAGAGTATTGACTGTGGAGCCAAGCAAACTCAAGCTGTGAACAATCTCAATCTCTTCACCATCCATCCTGATGTTGCCAATTGGTCCAGTGGTGAGAATCTTTTTCTTCTTGACATTGAGCCTCAATCCATATTAGAGGCTGCAGTCCTTGACCCTCTAAAGCAGGTGCTTCAGGTCCTCTTCAGTTTCAGCAAGCAGGGTTGTGTCATCCGCATAACGCAGATTGTTGATAAATTGTCCACCAAGCTTGACCCTACATGTCTCCTCATAGAGCCCAGCCTCCTGGATAATCTCTTCTGCATATAAGTTGAAAAGGTATGGAGATAGGATGCATCCCTGGCGTACACCCTTCCCAATTTTGAACCATGCAGTGTTCCCTTGCTCTGTTCTGACAACTGCCTCCCGGTCCAAGTATAGGTTTCTCATTAGCACAATCAAGTGTTCTAGGATTCCCACTCTTCTCAGAGTCAGCCACAGTTTGTTATGATCCACACAGTCAATCGCCTTTGCATAGTCAATGAAACACAGATAAGACATTCCTCTGGTATTCTCTGCTTTCAGCTAAGATCCATCTAACATCAGCTACAATATCCCCAGTACCATGACCACTTCTGGCAGTTCTCTGCTGATGTGCTGTCCAGTCGTTTTTGGATAATCTTCAGTAGAATCTTGCTTGCATGTGAAATCAATGAGATTGTTCCATAGTTTCCACACTCTGTTGGGTCACCTTTCTTGGGGATGGGAACCAATATAGATTTCTTCCAGTTAGTTGGCCAAGTGGTTGTTCTCCAGATTTCTTGGCACAACTTGGTAAGCACGTCTAGGGCAGCATCTGTTAGCTGAAATATGTCAATTGGTATACCAACTATTCCTGGAGCCTTATTTTTTGCTATTTCCTTCAAAGCAGCCTGAACTTCTTTCATCACCATAGGCTCTTGCTCATATGTTGTTTCATGAAATTCTGTGTATAAATTCTTGAATGGGAAAATTAATTTGCTCTGTAAGCAATCATTAGAATCACAATAAAAATCAAGAAAGTGTTGTTGTTAAGTGCCATCAAGTCTCTTGCAACTCATGGCAACGGCCCTGAAACCTGCTCTATCTTCTGTCAACTAGGGGGAAAAAAAACAAACAAAAAACCCACAAAGGAAAGACACTTTCACTCTTCTAATTAGTATACTAAATAGCACCACAGCCCACCAAATAGAACACAAAACTGATTTTTTTTTAAAAAATTAAGTAGTTGAACTTGAAAAAAAATCAAAAAGTAGCTGAACTTACAATATAGCTGAAAATAAACTGTAACATCAAATGAAGATTTATGTAAACAAAAGAGAATATATATACAGGTATATGCTGTCTATATGGAAAATGTCCATCAATACAGTCATCCTAAGTCTCAAGATCTCTTTTCTTTTTAAAGGGACACTTCTCCTTTTGTTTATTGTTTTACCCTAATGGTTTTAAAGATCCCCATAACCAGACTCTGCAGTAGTAGACCACATGTAAAGTAGAGACAGCTGTGATGCAGAGAACATGGCTCTGGGGTGCAGACAATGAGGCTCTGGAAGGCAGTAGTGGTTGTAAGGGCTGTGTGGCTGACATGTCCTTGCTGCTTAGGCTGATGAACTACGCTCTGGAGCACTACACTCCCTCCATGCTCATTTCCTCTCCCTTCATTCTCTCCTCTAAGTCACCATCACAGCCAGTTCCTCCAACTATTACCAGCAGTTCCAACAGCAGCAAGAGGGGCAGCAGCAATGACTACAAGAGGAAGTACTAGGATTCCATACAGTGTTAATACAGTGTTTGCACAACATGCAAATCATGTCCTATTTAAGAGAAAGGTTACGCACATTGACATATAGCTATATTTCTCCCATAAGGAAAATGTAAACAACTAAATGAGATTTTATACGAAGTAAGTTAAATAAATAAAAAATTAATTTGTCTAATAAAGGAGATGGGGGTAAAAAAGGTTGCCACTGATTCAATTTTGACAAATAGCAATCCTGTGTGCTAGAGAACAGAACTGTGCTGTTTTCCAAGGCTGTGATTATGCAGAAGCAAATCATCAAAGCTTCTAGAGAACTCCTACATTAAAAATGCCAAGTTTCCAGCTAATCTCAAGTCTCAGGATCATCAAGTTGATTCTTACTCATAACGAACTTCTACTAGGCTTCCAAGGCTATAAATCTCAACAGGAAGAGACTGTCCATCTTATTCTCATAGAGTCACTTGTAGATTTAAACCGCCAGAGACGTGCAGCCTTCTGGTGAGCAACACAACTAGCTAAGGACCATGCCAACAGAGCTCCTTCTAGCTAGCCACATGTACCACACAAGGAATCTTTGTTGCCTAATAATGGATTCTTTTCTCAAAACAATATGTTAGGATACAAAAGCTTTTAATTAGCTATTATTGTTATGACAGGAGTCCAGAACGAAGGTTGCACAGTGGAGTGGACTTGGGGGGAGGGGTTGTACAACAGTGAAAGAATTTTTTCTTTTACTTTTCAAAGAGAAGAGTGAAATGGGGGGACGGGGTGGGTAGGGAGAAAAATGCAACAATGAATGAATGGAAATCCAAAGTCTCTGAAAATGTTCATCGAAGTTAATAATAATGAAAAAAAAGAATATAAAAGCAATTTTTTTTTAAAATTATTTGTGTGTGTGTACCATCAAATCAGATCTGACTGGTACGGGAGGAAATTGTTCCTCCCTCTCCAACAGAGCACCTGGTGGATTCAAACTGCTCACCTCTGAGATTGTAGTGCAGCTTCTTGCCACTAGGCCACCAGAGCTTACCCAAAAACAAAATTTTTAAAATTCTCTATCTTTCAAATCTTTCACCCTGTGCCCTTCTATTTTCCTATTTTCAATCTTGAAGGTCTGGCATAATTCTCTTTAAAGGGCATAGAGTAACTGGTAGTCAACATCTCTCCTTCCTTTTAATGTCATCAAAGTCTTCTATTTCTATAGTTTTTCTTCAGTTAGAAATATCTAACCACAAGAAAGAGAAATTACAAAATCAGAGAACAATATAAACAAATTACTTTCACCAACAGTCTAATTAAGGAAAATTTATCTTACCAAGATTTCAAATGATACAATTTTAAGGTATTATAAAAAAGTATTTTCAAGTTAATTAAAATCTATTTTTAAAAATATAGGCACTGTTAAAACTGTGTCAATTATTATCATGCCTTTGTGCTCTATTTCATATTCTATATGACACTAGTAACTATATTAAACATGCTACTTTGAAGGTAGTTCTGATAGCATTTCAAGTAACATTTTTCCTTTAGAATTTTACCTTTGCAATCATCTTTACTGGAGTCTTTATTCTGACATTTTTCATTATCTTTGAACAAGATGGCTGGAACAAAAGCTTTCAAATCAATGAGGTTCTCATAGAAATTCCGAGCATCTTCATCTTCCCATATGCCCCCTTCCAAGTCATATTCTCCAGGTTTACCAGGTGTGAATATATCTATTCCAGGCCCATGCTCTATTAAAAAAAAATAAAATAAAATTAAGATAATCAACATTCTTCACCTTGGGAGGTTATACTAAATAAATGTAAAAGAACTAAGGAAAAAAACCTTAAGTACAATATAGTAAAGCAAGACAAAATAACTTCTTTTATATTTTCAATGTTATACAAAGTGAGCTTTGAGTTTTTCCATTAAAAGATACTCCTTCAGAGTTGGAAAACAACCTAAATGCCCATCAACAAACAAATGGGTAGAGAAGCTGTGGTATATTCGCACAATGGAATACTATGCTGCATTGAAAAACAAGGAACTCATGCAATATTATTCAAAATGGGTGAACCTGGA
>NW_006399855.1:1198515-1215422 GCF_000299155.1 Elephantulus edwardii | reverse complement strand
AGGGTGCAACAATGAATGAATGGAATCCCAAAATCTCTGTAGATGTTCATTGAAATGAAAAATAAACAACCTAAAAAAAAAAAAAGATACTCCTTCAGTCAACAAGGACTAGGATTTACACATGTGATCCACAATCTTTAACATCAAGTGAAATGTAAATACGTATTTGTTTTAAGCACAGAAACCAAACAAATCAAGAAAATAGCATACAATAAAAATGTTTTTCTCATTTGTTTCAAGAAACTAATATGAGATTAAGGAGCCACAGAATATATATTCTACTTTCATGAAATTTAACTCAAAATAATAAATGTATATGGTTGGGCATTTCTAAAACAGTTTTAAGTCCAACTCTCCAAAAGAAGTATTTATGACTCTAAAGCTTCTAATTACTCTAGGGAGCTCTGGTGGCCTAGTGGTAAGAATCTGCACTACATTCCCAAAGACACACAGTTCGAATCCACCAGCTCTTCAGGAGAAAAACAAATTCCTCCAGTGCAATTTACTGCGTCTGAAAACCCACTGCAGTACAGCTACCCCGAGGCAATCTTCTCTTGTGCAATTTACCGCCTCTGAACTTACTGGAGGTCAGCTATAGGTCAATTCCAATTCAACAGTACACAATAATCACAACAAACCCTCTATGCCACATTAAACACAGTAAAACTTGAGGAAGCCAAAAAATCTGTATATGACAGAAACCTATCGGAGACGGGAAATGCATATATTTACTATAAATAGAGAGCAACAGAAAAGTGTTAAGACTAAGATGAATTGATAATGACCACATAGTATCAGACAATTTTATCTTCTACTATGTTTGTTGCTGTTAGGTGCCATCAAGTCAAGTAGGACTCATGGAGACCCTATGAATAAAAAATCTGAACCCTGTGCAACAATGAATGAATGAGAACCCAAAATCTCTGTAAATGTTCATTACAACTAATAAAATTTAATAATAATTAAAAAAAAAATTTTTTTAGTTTAAAAAAAAAAAATCTGAACCCTTTCTATCCTGTGCCTTCCTCATAATTTCTGACAGTTTCAATCTCCTCTCCATTCATCCTATTGGTCCGGTGGTAAGAATCTTTGTTTTCTTGACATTGAGATACAATCCATACCAAAGTTTATATTCCTTGATCTTCTGCAACAAGTGCTTCAAGTCCTCCTCACTTTCAGTAAGAAAGGTTGTTGTCATCTAGTACAGGTTATTGATGAGTATCCCTCCAATCTTGATGCCACATCCTCTTCACAGAGTCCAGCTTCTCAAGTAATTTGCTCAACACACAGATTGAATAGATATGGAGAGAGAATACATCCCGGACACAATCCCTTCTCAATTTTTAACCATGTTCTGTTCATACAACAGTCTTCTTTCTGGTCCAGAAATAGGCTCTGCATGCTCACAAGCAAGTGCTGTGGGATTCCCATTCTTCTCAATCTCAGCCACAACTTGTATGATACACACAGTCAAATGCCTTTAGAGAGTCAATGAAGTACAAATAAACATTCTACTGGTATTCTTTACTTTCAGCCAGGATCCATCTGACAACAGTGATAATATCTCGGTGCCATGGCCTCTTCTAAATCCTAGTTGAACTTCTGGCAGTTCTCTATGTTCTGTTTTTGAATGCTCTTCAGCAGCATTCTGTCTGCATGTGATATTAATGAGATTGTTGGATAGTTTCCCCATTTTGTTGAATCCCCTTTCTTGGTAGTGGGAACAAATATGGAGCTCTTCCAATAAGCCAGACAGCTGTCTTCCAAATTTCCTGGCATAACTTGCGAATGCATTGTCATAATTCAGTGCACAAAGAAAATATTTTACACCCTACTCTGATGAGTTATGAGATGTTATAAAGGATATCATCTATGAATATGATCAATAAAGACAAAGGAGAAATTAAAAATTGAAATGGATGTCAGAAGAGACTAAAAATTATACTAGGGTGTCAAGAAGCCAAAACAAAGGAAAAAACATAGTGAAGTAAAAGAGTTGAACAAAAGATTCCAGAAGGCAGCTTGGTAGGACAAAGAAAAGTATTATAATAGAATGAGTACAGAGCCAGAATTGGAGAATAAAAAGGGGAAAACTTGCTCTGTATTTCTCAAACTCAAAGAACTGAAAAACAAATTAAATCACAATATTGAAAGATGTCAGTCTGGAGACTAAGGTGTACCTGATCTGGGCCATCGTCTTCATAATTGCTATGCATCAGAAAGCTGGACAATGACAAGAGATGACAGAAGGAGAACTGTTGCCAATGAACTGTGGTGCCAGAGAAGAGTACTGACTACACCACAGACTGCTATGAGAACAAAAAGGTTCAACCAATCTGCTTGGAGGTAAGGATTCTGAAGCTCCATTTGACATACTCTGGGCATGCTGCAAGGAGGGACCAGTCCTTGGAGAGGTACACCATGCTCCGTGCTTGGGAAGGTAGAGGGACAGTGTATGAGAGGAAGAGCCTCGACGAGATGAATTGACTCAGTGACTAGGGTAATGCGTGTAGGTGTGTCAAGAGATGACAATTAGGTTGGCTCACGATAGAGCAGGGTTCAGAGCTGTTGTACATGGGGGTCACAGGCGACTCGAAAGCACATAACAACAAACAACAACAAGAGCAAAATCTACTACGCTAGGAATGATAAACTAAAGAAGAATTTATTGACAAAAGATTTCAATATCTATCCTGAAATAAAATGCTATCATAGAATACTAACTATACACATGCAAGGAAATAGTCCTGTTAATACAACTATTATTAAAATACATGGACCATCACTAAAGCCAAAAATGAAGAAATTCTAAGTTTCTAAGAACCTCATGCAATCTGAAAACAATCAAGCACTCAATCATGATGCATTAACAACAATAACTGCTGATGGAAATACAAAGTTGGAATGTGAGTTGAACTAGTAATTAGAAAATATGGTGATAGAAATGAGGTCAGACATCACATGACAGAATTTTGTACAATGATTTATTCACTTCAAGTATTTTTTTAAATATATAAATGGAAACTATACGTATCGTTATCCCCTGATGGAATACACAGGAATCAGACGAGCTTTACCTCTGGAAAGAAAGAGTGGAAAAGATCAAAACAAGGCCAAGTGCCAAAGGTGGAACAAGCTAATCAATTACTCACATAAACCAATGAAACAGAAGAAAATAAAAACAAGTCCACAAAAGTCAAAATACAACCTTTAGTTTATCCTGTCTAAATTTAAAAATCTTGTCAAGAACATTGATGCATTTAATATTAATGACCCAGGACCAGATGAACTGTGGAATGATATCAAGGACAACATCCATAAAGCAAGCAAGCAAAAGGTCGTTAAAAAGACAAGAGAAAGAAAAGACCAAAATAGATGTCAGAAGAGACTGAAACTTTCTTTTAAATACAAGTAAAGTTAGAGAGAAAAGAAGATTTCAATAAACAGCGCAAGAAGACAACTGTGAAAAGAACAGATGGAATGTCAGGGCAGCTGAATCTGACTGCTATCCACTTCATAAAGTGAACTATCCCCATCAATGATGTCCATAACACCATACAAATAACTACAGTCAAGCACGCCACCTCAAAGCCTTCTGCACCTATTTTTACCAATCACTGGGTCCAATATTTGTTGCAAGACTCACAGACTTTTACTCACAATTGTGGAGCTTATTGGGGAAATAGTTTAAACAGTGGGGAAGACAAAGAGTACCTAACAAATAAGTTCAGGTTTAGTCTAGCAGTCTCAAGCCAAACTAACAAGGCACAATACCTTCATTAGTGAAAGTCCAGGTTCAATTCAACAGCACAAACACAAAAAGCCTCTGGTTTCTTCAATCACGCAGCAAAGTGTATCTCAGAGTAGTTACCTATCAGCTATTCCTTCAATCATCCAACAAAGCAAAATCTTTAACTGTGGCCTTTATCTCCAGGGTTGTTCTGAATACATCTTGCCAGTCTCTTCACAATCTCTCCACCACCATCACAGCCATACTTTAACAGTATAGAAAGTATTCTCTAATATTGACCCCAAAAGCTGTTGGTAATTTGCAAGACCATGCAATTAAGGCAGCTGGAGACCATGCCTCCCCAGTGGTAGCTAATGCAATGGCTAGAAAAGCCAAATTTCAAGGGTTCTAACACCTGAGACACAAAGCAAAATATTATTATAATAAAATATGCAGAGACTTGGCAGTTGGAAAATCAAAAGGGAAGAACACACTTGGCATTTCACATGGTGAAAGAACTAAAAAATAAATTCAAGTCTCAAGTTGCTATATTGAAAGATTTTACTGGCAAAATCTTGAATGATGCAGAAAGAATTAAAAAAAAAAATGAATGGAATATATAGAGACTATCAAATTTCACTGGCTAACAATGACCATTTCAGGAAGGAGCATATGGCCAAGAACCAATGGTACTGAAGGAAAAAGTTTTAAGTTGCACTGAAGATGAAGACATTGTCAAAAAATAAGACCCGGAGCTCTGGTGGCCTAGTGGCAAGAAGCTGCACTGCACTCCCTGAGGCGTGCGGTTTAAATCCACCAGATGCTCTGCTGGAGAAGAAGGGACAGTCTCCTCCTGTACCAATCAGATCTGACTTGATGGTACACACACAGAAAGATAATAAAATAAAATTAAATTTAAAAAAAAAAAAAAAAGACCCCAGGATTCATAAGGTGAACACCAGAAAGGTACTCATTTCATAGAAGAGTCAAATATATAAGATCAAAATGGCAGTATTTGCCCAAAGGTAACGTTCAGAAGCCAGGAAGGAGTGTGATAGAAGAATTAATGAAAACAAGAATTATAAGGAAGATAGAAGAGTGTGGGTATTGCTAATAAGTTCATTTAAAAAAATGCATATGAATGGTTAAGTGAAAAAAAAACATTTGCTTTGAAAAAAAGCCCAAATACTATCAAATGTCTGAAAGATAATAGAGAAGTAAGGACTCTCCTTTCCTCTTTCTTTCTCATTGCTATCAACTAAGAACTGACTCAAAGCTGGTCTTCACTGGGTTTCTGAGGCTATAAATGACAGAAGAACACCTTTAACCAAAACACAAATTCTCTAGAGGCACTTCCTTTGGGGGGGGGGGAACACGGAGGCTTACTGATCAAGAAAAAAGAAAAGTACTAAAAATTACATATACTATTATAAAGTAAATGCATTCTATTAGTTTGAAGTTATAAAATAAAAAGTATTGTTCTGTATTATAAAAGGATACCTTAAAAAAGTTAACTTCGTAAGTATTTATCAACATTTGAGATTACACTTATCTAACAACCAAAAGTAAAATTATTTTACTAAGTATTTGGTCTGACAAGGTAAGAGAGTAGCATATTAGAAGCCTTATTAACTGAAAGATAATCAGCAAAGAAACTAAAAATTACTGAAATTACATGAAAAATATACTGTCTCACAATATAAGACATTTAGCTCATAAATTGCAAAGTAAGCTCTGAACCTAAATACCTATTTAAAGCTAAAATTCAAAACAAAAGATTAAAAATAAGCATAAATATATATACGTATATATTTTAGAAGACCAAAATTCCAATCCATCTTCCCAGTACGTATTTGACAAAATGAAGGTATTTTTAAAACTGCAATTTTCAGTAACAGATATGAAAAGATTAAAGGTAAGTGATAGTGATTATAAAATATTTTTTTTTACTTTTAAGAACAGTTTACCTTCTGGAGCTGGTTTGTCTTGTGGAAGATCTGGCATATTTTCATCCAAAAGGTCTGCTAAGGATTGAGAATTTGCCAGCAACTTCTGATAAGACATAGCAAATTCCTCATACTGCTTATGTCTATCTTCACTTAATTCCCCTTTAGAATGTAGAATACGCCTATATAAAAAAAAATAAAATAGTCTGATAATGGTATCAGAAAAGGTTTGATCATGTACCATTACACCAGTTACTAAAATTTTATTTGCACAACTTTCACTATCTAACATTTCCAAGATGTATCTGAAAATTAAAACTTTATCAAATTGACCTAAGCAATTATATTTTACCCTGGTTTCTCAAATATAAAATATGAATAACAAATACCTGCAATGTCATTATGTTTAGCAAGAAAATTAAACACCAATTATAATGTTTTTATACCTATAATTCCCTCACAGTTATCAAAATGTTTAATGAAAGTAATAGGTCTGTCTTGGAGAGGGTGAAACAAAGTTTGCCCTTGGACGCTAGGATTTTGAAGCTCCATGTTACATACTTTGGGCATGTGGCCAGAAGGCACCAGTCCTTGGAGAAGGACATCAGGCTTAGAAGGGTGGAGGGACAGCGCAGGAGAGGAAGACCCCAGATAAGATGGAGTAACACAGTAACTGGGGTAACGGGGGGTAGGTGGGCTGGAATCAGTGAGACTGGCTCAGGACAGGGTAGGCCTCAAAGCTGTTGTACATAGGATCTCTGAGTCGCAGGTGGCTCAACAGCACATAACAACAATGCAAGTAAATTAGATTTTTTTTTTAAAAGTTACAGAAAGCAGAAAGGAAGCTTAAAACATCTATGAGATTTAAGCTTCCATAATGAGATGAATAAAATGTGTTGTTTCATGTTGCTATGTACCACCAGAATCAACTCACAGCTGACCTTCCAATTGGTTTTCACAGGCAGTAAACTGCACTGGAGGAGACTGCCCATTTTTCTCCTATAGAGCAGCTGGTAGATTCAAACCACATGCCTTTGGGCTAGCAACATAATTCCTTATTAAGTTACCAGACCTCCCTGGTCATGTTTTGAAAAGCCCACTTCCAGAGTCAATTCTCTTTACCATGCAGTTACTTTCATTGCTGATTAGTTGGACCTGACTCAGGCAATCTCCACTGGGTTTTCAAAGTTGTAAATCACACAAAGATTACACATCTTCGTCCCTTAGAGCTTCTGCTGAATCGAAACCACCAGAGTCTGGTTTTTAATTTATTTAATGAGTTTTTATAGAGCAAACCATTTATGTAAAGCTAAACCATTATGAAGAACAGAGGATGCAGCTACTCTTTCACTCTACAAACGATACACCAAAATAAGGCAATAAACCACTTGTAACTAGAAGCATGAAGCTAATAAAAAAAACTTCAATAAGTACAATCAAACAAAAACCTTACTGGTCAAGATTTCTACAGTTACATTTATTTTTTCCTGTACTAAACACTGATGTGCAAGTGTGATATTTCAAGTTTATAAACAAAACTACAAATATAAACTAGTTGTTAAAAACTCAGAAATTATTGCTAAGTATGTTTTAAAATACTGAATTAATAGCTTTTCGTAAAACAAAAAGTCAGAAATTGTAAATTGTTACTTTGAAAACAATTTGAAAGAAAAATATTGCCAAAATTTGAGTTTTCTTATGAGCAAGAAAGAAAGTGGGTTAACATTCTTTTGTGCCATGTTATCATCTTAAAGGTTACAGAAAAATAAAAATTGAAAAATCATTTATACACATATATTTACCATCACATATACTTGGAACAACTTCCAAAACCTTCCCATTTTAGCACTTCCTCACCAATAAAAAATTCTGCTTAAATAATAATTTTCTATTTTGAAATAAAAAATTGTTTCTACATTATAACCACAAGCCAAATCAATATATAGTGATTATTTATTAAATACAGATATTTCTCTTGCTTTTTTTTCAAAGATTGTGCATCTGAAAATGAGAAATCTCCATTTTCTTATGCTTTAGGACACATCAGATAGCAACCAATAACTCAGTGAAGTGGCAAAACCATTTAACCATACTAATCCAGGTCAAAGGAGTCTTGTTAGCATAGTATAGTATGCCACAGGCTGCTAAAAGAAATTCACCAGTTTGAATCCTCCAGCTGCTCCTTTAAAATGTATATCCTCAGAAACTGTTAAGTCAAAACTGACTCAAGGGCCATGAGTTTTTTCCTATCCAGGCTAAAAATGTTTCTCTTAAGAACACTGGTAGTAAAGAACAGATTTTTCTTCTTTTCAAATGTTATCTCAGATTAATTTTAGCTGCAGAGACAAAACGTTTCCAGTAATTTTTAGTTCAAAGTATTTTAAAATATTAAACTTATGAAAAACATTATTTTGAATGACTTTGCTAAAACTTTTAATCAGAAGTTCTAATACTAATTCTTCTTTTCAACTCACTGCAAGAGTAAAAAAAAATTACTATTGCTGACCATTTCCAAGGCTGGAACACTGCTTATTTTTCTCCTCAGACCAGTTAGTGGAAATGAACAAAAAAAGACAGCCTTCATGTTGACATCTCAATGGATAATAAACATTATTTAAATATATAACTTTAAAATAATGTGTTTTGTTATTTTTAAAAAAAAATAATATTCTTAATGGTCTGCAATGTTAACTAAAACTATCAATTGATAGAAATTTAAGAACTTATTCTAAACCAAATCACATAATCATTCCCCAGGATTAATAACCACAGAGAAATGTTAACTGAAAACAAACCAGGAAATATTTCAGAATAAAATAATCTAGAACTCTTACTTCTCCAGAAAGTTTTGACATTGTGGACATCTGTAAAACATTCAATTTGTTAACATATACAATACTCACTAAAAATGTCTGATGCATAACCAGTAACAAGTCAGTAACTACTTCAACTAAACTGGTTGTCTAAAGGTAAGGAACTGTGCTCTCAATTCTAAAATATGTGGTTCAAATCTTCCAGCTGCTCTGCAGGACAAAGATGTGCAATCTCCCACACAATTTTACAGTCATTGAAAACCTGCTGGAGGTTCAGTTATGAGTCTGTTCTGACTTACCGACATAAAACAAAATAGTAATACTAATTTCAATTTAAAAAATGTGCCCAAGTTCTGGTGATGTAGTCCACTGGTAAGCTGCACTGCTAACCAAAACTTTGCCTAGAATTTTATATTTAATAAATTAAAAGTTATTATCCTCTTGATAGTATAAGAATTCATTCCAATTATCCAAGCCTGCTGCAAGGAAATCTAAATTTTTAAAACTTCAAAGATAGTCACTGCCCTTCTATATTTCAAATTAATCATCAAAATTTTAAACTGTACTATTATATGTGCAATTTAATGTTTGTGACAACAATCTTCAATGAAAAAGTTTTGTTGAGATTTTTTTTTATTATTATTATTCTTTCATGTGTACCATCAAACTGGATCTGACCGGTACAGGAGGAGATTGCCCCTCCTTCTCCAGCAAAGCATCTGATGGATTTGAACCACATACCTCTGGGATTGCAATGCAGCTTCTTGCCAGTAGGTCACCAGAGCTCCCTTGAAAAAGTTTGGTTTTAAAAAAAAAACCTTAAATTTATACCAAGCCCTTTGTAAGTAGTACAAGATATCAATGAAAGAGAACTACAAAAGCCATTACATAACAACATATAAAGACACGTATTTTCTTCAATATTAATGTACTGAATATTTGACTTAAAATTCACACCATGAAATACTAGTATGCATGAGAATACAAAAAAAAGAACCTTTACACTTATAGCTGATAAATTAGCCAACATAAATACTCGAAAACCTAAAAAAATCATTTTGATGTTATAAAATAAAACCTTTCAAAATTAATACATTTTGTTTATGTAGTTCACAGGGGAAAACTCTTCATTTGATTAAATTTTTTAGAAAAAATAAGCAGAATCAGGCTAAAGATAGGACTTACCACCTATTTTAATTAAAGTCTGTTAAGAACTACAAGTATTACATAAACTGAGCTGGAGTTATTCTTTAAAGAAATGTAAAAAGTTGGCCAGCTTTTTCCCAGGAACTAGCTGCATACTAAGTATTTTAGGCTTCATGGGCCCTATGGTCTTTGTCACAACTATTCAAACCTACTGATAGAGCAGAAAAGCACCACAGACAATATATAAACAAATGACTATGGCTATTTTCCAATAACTATTTCTGGACACAGAAATTTGAACTTCAACCAATTTTCATGTTTCACAAAATATTCTTCTGATACTCTTCCGCCATTAAAAAACCCCATTAGTACCTCATAGACTATATAAAAATAAATGGTGGGCCTAATATGGTCCATGGGCTTATAGTTTGCCATTCTCCATCTTAAATAATTGGAGTGGAAGCAGTATCTTTATTCTTTTGTTGTTACATACCATTGAGTATAACCCATAGCGATCCAATGCACAACAGATCTGAACCTTGTCCTATTCTGTGCCATCCTCACACTCCCTGGCACTTTAAAGCCTACTGCAGCAGTCACCATGTCAATCCACCTGGTCAAGGGTCTTCCTCTCTTTCACTGGCTCTCCACTTTTCCGAGAATCATGTCACTGTCCAAGGAATACCCCTAATAACATGCCCAAAGTGTAGAAGGTGAAGCCTCATCATCCTTGCCTCTAAAGACCACTCTGGTTGTACCCTCTCTAAGATATGTTTGTTCTTTTGGAATTCCATGGGATGTTCAACGTTCTCTTCTCCAACATCACAGCTGAAAGGTATCAATTTGCCTTCTGTCATCTTTATTCACTGTCCAGCTCTTAGATGCAGATCAGAAAGATCACGGCCTCCTTCAGATGCACCTTAGCCCTCAAACTGACATCATTATTCCTCAATAATTTGGAGAAGTCTCTGTTTGCAGACTTTCTCAGTGCAATATAATTTGTCTCCTGATTTCTTGACTGCTGGTACCAAAGGTGTTAATTGTGGATCCAAGTAAGATGAAGTTGTTGAGAATCACAATCTCCATCTATCATGATGTTGCCTATTGGTCCAGTGGTTAAGAATCTTGACAATGTGATTCACACCAAAAGCTGAATTCCCTGATCTTCCTCAACAAGTGCTTCAAGCACTCCTCACTTCCAACAAGCAATGCTGTATCTGTTCAACAAGCAAGGCAGTGTCTGTCATCTGCATTACGCAGGTTATTGCCGAGTTTCCCTCCAATCCTGAAACCACATTCCTCTTCAGAGTTCACCTTCTTGAATAATTTGCTTTGCATACAGATTGAATAGGTATAGAGAGAGAATACAACCCTGATACATTCTCTTAATTTTAAACCATGTAGTATTCCCTTGTTCTGTTCACACAACAGCCTCCCAATCTACGTATAGGTTTTGCATTAACTCAATTAAGTGCTCTAGAATTACCATTCTTCTTAAATGTTAGCTATGGTTTGTTATGATTTACACAGCCAAATACTTTCCATCTTCAATAAAAGAGATATTCTTCTGGTATTACTTTCAGCCAGGATCCATCTGATATCAGAAATTACATCCCTGGTGCTACGGCCTATTATCTATGTACTGTCTTAGTTGTTTTTGAATGAAACTCAGCAGTATTTTGTTTGCATGTGATATTAATGACATTGTTTGACAGTTTCCACATTCTGTTGGATCAACTTTCTTAAGAATGGGAACAAATATGGACCTCTTTCAATCCGTTTGCCAGACAGCTGTCCTCCAAATTTTCTGGTATAGACTGGTGAGTTCATGTGTTAAACGAAACAAGTCAACTGGTATCTCACTGATTCCTGGGGCCTTATTTTTGCCAGTTCCTTCAATGCAGCTTCCACTTCCTCATTCATTACCACTGGCTTGTGCTCATATGATATCAATGTTTAATGTTATATAAACGAGTCCATTCCTTCTCATCACTGCACAATTAAAGTACTAGAAAAAAAGTACTTGTGGGTTCAAGCAGGATGAAGCAATTCACAGTTTCAATCTTTTCTCCATCTATCATAATGTTGTCTACTGGTCTAATGGTAAGAATGTTTGTTTTCTTCACATTAAGTTGCAATCCATATTGAACACTGCAGTGTTTGATCTTCTGAAGCAAGTGTTTCAAGTCCTCTTCTCCTTCAGCAAGCAAGGTTGTATCATCTGCACCCTGATGTCACATTCCTCATCACAGAGTCCAGCTTCTCGAATAATTTGCTCATCATACAGACTAAGTATGGGAAAAGAATATAACCTTGATGCATACCTTTCCCAATTTTAAACCATGTTGTGTTTTCCTGATTTGTTCGCACAACAGCTTTTTGGTCTAGATATAGTTTCACATGAGCATGATTAAGTGTTCTGGGATTTCCAATCTTCTCAACACAGGCCATAATTTATTATGAGCCACACAGTCACATTCCTTTGCATAGTCAATGAAGCACAAATAGACAGTCTTCTGGTAGTCTCTACTCTCAGCCAAGATGCATCAGATATCAGCAGTGATAACCCTGGTGCCACCACCTCTTTTAAATCCTGCTTGAAATTCTGGCAGTTGCCGGTCTATGTACTGTTCTAGATGTATTTTGTTCTAGCAGTATTTTGCTTGTATGTGATATTAATAATTTCCATCCACATTCAGTTGGATCATCTTTCTTGGGAATGGGAACAAATATGGATCTCTTCCAGTAAGTCGACTAGGCAACTGTCCTCCAAATGTCCTGGCACAGACTGGTAAGCACATCCAGGGCTGAATCTGTAATTTGAAACATGTCAATTGGTACCATTATCAACTCCTGGAGTCTTATTTGTTGGCCTATGCCGTCAGTGCAGCTTGAAGTTCTTCCTTCCTTACCACTGGCTCTTGATCATATGGTTATTTCCTGAAATTTTTCAGGATCAGTCAGTTGTTTTTGGTACAGTAATTCCGTGTATTCCCTCCTTTTTTTGATGCCTCCTGGAGCATTCAAGATTGTGCCCAAGGGGAGCTCCAGTGGCATAGTGGCAAGAAGCTGCACTGCAATCCCAGAGGCACACGGTTTGAATCCACCAGATGCTCTGCCGGGGAAGGAGGGACAGTCTCCTCCTATACCAGTCAGATCTGATTTGACGGTACACATACAAAAAAAATAATAAAAAAAGAAAGACTGTGCCCAGAGCATCTCTCAGTACTCCAACTCCAGGCCTGAATTTGGTTTTCAGTTCTTTCAACTTGAGAAATGCTGAGCGAGTTCTACCTTTTTATTTTACAAGTCTAGATCTCTGCACAACATTTTAAAATTGTTTGTCTTCTCTAGCTGTCCTTTGAAATCTTCTTTTCAGTCCTTTTACTCCAACATCTCTTTCCTTTGTATTGGCTACAAGACGCTCGAGTACAATTTTCAGGGTTTCTTCAGACATCCTTTTTTTTTTTCCTTCCTCATCTGTCTTTGTAGTGACATTTTGCTCTCTTCATGGATGATACTTTTTATGTCATCCCACAGTTCATCTGGCCTTCGATCATTAGTGTTCAATGTGTTAAACCTATTCTTAAGGGAATTTTATAAACTGAGATGGGATCAACTCAAGATCATATTTTGGTTCTTGTAGACGTGTGTTAATTTTTTTCAGCCTCAATTTTAACTTGCTATGAGTAACTGATGGCCTGATCCACAGTCAGCACCTGGCCTGGTTTTGAATGCTGGTAATGAACTTCTTCAACAATTCCTTCCACAGTAGTAGTCACTGTGATTCCTAAGCCACCCATGTGGTGAGATCCATATTGAAGTCGCCTTTCTGTTTCTTATAAAAGGTATTTGCAATGAATAAATCATTGAAAGTACAAAATTCGATCACCCTATTACCAGCCTCATCTGTAACCAAGCATTTACTTGCAGTCACCCTTCCTTCTTCATTGTTTCTAAATGCTACTTTATTAAGCAAAACTAACAAAATATCAAATAGTCCATTCTTGTATGAAGCACAGATATCTTACAAAATTTTAATAAATCATTAATGCCTCCTAAAAGATACTTCACCAAAGATGACATTTAGATGGTCAACAAGCACATGAAGAAATGCTCATGATCATTAGCCATTAGGAAATGCACATCAAAGTAACAATGAGATACCATCTCACACCAGCAACAAAAGCAAAGTTGAGTAAGAGCAAACAACAAATGCTGGCAAGGATGTAGAGAAAGGAAAGTCTTATACACTGTTGGTGAGAAGGTAAAATAGTATAATCAATATGGAAACCAGTTTGGCCCTTACTTAGAAAATTAAAGTATCATTCGATCTAGTAATCCTACTACCAGGGATATATTACAAAGAAGTTAAGAGTTGAATAGACTCATAACCATCACTGTATTATGGAAACAATTCAACTGTCCAAAAATTGATAAATTAAAGTATGGTACATTTGCACGAGTTCTGTGTTGGTTGCTACTGTTATGTACTATCAAGTCCCTTGCGACTCATAGCGACCCTATGGACAATAGCTCTGAACCCTGCTCTATCCTGAGCCAATTTCATTATCTTCAAGACACCAACCCCCAAAGCCCCAGTCAGAGAGTCAATTCATCTCATTCAGGGTCTTTCTCTAAGAGAGGAGTGCTATACAACACTAAAAAACAATTCACAGTATCTTACAGAATAAGGATGTACCTCTCAGATATTATGCTAAATTAAATATCACAAAATAAGACTACTGCTATAAAAAGCTAAAGAAAGTTTCGTTTACACATAGAAACCCTCTTGGATGTTACCAGAAATGGAAAGTGAGGCAGAGGAAAGGAAAAATTAGTAAATAGATAATAGGTATATAATATTAAGATCAGTCAAGGGGTAGGCAATACACACTGAGAAGATCAGTACAATATCATTAAAGAAAGGGAAGACACCTTACTACAAAAATGACAACAAAAGCAAAGGAAGCTCCTGCCCCTCGCAAAACTGAAGCTAGAGCAAAGGCATTAAAGACCAAGGCGGCAATCCTGAAGGGAATTCACAACCCCCCCCCAAAAAATCCACATGTCACCCACTTTCTGGCTGCCAAAGATGCTGAGACTCCAAAGATAGCCCAAATACCCCCAGTAGAGCTCCACTAGGAGAAACTAGCTTGACCACTATGCCATCAAGTTCCCACTGACCACTGAGTCAGCAATGAAGAAGATAGAAAATAACAACACTCTTGTGATATCTTGTGGATGTCAAGGCCAACAAGCACCAAATAAAACACGCTGTAAAGAAGCTCTGTGACATTGATGTGACCAAGGTCAACAGCTTGATTAGGACTGATGGGAGAGTAGGCGACCCATGTTCAACTTGCTCCTGATTATCTATGATGCTTTGGATGTTGTCATCAAAATTGGGATCTAAACTGAGAACAGCTGGCTAATTCTAAGTTAAATTTTTCTCACCAAAAAATAAAAAAAGAAAGGGAAGACCTCAAGAGCTATAGAGGATTAGAGGATAACAGAATTAATGGGAGGATGTGGAAAAAGATCCCATTGTGAGTACATAAATTAATGTAACTAAATAAAAAGTGTATGAATGGTTGAATGAAAAATTCATGTTTCATAAACCTTCAAATTACAGTAAAAATATTTTTTTAAATCACTGCCTCAAAAATTTTATTATTAAATGTTATATTCTTTTTCCTATTTATAACATATAGTTTAGTTATGTTGCTGACTGTCATAGAGTCGAGCACGGAGCACAACTCATAGCAACCCTTTGAACAAAAAGCCTTAAGCCTTTCTGTAACTATCAACATTTATTAAAGTTCATAGAGTTTCCAGAGGCATGTTGTTAAGGAAGTGGAAATCACTCCTGCTTACTCTATTTAAATACATGTGAATTTTCATAAAATAGCACAATAAAGATTCTCATCCAAAAGTCTTTCAGACTATGAGCTTTATGAACTTTGTATGTCAATCAGTATAAAATTTAAAAAACAAACAAACAAATAAAAAACACCAAAAAGTCTTTCAGAAAACAATTAGTCCAAAGGACTAACGGGCCATACAAACCTCAAATCTTCACGACCCAGAAAGATCAGATATTAAGAGCTGGTGCCAGGCTACTATAACTGATCACTTTAAAAGGGATCAAAGCACAAGACTGTTTTATGGACCACCATAAAACAGAAATAGAGAGCAAATCTTAACAATATTTACTGATCACTTTAACAATGAGATGGATACTATTAAATGCTTTTACATGTATAAATTCAGTATCCTTTGCATGTAGAATATACCACTACCATGCCCATCTCAGAGAAAGAAAAAAATGAAGCTCAGAGAAGTTAGGTAACTTGACCAAAATTTACAAATGGAGTAAAATGACAGATTTAAACCAACCAGTCTGGCTCCACAGTCCATGCTCTACTACTGCTATGAGATCTTTTAAAGTACATTAGCCACTTTGGATTGTATATTGACGTTGTTGTTGTTGTGCCCTCAAGTCGTTTGTGACTCATAGTGATCCTATATACAACAGGCCTAAACCATGCTCTGTCCTGTGCCAATCTCACTGTCTCTGACACACCCACTCCAATTACCCCAGTCACTCAAACAATCCACCTCATAGAGGGTCTTCCCCTCCTGTGCTGTACCTCTACCCTAATTTGCCCACAAATTATTATCTTTAGTATTACTCAAGCAAAAATTCTGAATTAACACACGTTCATAAGATTGCAATATATTATATAAAAGTTTTAAATAATATACACCACAATAAGATAACGGTAAACAACCCAATTGCAAAATGGAAGGCAATATGGTGCTTTCTCAAAAAGTAGGAAATAGAAATACCATTTGACGCAAAAATTCTACTACTAGAAATATACCCTAAAAAACCAAAACTGCTACCCAAACAGATATACACACACCAATGTTTACTGCTGCTTTGTTCACAATAGCAAAGAGTTGGAAGCAATCCAAGTGTCCATCAACAAATGAATGGCAAGGAAAGCTGTGGTATATTCACACAATGGAACAGTATGCAGCACCAAAAAACAAAGAACTCCATTTGCTGAGTAAAATACGTCAGTCACAAAAGGACAACTACATAATGCCACTGTTACAAAATGGGACTGACTTGAGGGTTGGGGGAAACTAAGACGGCATTGAAACAGATGAGGGAGAGAAGTGTATAAAAGGAATGTATGATTAGGTATTATTGGCATGGCGAAAGTCCAGAATAAGAGCTTCACAGTAAAGTGGATGGGGAGT
>NW_006399855.1:1194889-1198299 GCF_000299155.1 Elephantulus edwardii | reverse complement strand
TCTTAAGGGGCTGCTTTAAATTTCAGGAGGATGAATGGAGCAGCAGGATTCTACAAAGGTGTGTTTTCTGTTTTGGTTGAGGCTTGGGTGTGTGTGATCGGTTGCTCACAAGTGGGTGTGAGATGACTGGATCTGGTTTCTTATTTTTAAAAAAGCATTTGTTTTCAGTCAAATATTCTTCTAAGTAGTATAGCACTGGTCTGTCAATTTGCTGTTTGAGTGGTTGCTGTGATGATAAACACTGTGACACTGATGTTAAAGGTTACTCATGTTGGACAGTGTCTGATGGAGCTCTCAAACAGAAACAAGCTTGGAAGCAGGAGCTTCCACTTCTGAAAAGCTTGCCTCTGGAAATTCTACGAACTGAAGAGAAACATGAAAGTTATGCAGTGTTTAGGACTTTGAGTAGTCTCCGACTCTTAAGACACTTAACAACAACAAAACTCTTCAACCAGATGTTGACACATCAACTGGAAGAATAGGCTGAAGTATGTCAGAGATGGTGAGAATGGGACAGGATAGGACATAGGCTTGTTCATAGGGTCACAATGAATCGTACTCGACTTGATAGCACCTAAAAAAGAATAGGACTTCACAATCTCTTGTGTGAGCTTTCAAATTCATTAAAATTACTAAGATCACATAAGTAGCCAAGTGAAAAATAATGCATCATATTAACATTTTTAGGGCACCATTACTGACATATTAAACAAAAAGCTTCAAAAAAATTTAATCCTGAGTATCAGCTGGTTTAGCACTTCGATTTTTTAGCATTATACATAAAAGATACACTAGGACAAACTAATGCTCATGATTTATTCCTATAGGAATTATCTCCAAACACCTAATAGATTATGACTGAGAGGGAGGAAGTTTATGATACTGGTCATTTTAACAATATATTGTAATGTACTCCCTTATATGACTAGGTTACTTAACACCAAGCCAAAGAGAAAATCTTCTTCACCTCTCTACAGTCGAGTATTTGCATCTTCATTTACAAGAGTTACTCAAACTGAAGTTACTTTAACACATGAGTCATTTATTAAGCCTTACGGTAAGTATTTTCTATATTGTTGTTGGTTTGGGCTGTCGAGTCACCTGCGACTCATAGCGACCCTATGTACAAGAGCCCTAAACCCTGCCCGACCCTGTGCCAATCTGTCTCTGACACACCTATCCCCATTACCCTAGTCACTGAGTCAATCCATCTCATCGAGGGTCTTCCTCTCCTGCACTGTCCCTCCACCCTCCCAAGTATGATGTCCCTCTCCAAGGACTGGTACCTCCTTGCAACATGTCCAAAGTATATCAGATGAAGCTTCAGAATTCTTGCCTTTAAGGAGCAGCCTGGCTTCACCCTCTCAAGGACAAACCTGTTCGTTAAGATTCTCAAATATCCAAAACAACTATGAGATATCATCTCACCCCAGTAAGAATAGCAAAATTTAACAGCAAGTAACAAATACTGGCAAGATTGTGGAGAAACTGGAACCCTTATTCATTGTTCGTGGAAGTGTAAAATGGAGCAACCACTGTGGGAGGCATGGTGGCGCTCTCTCCAAAAGTTGCCAACAGAGATACCATTTGACCCAGCAATTTCACTACTGGGAATATACCCCAAAGAGACTAGAACTGCTACCCAAGCAGATATATGCACACCCCATGTTTATCGCGGCTTTGTTCATAATAGCAAGGAGTTAGAAACAACCTAAGTGCCCATCAACAAACTAACTGATAGAGAAACTATCACACAATGTATATTCACAAAATGGAATACTACACTGCATTGAAAACAAGGAACTCATGAAATATTTATTTTTCAAAATGGGTGACCCTGGAAGACATCATGCTGAGTGAAATATCTCAGTCACAAAGGGACAAATACCGCATAGTGCCACTGTGGTAAAACAGGACTAACATCGGGTTTGGGGGAGACTGAGAAAGATGGGATAAAAAAATGTATACTGCATTGAAACAAATGAGGGAGAAAACTGTTTAAAAGGCATATGTAATTAGGTATTATTGTCACAACAGGAGTCCAGAATGAAGGCTGCATAGTGCAGTGGACCTGGGGGGGCAGGGATTGTAAAACAATGGGGGAATTTTCTTTTACTTTTCAGAGAGAACTGGGGGGAGGGCAGGGAGAAAAGTGCAACAATGAATGAATCCAAAGTCTCTGTAAATTTTCATAAAAATTAATTAAAAAAAGGTTAAAAATAAAATAAAAAAAGATTCTCAAATACCCCAAAACACTACATCTAAGTCAACAAAGTCTTCCATGACAAAATCACTCATAGGATGTTAAGGTTAATTTATACTAATAACCTTTAATCATAAAGAGGGAGCTCTAATGGCCTAGTGGATAAGGAGATGTGCTACCAACCTCAAGGTTCAAGTTCACCAGTTGTTCAGTGGGAGAAAGATAAGCAATTCCCGCCCCCCCATACAATTTACACCCGCTGAAAACCCACATTAAGTGTTGGTCAGCTATGAATTGGCTCCAATTTGATGACAGTAAGAAAAAAAGAAAAAGTATCCCGAAAGATAAATATTTTCCTACCTAAAAGATTCTATTTCTAGGAAACAGTCAAAGGTGTGTCTTAACATTATGTCCTTTTCAAAATTTTATTAATGATTTGAATAAAAAAGTACAAGTTTCCTTATCAAAGCTGAATATAACCAACTAATAAGTGCAATTAAAAAGTACATGTAGTTATTAAGCTAAATTAATACACAAATCATTAACTGAAACTTGAAGAGAATTAAAAAAACCCTAATACATATTGTTGTTACTGTTAAGTGACATCAAGTCATAGATGACTCACAGCAACCCTATGAACAAAAAATCTGAACACTTGTATAACTTTCATCTTCAAGTTCACAGAGTTTCTGGAGGCAAGCTGTTTTGGAAGTGGACGCCACTCCTGCTTCCAAGCTTATTTTAATCAGGGAGCTCCACCAAACACTGGCTACCACTGGTAACCATTACGGCATTTGACAAATCAGTGTCACAGTGTTTAGTAGTGTCACGGTGTTTAGCATTATAACAACCACGAGTTACCTCTGTACAGCAAATGGACAAAACATTTTGATTTTTGGTCAAATTAAACCAATATATGTTGTTGTTATGTGCCGTGGAGTGGTTAGCAACTCGTAGCGACCCTATGTACAACAGCCCTAAACCGTGCTCTATCCTGTGCCAATCTCATTGTCTCTGACACACCCATCTCGATTACCCCAGTCACTGAATCAATCCACCTCATAGAGGGTCTTCCCCTCCTGAGCTGTCCCTCTACTCTACCCAGCATGATGTCCCTCTCGAAAGACCTGTTTCTCCTTACAACATGTCCAAAGTATGTCAGGCAAAGCCACAGAATCCTTGCCTCCAAGGAGCAGCCTGGTTTAAC
>NW_006399855.1:1183884-1194671 GCF_000299155.1 Elephantulus edwardii | reverse complement strand
GCAGACTTTCCCATCGCAATACGTTTTTTGATTTCCTGGCTACTGGAGCCAAGAGTGTTGACCGTGGACCCGAGCAACCTGAAGCTGTGAACAATCTCAATCTCTTCGCCATCCATCCTGATGCTACCGATTGGTCTGGTGGTGACAATTTTTGTCTTCTTGACATTGAGCCTCAGTGCATACTGAAGGCTGCAGTCCTTGACCCTCTGCAGTATAAGTGCATGTGGTCCTCCTCAGTTTCAGCAAGCAGAGTTGTGTCATCTGCATAATGCAGATTGTTGATAAGATCGTCCACCAATCCTAATGCCACGCTTCTCCTCATAGAGCCCAGCCTCTTCAGATAATCTGCTCTGCATACAGGTTGAAAAGGTATGGAGATAGGACACATCCCTAAAAAAATTATTTCCCTAGTTAAAAGTAAAGGAGTGGCTTAGCAGGCATTTATCTGAAAAACTGGGCTTTTAGGTGTGCATAAGCCTAATTAAAAAATTAAAAAGCGGCAAAGGAGCTATGACACAAAATACAATTTAAGATCACATAGGAAACTGCATCTAAAACACAAAAACTAAAGATAGTTAAGTATATGGAAACCATAAAGCAAAGTGAAGAAAATGGAGATGTTAACTATGAAGAATATTAAACAGAAGCATTTTGACAGCTTATAAAGGTGTAATATTAGCAAAATAAAATATATATCTTTTGTTGTTTTTTCAAACTACCTGAAGTAAAACCAATTCCCAACACTCCTACACTCAAATATTGTAATCACTTTTATAAAGTATAATAGCACATCATGGTAATGCAAAATTGCTATTAAAACAACCAAACTATCACAATTTCTGTACTTCATTATAAGCAAGTAAATTATTCATGGGCTGACACATACCTCCCTTTGAGTAGCTTTACTACATGCTATAGTAGAAAAAAAGAATTAAGTCAAAGAGAACTGCTTTAAGAGTTGTTCTATCTCAATCTGCCCACAAAGAACTCGTAGCAAACAGGTCATTTATCTGTGGAAAAGGCTGAGAACACACAGCTCCATTAGGAGGTATAATCAAAGGGTGATTAATTTTAGCTGCCAAGTAATCCATACAATGAATCATTAATTAAATCACTATGGAATCCTTCTAATCTCCAAAATTTCTATGATGCTAAAACAAAACAAAACAAAAAACCACACACACAATATACTTAAAAGTAGTCAATTAAAAAAATTCTTATTATTTTTTAGTGTCCTTATATATATATAACAAGCATAAGAGACAAATTCACAAGAGGGTCATGTGATTTGCAAAAATATACAAGGCACACTTTTGCTTAAAAATGCTTCTTTGTCAAGAACAAACTGGGAGGAGGGTAGAGAGAATAGTGCAACAATGAATGAGTGGAAGCCCAAAATCTCTGTAAATGTTTATGAAAATTAATAAAATATAATTATAGGAAAAAAAAAAAAAAATGCTTCTTTGTAATATTGACTGTGATAAATTAGAACACTTACCAAGAAAGTACTATGACGAGGGCAAAAATCACTGCCTTCACTTCACATCCATTATAACTAACCTAATTATCAAACACTATATATCAGTTTCAAGGTACAGATACCACACCACAGTCTGTATAGTATTTTTTAATATCAAAATTGGTCCCTAAATCAGCTACCTTCACTAGTTACCACAGGCATAGTTCAGTATTAGAATTTTAAATGTGATGTACCAGAAAAAAAGACTTGCAAATTTAATTTCTACAGGTGCACCTTAAAATTTGTGCAGAATTTAACAGTGACATGTACAAATTAAAATACAAAGAAGGCAAACCTGTGAAGATACATCAAAACAGAGAATTTATCCCCCAATGTTAAGGGTTTTTTTAAAACATAATAAGAAAACATACTCACAAAGTAAAGTCATCATATACTTGCCAAATTTCCTTTTAAACTAGAAACAAAATTATAATAGACTCTCACAAATATGAGTACCTAGAATATTACACTTAAATATCCTCCTGGAATGTTAAGAAATCACCTGCAATAAGCCCTTTTCCATAAACTCTTTCAGTAGAATGCAGATTTTTTAAAAATTTCTAAAGTATGAGCCCCAAAATAAATTATCTGAGAAACATTTGTAAAATCACCTGTTTTGTCTCTCAGTGTTCTGTAGCTCCCTGTGGTCCCTCTTCAGGTGTTTGGTCAAAGACGTAAAGTATTCTTTTAAAAGATTCTGGAAAGGCTGTTGTTTCTCTGGACTAATTATCTCACTAGGAGGAAAACTCAAATTAAACTTCTCTGCAGCACCTTTTACTTTCCTTGGTACAAGTCCAGCAATATCATCTCCACAATGTCGACAAAAACTAATCACCACAGAAACATGCGTATGAGATTCTCGATCAGCATTAATAATATTTTTTAGCTGTTCATAGATTAAGGAAAGGCCTTCCTTGTCAGTGAAAATCCCAACTATTGTCAATTCTGCAATGAAACGCAAATCAGTTCTTAATTTGGTAATGTTAGGTGTTTTATCTTCTTTTCTTGCTTCAAAATGTTTTTTCCAAACCTGAAGAAGTGATGAGGCAAAGTCAGCATAGCGCTGGTGAAAGAGAGAGCATAAGTGCACAGCACAGTTCACATCAGATATTTTTAGCTTTGCCTCCACAATAGAAGCTACAGCTTCTGCAATGTACTTGCTTAAATTTAGGCCATTAAAATCATGGGACAAGGAGTCTCTCTGCTGTTCTGTAATAGTTTTTAGTTTCTTGACAAATGCAGTATTTTTCTTCAAACTTGAGTCTAGGCGGCTAAAAAAATTTTCCTCTGGTCGGTTGTCTGGAGCATTTTGATTTCTGTTTCGAAGTTCCTTCCTTAATTGGTGCCGTTCCCAAGCCTCCTGGTGAAGCTGAAGGGATTCTTCTTTCTCTCTACAAAAAAAAACCCACAAATATTCAAGTAAATATACTATCCAGATAATTATGAAGCCTCAATGACAAACCCTATTAAGTGTCAAAGTCAACGAAAAAGGCAATCTCTAAACATCAGCAACCAAGAGCAAAAGGCACTTGACTACTTTTAAAGACATTTTACTAACTGTAATAACATAACATTAATAATACATTTTAAGATAATGATGGTCCAATATAGGGAGCTCTGGTGGCATATTTCATAGGAATAGTTCTGCTAGTCTAAAGATGACATTTCTCCATCATTTGAATCTACTGGCTGCTCTGAGGGAAGATAGAGGTAATCTCTCATGCTTTTTATAGCCTCCAAAGACTCACTAGAAGGTCAGCTCTGAGTTGATTACAACTTGATGGAAATGAGTCAATTAGGAGTTCAGTGTAGTACCAACTGGACTAAAGCAAAGAATTGTGAAGATGATTAAAATTAAAACCAATTCTGCCAAGTGGAAAGCTTAATGAATAAAAACACACATGTATTCAAATATAACTAACAACAACTGAAGCTCATTGCCATCAAGTCAGAAATTATTTATAGGTGACCCTCTGCAGGTTTTTAGAGACTATAAATCACACTGGAAATTGTCTATCTTTCTCCCTTGGGTTCACTGATGAATTCAAACTATGAGAGAGGAAGTCCTTTGGGTTAGCAAGGCATCATGTGAAATACACATATCTGATAAATATCTGACAATATAAAACCTTTTCTTAGATCAAACTGTCTTTTAGAGATTTTAGGAGAAGAGGCAAAGAGGCTAAGAAAGCCAAGTTCGGCAATTGCAGTCCAGCCAATATTGCCCAAACTTTGGAGACCTGAGAATAGAAAACTTTAAATGCCTTAAAATGTCCAACCACAAACGAATGGATTGAGAAATTACGGTACATTCACACAATGGGATACTATGCAGCACACAGAAGCAATAACTTTGTAAATTATTACCTAACTTGGGAGGGACTGGAGAGCATTATGCTGAGTGAACTAACTCAGTCCCACAAGGATAATATTGTTTAAATTCGTTATTGTAGAATGAGTATAAGGATCCAGGAGGGATGGGAGAGGCTGGAAGCAGAGGGATGTGGATGTACAGGGGAAAGAAGGGATTAATAATGGGATTGTACAATTTGATGGGAGTAGGGTGAGGGAAATTGAAAGAATTTGTTCTAATTTGTATTAGAATTTTGTAAATAAACTAGTAAAAAAAAAAGACTGAATGGAAAAAACAACAACAAAATACTACTTCGTGGTAAAAATGGTTAAACACTCAGCTACTACCGAAAGGCTGGCAGTTCACATCTAGAGGTTTTGCAGAAGAAATGGCCTGAAAATATACTTTCTTAAAGGTCAAAACCATTGATAATCCTAAAAAAAAAAATTAAATAAAATAAAAATAAAAATAAAAAACCATTGATAATCCTATGGAAGAGCACAGCTCTACTCCAAACACTGGAAGGTGCTCTGAGTCAGAATCAACTCAATGACAACTAAGGTTGTTTTTGTTTTGGTTAAAATAGTCAATGGATACCTACTGAAACTGAGTAGTGACAGCAGATAATGGCTTGGGGTAGTAGGCCATTACACCGTACTGGGGTGGTTTGAGTTTACTGCATATTTGTTTGAAATTTTTACAATAAAAGTTGGGAGAATTTTTTAAATTCTTCTGCAGGAGAGAAATGCAAGCAAATGTCATTGTGTAGCTGAATATTCTAGAGAATTTAAAGTTAAAATGAAAAAAAATTAAAATAAAAAGTTAAAATGTAAAATAAACAAGAAATCTTTATATTCTAAAACTGAGCATTACCACTCCAAAACGTAATGGTAATTCTCTTTATTAAGAGGTACAAGAGAATTCTGTGAGAAAGTAAATTTCTGCACTACAGAATTTATGAAAATTCAAGTTTGCAAACAGTTTTTTAAATCTGTATCTGAAAAGAGTTCATGCTATTCAACAAGGGTCACTCTTAGTGTTTATTCTAAGAGGACAATCTTTTTTCACAATTAATGTGCCATAGCTGATTCTTCAGTGGGTTTTCAAAGGCTATTAAATCACACATCCTTCTCTCACCAACTGGCTGGTGGAGTTGAACTGTCTGCCTTTCGTAAGCAGTGTAACTCCTTTCCACTAAGCCACCAGCGCTTCCTAGAATCCATTAACTATATCAAATTACAAAGATTAACTAAGTCAAAATTAAAGTGAGAAGCACAATGGAACCAGGCACAAATATTTTAGTTAGATCAACCTAGGTTCACATCACAGCAGTGGCACTACTTACTATAAATTTAGGCAAAATACTTAACCTCTCTAAGTCTCAGTCTACTAATCTGTAACATGAGGATTACAAAACTTACCTCTTCAGTACTGTTTGCTTTAAGGATATGTGGTATACAATGTGTGGCAAATAAAACCTAAATGAACCGTAGCTATAAAAAAATAAAATATTTAACTGAAAACCCTCCAACAGAAGCATTTTTAACATGAAAAAGACAAAAAATTTAAATAAAATTTAGACTGCCTCAGATATCAAAAAATATGTTTAAAATTATTTCATTTAAATAAAGTATCCTAAAATATACTTCAATCAGCAAAACTAGCAAATCAAACAAGATCCTTCAACTCTCAAGGTACATGCATACTAAGGATGTTTTATTTCAAATCATCCTTCTCCAAATTATTCCAATCTGTCTATTTTTTCCATAATACATTTTCTTACTTCAACTGAGCAGCTGCTTCTTCTTGCTGACGTTTCACCTGCTCTTCTTGCTTCTTTCTCTCTTCCTCCTCATGTTTCTTTTTGTCTTCTTCCTCTTTTTTCTTTAATTCTTCCTCTGCTTTCACCTTTTCTTCTTCTTTTTTCTTGCGATCCTTGTCTTCTTTTTTCCTCTTATCTTCTTCCAGCTTCTTCTTTTTATCTTCAGGGATTTTAATAACCTCCTTCTTGGCAGTAAGTTTGATATCATCTTTTGGCTTCTCCCTGTTCACTTGCCGCCTTTCACTGCAATCTTTTTCTTTGTTGTTTAATAAAGTTTCTTTTTCTTCCATATTTGCTGGCTTTTTACGCTCAGCTGGCATTATGTTACCCAGGACAATCTGTAAGAGTAAAAGAACGTTAGTACTGTAAATGCAGTAACCTTTTATTTAGTGAAATCACACTTTTTTTTTAAACAGGATGTATCAATTTAATTGGACAATTGTGAGAAATTTAAAAATGTGTACAAAAGAGATAATATGTCTTTGATTTTTTAAAGTTATCTACCATATCAAGTACAACAATGAATGAATGGAAATCCAAAATCTCTGTAAATGTTCATTAAAATAAAATAAAATTTAAAAAAGACAACAATTTAAAAAAGTTATCTACCGTATCTTAAATCTCTTATTATTAGATATAGAGGCTTAAGGTTTGGGTTTGGGTTAGTGGGGATTTTTTTCTTTTTCCATTTTTTATAACTGCAAATGATATAATATACAAACAAGTGGAAAAAGCAGTGTCAAAATCCTCTAGTCACTTCTGTCTGTCTACGTTTTGAACATCGCCTGTTTTGAAACTTTGTCTGACATATTTGGGGCTTGTTGTCAAAAAGAACTAGTCCTTGGAGAAGGACATCATGCTTGGAAGGGTAAACGGACAACACAGAAGAGGAAAGAGCCTGGATGAGATGGATTGACAAAATGACAGTGGCAATGAGAGCAGTGAGGTTGACTCAGGATAGGGCAAGGCTCAGAGTTAATGTTCATAAGGTATGAGTTATACTTGATTCAATGGCATATAACAAGAAGGACCTCCTATGTACCTATCTTCTTTCTAGCCATTATCAACTCCAAAATATAATCATTTAATCACAAATACAGTCAGGCAGTGCTAGTCTGAGAATACTCTAAATCTGCTTAAACCCACATTTCAGTAGTTCAAATCCACCAGATGCTCTGCTGGAGAAGGAGGGGCAATCTCCTTCTGTACCAGTCAGATCTGATTTGACGGTACACACACAAAGAAAAAACCTAATAAAATAAAATGAAAAAAATTTAAAAAAAAAAAAGCCCCACATTTCACACTGTTAAGATGCCAGTCCACTATTTGACACAATATTCAACAGGCGTATTAAAGGTACAGTACAAGTCTCTGTCATCTACAAGCTGCTGGAGAAAACAGAGGATTCACAAATTTAATCTACTTTAACCTTATAATCAAACTTTAAATGTAGAAAATATTAAATATTCCATGTTAGAATGTGTTTTTGGAAAACCTAAAACATACTGTCACAGAGTTGGAATGAATTCTTAGCTGACCCTCCATCGGATTTCTGAAGCTATAAATGCACAGAAGACTGCTCATCTTTCTCCTGCAGAACAGCTGGTGGATTCAAACCTCCACAGGCAAGGTCTTTTGAGTTGGCAGCTCTTCTTACAGACTATGCCACCAAATCTCAGATTCTTCATTGTTGTTGTTAGGTGCCATCGAGACCACAACTCACGGTGACTTAATGAACAACAGCTCTGAACTCAGTCCTAACCTGAGTCTTCCTCATCATCTCTGATATTCTTGGGATCATTATTACAAGAATCTGATGGACTGAGTCACGATGTCAATGCATCTTCTTGAGTCTTCCTCTCTTTCACTGACCTTTCCAAGCACAGTGGTTTTTTCCCAAGGACTGGCCTTTCCTAACAATACACCTAAATTGTGTGAGACAAAGTTTCACCACCTGTGCCTCCAAGGAGTACGCTGGTTGCATGTTTTCTAAAACATATTTGTTCTGGAAGTCACAACTCAAAGGATCTTCTATCATCCTTATTCACTGTCCAACATTCAGATGCATAGCAAGCAACTGAAAGGGCCATGACTTGAATAAGGCGTGCCTTAGTCTTTAAACTGCGATCATTAGGGAGGTGTGGTGGCCTAGTGGCAAGAAGCTGCACTGCAATCCCAGAGGTGCACGGTTCGAATCCACCAGATGCTCTGCTGGAGAAGGAGGAGCAATCTCCTCCTGTATCAGTCAGATCCAATTTGACAGTTGTTGTTGTTAAGTGCCATCGAGTCGCCTGCGACTCTTAGCGACCCTATGTACAACAGCCCTAAACTCTGTTGTCCTGTGCCAATCACACTGTCTCTGACACTCCCATCCCGATGATCCCAGTCACTGAATCAATCCACCTCACAAAGGGACTTCCCCTCCTGCGCTGTCCCTCCACCCTCCCAAGCATGATGTCCTTCTCCAAGGACCGGTTCTCTCTTTACAACATGACACACAAAAATAATAAAATTAAAACAAAAAAAACCCTAAACTGACATCATTGCTCCTTATATCTTAGTGCAGTCCTTGACAGCATATTTACCCTATGCGTAGTATCTTTTTATTTCATGACTGCTGGTATCAAAGGATCTTAGCAAGATAAGTCACTGGCAACAATCTTTTCTCTATCATTTTGCTTATTGCTCTGTTGGTGAGGATTTTGTTTTCTTGATGTTATGATATAATCTATGTTGAAAGCTGTGGTTTTTATCTTCTCCAACAGGAATTTCAAGTCATCCTCACTTTCAGCAAGCAAGGTTATATCAAAAGCATAGCACAGGTTGTTGACAGATCTTCCTCCAATCTTGATGTCACATTCCTCAGCATAATGTCAAGTCTATCAAATGATCTGTCCAACGTATAAACTGAACAGGTATGAAGAAAGGCTAAAGCCCTGACACATACCTTTTTGGATTTTAAACCAGGTAATCAACCCTTCTTATGGTTTGGACAACAATCTACTGGCCTGGCAAGCTCCGGTGGCCTAGTGGCAAGAAGCTGCACTGCAATCCCAGAGGTGCATGGTTCAAATCCACCAGATGCTCTGCTGGAGCAGGAGGAACAATCTCCTCCTGTACCAGTCAGATCTGATCTGACAGTACACATACACACACACAAAATAATAAAATTTTAAAAAAATAATTAAAAAAATCAACTACTTTAAAAAAAACTGGTCTATGTTTAGATGATAATGATGCATAATCATTATTAAATAGCTGGGATTTCCAGTCTTCTCAATATTAACTATAATTTGTTACGATCCACACAGCCAAATACCTTTGCATAGTCAACAAAAGAAAACATTTTTCTGGTATTCTGTGTTCAGCCAAGATCCATCTCACATCAGCAATGGTATCATCCTTGGTCCTACAGCCTCTTCTAAATCAAATATGAACTTCTAGTAGTTCTCTTTCAATGTACAGTCCAGCCATTTTGTTTTCTTTTTTCACATTACACTTTCTATTCATTTATTCGTTCATTCATTTATTAATTAGGAAAAGGCTTTAAAATGCTTAAAATTGGAAAAGTCACAGGATAGACATGACAGGAAGAACAAAGAATTGAATTTAAACTGGATGACACTTTGTTAGTTTTTTCTTAAGTGCAACTCTGGTTGCACTTAATTCAAGACATATTGTTGTTTTCATTCCATGATATATTCAGTACTCTTCTCCAGGATCACCTTTCAAAGGCATCAGTTCTTCTTTCATATTTAATCGTTGTCTAACTTTAAGATGCATAGGAAGCAACTGAAATGACTACAACTTGGATCAGGTGCATCTTAATCTTTAAGCTGATAATCTTGCTACAACATGCTAGCAAAGGTGCAGAGTCAGAGAAAGAGGAAGATCCTCAGCAGAATGGATTGACACAGTGACTAAAACAATAGGCCTGAAAATGTATGACAGAGATTGTGAGGAAGGTGCATATAAAGCAAGGCTCAGATTTGTTTTTCATAGACTTGCTGACTCAACAACATGTAACAGTAACAGTATAGTGTTTCTACAGTTTTTGGTACTACTAATACTGTGATGTACTGGATAATTTTTTGGAATTTTGTTGTTGTTGTTAGCTTAATGTCCTGTGCACGGCAGGATATTTAGCAGAGTTCCTAATGTTGATCCAGTACATGCCAGCAGTTGCCACCCTCTCTTTACCTCGAACAACCGAAAATTCGGTCAAGATATTGCCAAGAATCTCCTGTGGGAGAAAATCATCCTTAATGAAAACAACTGCACTGGTCAAATGTGGCTACTTAAATATAAAGTAGGCTAAAATTATACCAGGGAGCTCTGGTGGCCTAGTGTTAAGGGAGTGTGCAATAATACTGAAGGCATTCAGTTCAAATTCACCAGCTGCTCCACAAGAGAAAGATAGGCAATCTCCTTCCATGTCATTAAACTGCCTCTGAAAATCCACTGAAGGATCAACTATGGGTCAGATCAAACTCAACTGTACACAACAATAAGATAAACTGAAATTTATATTCTTAACTCACTATCCACATTTCAAGTGCTTCATTCTATAAATCTTACTTTGAGATTTTATCATTATACGAATATATGCTTTTTATTTCATTTAGAGTATATAGAACAGAATAAAAATTGCCCCCTTAGGATTAGCAAGGCTATAATCTTTCCTGTAGTTGATGGCCACATTTTTCTCCACCAGAAAGTGTGTGGTTTCAAACCATCCACCCTTTCAATTAGCAACAGATGGCTTAAATACTGTGCTACCAGAGTTTTGTCCTTTCACTTTCACATGAGGCTAGTAGCTATAAAATCACGCAGTGCTTATAATATAGAACATTTCACCCACCATTACAGGAAGTTCCATTGAACAGCATTCATCAGTAGTAACAAGTTGAGTTTACTGAAAATAACAAATCAGAAACAAAACTCTTTTTCTCTGTAGTTCTTTTTTTCTAAAAATGTATTTCTCTAAAATCAGAAGTAGTTTCTTCAAGCAACAAATGCTGGCGAGGTTGTGGAGAAACTGGAACCCTGATTCACTGTTGGTGGGAAAGTAAAATGGTGCAACCCCTGTGGAA
>NW_006399855.1:1178804-1180314 GCF_000299155.1 Elephantulus edwardii | reverse complement strand
AGGAGGGGAAGACCCTCTATGAGATGGATTGATTCGGTGACTGGGGTAATCGGGATGGGTGTGTCAGAGGCAGTGCGGTTGGCGCAGGACAGAGCAGGGTTTAGAGCTGTTGTGCATAGGGTCGCTATGAGTCGGAAATGACTCGATGGCACCTAACAACAACAACCCTTAAACTTAAAAGATTCTATTGTTCAAAATTATTTGTTATATATTTGCTTAATTTTTCCCTCTTTTAACAACTGGGATCTAGAGGGAAGAGGAAAGACCAGAGAATGGCCAAAATTATTGGGGCAGCTATTGCTGCCAGATTGGGCCTGTGTCAGGAAAAGGAAGTCTTACTCATAAACAATGCCACCCAAAGGTAATAAAGGAGGTCAGAAGTGCTTCCACTGTGGAAAGCTGGGTCACTTCAGTAGACAGTGTCACAGACGAGAGCCACAGATAAGCAAGGGAGTAGAGAGGAAGCTCCCACTCACTTGCTTTAAATGTGGATTTGAAGGACACATGGCCAAGGGCAGCCCACAGATCCTTGTGGCTGACAGGACTGACAGGCTCCAGCTCTCAGCTGGAAACAAAGGAGGACGCTTCAAGGACTTAGATCCTCCCAGAAGAGCTGTGGGTAAGCATTAACATTACTCGTAAGTATATCCATTTTCTCCTGGATACAAGAGCCTATTATTTGGTCCTAAAAGCCTTCTGAGGTCCCAACTCTTCTCACTATTTCTTAGTTGTTGGAATTGACGGAAAACCTCATAAGCAGTTCCTTACTTCACCTCTGCCTTGCATGCGGACTTCCAAGCTGTAAAACAACCCACTGCTAGATAGAATTTGGTCCACGACTTAAGAACAATAAATGATATGGTTGAGTCTCTACATCTTGTGGTTCCTAACCTTTATACTAGAATAGACAAAATCCTAGTCAAAAGCCTTTTATTTTAAGAACTACCATCCCTCTGTAACTTGATTTGTGCCATTGTTAGAACTTCTACTTGGACTATTATTGCTTTTGATTTTTGACTCATGTACTTTTAACTTGTTAAATTTGTGTCTTCTAGGTTGCAACAGTTCCATGATACATCTTCGAGGATATGAACATGTACAGCTAAGCATAACTGATAACAGTGCATCTAAATTCCAAAATCAATCTCCACAACAGTCTACGTGTTTCCTATTGCCAAAGGGACCCTTTAGAGTAGTAAGAGAAGATCTTCACCCTGAAAGCTACAGCATCCCTTTTCAGCAGGAAGTAGCTAAGAGAATACACCATCCCCTTTTCCTTATGAATCAGGGTGAAGTCTGTCTCAGGGAGGAATGATAGGGAATGGCAAAGGACACACTGACAAAGGAGATTAATCAGAACTGCCTTTGACAAGCACTGTGGCAACAGGACAATTAAAACAGACTTTCAAGGGGGCAAAAGGGGGGGGAAGAACAAACTGAGTCGTGGGTAGAGAAAACAGTGTAACAATGAATGAATGGAAATCCAAAATCTCTGTAAATGTTCATTAAA
>NW_006399855.1:1176060-1178124 GCF_000299155.1 Elephantulus edwardii | reverse complement strand
TTCCTGACATTGAGCCTCAATCCATACTGAAGGCTGCAGTCTCAAAGCTAGATACAGGAAAACCCAAACACTTTTTTTCAAAAAGTATAAAAAACCTTAAATGTACTGCTGTCAAGCCTGATTCCAACTCACTGCATCTCTAAAGGACAAAGTAGAACTGCTCCATGGTTTCCAAGGTATAAATGTTTATGCACACAAACTACCAAAGCTGTCTTCTGAAGAATGGAGGGTAACTTCAAAATGTCAACCATTCAGTTCAAAATCAAGCACTTTAACCACTGTGCCACCAAGTCTCCTTTAAGAAGTATAAAGTCACTGCTAACAAGTAGATTCAACTTTTGGCAACCCTCCAACAGTTTCCAAGACTATAAATCTTCATGCAAGACACTGTCTATCTCTCTCCCATAGAGCACTTGGTGAATATGAACCAATGGCCATTTGGTTAGCACTTGTCATATGACACTACCAAAAGTTCTTAAAGTAGCACATGACTGTCTAAATTTCCTTGTTTTTATTTAAAATAAAAAATACACATAGTATTCTAATGTACTGCAAATTGAGGTTTCTCAATTTAACCATAAAAACTAGGTTCTACTTGATAACTACTTGATAAAACACCCAAAGAACTTATTTCAACACTTTAAAAATGTCATCAAAGAAAGACTATCTAGGTCCACTGCTCTTGTTAGATGCCCTGGAATCAACCACAACCATAGCAAACCTTTCAACAGATTTGAATCTTCCCCTATCCTGCAACATCCTCATGAACTCTGGTCTTAAATCTTGTTAAATCTTCTTCTCATTCTCTGACCCTCCACCTTTCCTAACATGATGTCTTTTTTCAAGGATGAGCCACTCCGGAGGAAGAGTGGTAAGAAGCTGTACTGCCAATTCAAAGGCAAGTGGTTCAAATCTAACAAATGCTCCACAGGAGAAAGACAGGCAATCTCCTCCTAGAGGCAATTAAATCACCTCTGAAAACCAGCGGGAGACAATCAACCTTTAGTCAGTTCTTGATAATAGCACTTAAACATTTGGAGACACATGCCACACTTTTGTAGCCTCTCTCAGTAATTTCATTCTTCTCTTTTATTCTTACTCTCCTCCATTTCTATATTCTATGCATTTATTTTGGCAATAACTAAAGACTCTAGTTTAACCCCCTCCCCCCAATGAGGTCAGAACAAAAAAAATTAATGACTGTTAATCCTGCCTTAAAAAAATATATAGGCCAGAGAGAAGTACAGCAATGAATGAATGGAAATCCAAAATCTCTGTAAATGTTCATTAAAATTATTAAATTTAAAAAAATATATAATTTTTACATACTTAAGCGTCAAGATAGTATTTATGTTTGTTACCTGGCAATCTAGTTATCAATTCTTATGCATCCTCAACTAACACTTTTAAACTGACGACCCACTTTTTGCCATCATTTGTGGCAACGTGTTAAATAACCACTTTAATTTGAAAGTTATCTTCAGCTACTTAACACTACTAACAGCTACTGATCATTGGCACTGTGTTAAACATTTTAACATGATCTCATTTAATATAAAATCTTTATGAGGCGGGTATTATTTTCCCTGTTTTATAAATGAGTAAACTGAGATCTGGACAAGCATTTTGCCAAAGTCTTCTCTAGCTGATGATAAAACCGCAATCTAAACCCATATTCGTAACCAAAGTTAAGAATCTTAAAGAGCACCAAGGAGTGGGAAGACTGCATCATAGATTCTGCCTATAACATATCATAGACTATTAGGATACAAATAGTAATCTGATAATTCATAAATAAACATTTTTGCACATGATCTTTAAATTTTGTCAGATTCTGGTTGAAAATTACAAGCAGCTAATGCTTAAGTAAACACAATCTCAGGGATAAGTGAAAAAAATTAATTCTAGAGAATCTGTATTTAAGGCATCAACAAGTAACATATTATGGTTACAAGTAATTATAGTTCTCAGACAATATAAAGAGACAGACTTTACCATTAATGTTTTATTTAAAAAAACACAATTAAATCTCATTAATGTTGTTGTTTTTTTTTTTTTGTTTTT
>NW_006399855.1:1155408-1175050 GCF_000299155.1 Elephantulus edwardii | reverse complement strand
CTGGGGTACACCCTTCCCAATTTTGAACCATGTGGTGTTGCCCTGCTCTGTTCTGACGACTGCCTCTTGGTTCAAGTATAGGTTTCGCACTAGCATGATTAAATGTTCTGGGATTCCCATTCTTCTCAGTCATAAAGGATCATCATTTAGTAGTTCAACAGTCTCCCAAAGTTTTGTGACTTGCTATATAAAACCAAACCATGGCCCTTGAGTGAATCCCAACTCACAGTGGGATTCACTGTAGCTCACAGTAGAGATACACATAGGTTCCCAAAGCTTTATACCTTTCCAGAAGTAGGATGCTTCATCTTTCTCAAGTAAAGCAGCTACTGGCTTTAAACATTGGTTAGAAGCCACATGTTAACTACAGTATTACCAAGGCTTCTGTGACTCACTATGTTGTTGTTGTATACCATCATGGCTGAACAAGTTATAGTTGACCCTCAAGAAGATTTTCAGAGGCAGTTAAATTACATGGGGGGGAAATGTTCATGCTTCTCCCACAAAGCAGCTGGTGGATTTAAACCACATATGCCTTTCTGAATGCAGCACAGATTCTTAACACTAGGCCACCAAAGTTCCCTGATTCAATACAGTATGCATTTAATAGATATTTATTTTAATGCAGGTTCTACTACATTAAATAAACTATACTAGACATTCTTCATTATCTAGAACCTAATAAAACCAATCTTAGGATCTTTCCATCTTAGAACTGGTATCTTCTTTGAAACTCATCATCCTATTGCTAATATTCACTAAAGAAAGGTAGGTCTTTGTAGAAACAGTATACAAGTATGTGTAACTAAACTGGGCTTTAAAGTCAGACTTCTAAGTGTGCAGCCCAAACTAGATATGGAAATTGGGCAACTTAATTTTTTGTAGGCTACTTATCCATCAACAAATAGAGGTACGTGTCTTACAGAGGTCTTGAGTAAACAACGTTTCTAACATATTAACTAGAAACATGAAGGAAGCCATCAACAATTATTCATTCTCTTTCATACAAACCACTGAAAAGTTAATCATAAGCAATTTTTGGAGTCAGACTATTGGGTTTTTTCCTATTCCAATTCTCCACTTTTATACTAAGGTAGCTAGCTGCAGCAGAGTGACCCATCATTACACAACTAGTTTGGTGGCTGGGCCAAGCCTCACTGTTGAGTGGTCTTTTCCCACTATTTAGGCCGACTTTAATATTCAGAAAAACCAAGTAAGTTACACAAACGGTGTAATCTGTATCAGAACTTATTTATATTAAACCAATTGTAAAAAGAAAATTATTAAGTTTCACATAATGCCATGCTAAAGTTCTTTAACAGAAAATTACACACAACTTTAATAAACAGCCCAATATTTGGTCTCAAGTATTTTTTTTAAAAAAAGGTTATCAACTAAAAATTGTAATGTCAAATAATGTACGGGTAGAGTTATCAAAATAAAAATTATAGACCTTTTACAAAGTATTTCACTAAGTAAAATTATATTCAGACAGTCCTGAAAAGGAAACCATGCTTTGAAATGGCCTTAGCTCCCAAAACAGTATCCCAGTACAGGGACTGGGATGTATGCTTTAATTTGGGCTATATATTTTGATTGTCTAAGCATACATACACCGACTGACAAGTAAAATTATCGTACCAATAAAACAAGTACCAACAGAGTGGACAGGTTAAGGCCCACGGAATTCACTTTTAAAGATAACTTCTTTGCAAGAACCATGTAGAATTTGGATGATATCACAATTACACTGTTCTGAAAACACTACAGAGTAAGCAAGTAGTGTTCTACCTTTCTATCTTGCATTAATCAAACTATTCTAAAGAAAGCAGAACCACACAGGAGCATTATTTCTAAGCTTTGCCTTTTTTTCTTTTTAAAACGTCCCTAGAATAAAAAGCTCATTCAAAGTTTTTCATACATTTCATCAGTTAGGAAAAAAAGTTAGTAGTACAATTTTTTTTTAAGCCATGATAAGTGACTTAAAAACATGAGTGACAGTTCTAAAAGATCAGTGATATGAACCCTTACTATGTGTGTTAAGTACTGTTTTGAGCACGAGTTGGTGGGTTGGCCATTCGAATTAGTGCCCCTTAAGCTCTGCTCTGCCAACCTAGAGACTAAAATATCTTTTGACCAGCTCGTTAAGTACATTACTTTGCCGTGAAGACAAATTTAAGAGTAAGTCTATTGATCAAAAGTAAGTAAATTAAATAAGCCAAGTCTACCAACCTGAAAAACACCAAAGCCCCTTCCCTACACACACATCTCCCACAAACCCCTGCTTGTCCTCCACATTCCGACACCAAACACACTGCCCCGCTACAACACCCCTTCCTACGAAAGTCCACTGGTCATCTTCGCAGACCACCCTTGCCCCAACCCTAACTTCTCACTCACACTCCCTCCGCACCTGATATGCCGCGGATCTTCCTACTCCACATCCTCCCCCACATTCACCCGCCCCATTTTCTCGCCCTCGCTTCTCTCTCGGCTCCCAAAGAGCTTTCCTCAACCTCCCCTCCCTCTGCTCCACGCCCCCAAACACTTTCACCCCGCCATGGCAGGCTCCCCGCCTCTGGTAGCGAGGCCCATCCCCGGCAAGTGGGGTAGGCACCTCCTCTACCGCCCCGCATGCCGGCCCCCGGCTGGGGGCTCCCGCGTTAATGGGAGCCTCCGGGAAAGAGATCCGAAGAGGACGACGCCAAACCAGCGGTCCCTCTAGTGTTCTCCACCCCCGGAGAACCGGGGTGCGGAGTCGCCTCTTAAGTCCCTCAGGGAGTAGGAGTCCAGGCCGAAGCCCCAAAGCTCCGCTTCCTCTCGTTCGTTGGAGCGGCGAAAAAGGTTCCCCGGGACTCACCTCGAGCCTGTTGTCAACATTAGCCCCGGGTTTCCCAACACCAACTCCAGCGATCGGGCTCTCCCCTCCCCTCCCCCCACCTATCTAGCAGCCGAGGACCCGCCTTCCCTCAGCTCCCCCTCCTCCCTCCGCCCGTCGGCCCTCCCGCCCGCCACTCACCAAAGCGACTGGGCTGCGAGTGGGGGCGGGGCGTAGGGAGGGCTAAAGGAAGAGGCTATCTGTGCAATTGCCAGAATGCAAAGCCGCCCATCCCACGACCTGCTGATGCCCTCAGGTTGTCTAAGGGGTGGCTATTTCAGAGAAATGCTAGTACGTGTATCGGCTACTTAAATGTTGGTTCATGTTGTCCACGCGATGGGAGTAAGGAATTTTTCAGAAGGGCAGTTAGTAAGGCAGCCATTTCTGGTACCTAAAGCCAGGGCCCCGGCAGAGGGGAGGGGTGTTCTGAGCCCCTGAGGCAGGAAGTGGATTGGTCACCAGGAAAGGGAACGCGCCAGAAGTAGAGATGCGCAGGTGCAGACACTGGAGGGAGTGGATCGAGACCGGAGTGGGGCGGGGCTAGCAGGAGGCAAGAAGGGGTTGGGGGGGGATGCCTGCCTATCATGACTGAATATTGCGGTCAGGATTCTTTAGTTAAATTCTGATCAAATGAAGGGGTTGGGGGGGGGGGGGGGGAAAAGTAGGAGAATTACGGAGCGCAATTAAGGACAAGATTGGCTATGTGATTTTTAAAGGAGTTTCCTGCCGCGAATTCAAGAGGTCTAAGAAGGGGAAGTTTGATTGAACTAATTCAAGGGGAGAGGTTGAAGATTGAGGAAGTTGAGAACATAAGAGGTTAAGTAGTTTGGTGAAAAAAGTGGTTAGAAATGAGCCTAAAAAAATAAGAAATGAGGCTAGGTTTTAGCAAGTTTTATGTAGTACAACTATGAAAATTCTTTGGGTGAATTTCCAGAGTAGTTTAAAGATGTTCAATATAAAAATATTCTAGAGTCAAGAAATTCAGGCTTTTCTCATTTTACTCTTAGAAAGTGCTCAGTACAAGCAAGCAGAATTTAAAATGACAATGAGATATACTTTGTAAATTGCAGAGTGATGTAATTTTCATTGGTAACATTTAAAAAGGTGGGGGAAGCTTGTCTATCCGATTTTGGTGGTTTGGTTTGTTCTTAGATTCTTATCATTGCATCCAAACTATTTTCTCTTAAAGTTAATGTGTCAGATTTTATCAAAACGACGTTAAAGAGGCTTTAACAAAATCTGACTGGTCAGTTTGGTTGGGCAAGGGCCAAAGGAACAAAGGTGGAGAGATAATCTTGTTTTCCTGCTTGACCTGCGGCGCCCTCTCTAGAATCCAAACCTCACAATAAGCATGAGCTGCAAAAAACCTCCAAAACTTTATTTCTATAGTCCTTTTTACTAGGTGGGTTTGTGGTGTTTGGTTTTTTGGGTTGGGTGTGGTTGGGTTTTTTTCTTCTTTCCTCCCCTCTATTTTTTCCCCTTAAGACAGGATTCTAAAGTCAATTAGTGCGTCTTTTTTGTTTTTCTGAAGAACACTTGAAGGATTTACTGTAGGTCTTCAATGTGGATAACATTTCAGTAGCAAGAAAACAAAAATCCTTATCACAGGACCAGTAGACAACGTCATGATAGTTGGAGAAAATACTGAATTTGTCTGTTTCATTTTACTTGGATCTACAATCAACACTCAGTAATAGCAGTCAAGAAATAATTGGTGCTTCTTGTATTAATTTTTTTTTCCCAAAACACCAAATCACTTAAAAGTTAGCAGTTATATGTTGAATCTATAATGACTGATAGCCCAACCGTTAGGACTGAATCCAACTTATGGAGAACCTACAGGACAAAAGCAGGAGTGGCATCCACCTCTGGAAACTCTATGAACTTTGAGAAATAATAGTTAACAAAATATTGCAGGTCTTTTGTTCATGGGGTCACTATGAGTCCTGCTCGACTTGATGGCAATCAACAACAACGACACAAAATAGAACTGTCTTCTAGGGTTTCCTAGGCGGTGAAACTTGAGAGCAGAAGCTAGGGTTTTTTCTACAGTAGCTAGTTGGTTTAAATGACATTTCACTTAGCAGCCGACCTTTTAACCACTACACCACAAAAACTTCTAAAAGGAATTTGAGAAACAACTAATTGTTCTAAAACTATACATGCAAAGTTGTTTGGTGCCTTTGAGTATGACTCTTAGCAACCCTATGAACAACAGGTCAGATTTTGTTCTATTCTGTGTCATTATCATCTCTGGCACAGTTCATGGTTGCTCAGTTACTGTGTCAATCTGCCTCCTTGAGGGTCTTCCTTTCTTTCATTGACCCTCTACCTTTTCAAGCATGATGTCCCTTTCCAAGGAATTTTAACCTCTTCTAATAACATGCCTGAAGTATGTGAGAGAAAACTTCACCATCCTTGACTCCAACGAGCACCCTGGCTCCACTTTTCCAAGACATATCTGTTCTTTTAGCAGTCCATTCAGTGTTCGCCAGCACACCACCTCAAAGACATTGATTCTCCTTCTGTCCTCCTTATTCATTGTCCAGCTTTCAGATGCATAGCAAGTGATAGAAAAGACTATGGCCGAAATAAGACACATGTTGGTCTTCAAATTGACAGCATTCCCCAAAATTTGGATAGGTCCCTAACAGCAGGCTTTCCCGATGCAATATGTCTCTTCATCTCCTGCCTGCTACCAACAAGTATATTGATTGTGGATCCAAGTAACATGAAATAATTGCCAATTTCTGTGCATTATGAGTCTAGATTTGTATGCAATAGCTACCCACATTGCCCTTCAAATTGATACTTTTTTTTTCTGAATGCCTTAAGCATTGCCTCCCATTCTAAGTCTCATCAACCTATGCATTTCATCATATTGTTAAAGGAAATCATGTGAAAGAAGGTGTTAAACAACTCCACTAGCCTATACCATGAGCCAGAATTTCTGTGTATCTTTTAAAATACACTATTGCAAACCAAACTCCTTAACCTTGGAAATATCTCGTTTTCCCAAGGACCTTGGTCGCTGTGAAGTAACAGATGGTAGATGTTTAACCTAAAATGTATTTTCTCCCTTGACTTGCATCTCTAAGATTTTGTGTGTTCCATCTGATGTGTTCCTAGGTACTGCCTTTAAAGAACCAACTATATATTTTAAATTGCTTATAAACAAAGAAAGAAAGGGAGAAAAACTTTCACAGTAACTGCAGCCCTTTGAGTAGAACTGAGTGCCCATTTGGAAGTCTTTTTCTGTTATTAAATAGTTGATCTTTTTAATTTCAAAGTCTTACAATTTTTAACACAGGAATCAGAAGAAAGGAGAGGATTTTTAATGAACATTTTCTATTTTCTATTTCTTTTCATTAATAATCACAAAAAAATTCTGTAGGTGAGGCACTTTGGTCTTCATTTCATACACAAAGAAACTGATAGTAAAAAAAAAAAAATTCTCCAAGGGCACAAAATTAGTAAGTATAGTATATTCTAATCCAAACTGTCCAACTCCAAAAGCTCAAACTCTTTCCATTATATCCTTCTGCCTTTATGCAAGCTTTTACCTAGACTGAGAATGCTGCAGATCATTTTTTCAATCTAACCAAGAAATCTTTAATTGTGGGTCTTTCACTGCGATCAGAAATATTCCCAGGGGAGCTCTGGTGGCCTAGTGGCAAGAAGCTGCACTGCAATTCCAGAGGAACACGGTTCGAATCCACCAGATGCTCTGCCGGAGAAGGAGGCGCAATATCCTCCTGTACCAGTCAGATCTGATTTGACGGTACACGCACACAAAATAATAAAAAATAATAAAAAAAAAAGAAATATTCCCATCTCTGATACTAATTCAAACCATTCAGAAAATATGTGTACTAAGCATTTAAATAGGTATGTAGAAAATTCATTATTTGAGAAGTTCACAAAAATGTCCAGTATCCACTTTGTTCACTTGCTCTCATTGGCAGAGCTAACTTCCATCTGAATATAAAACAAGAGCACTTGAAACTTTTTGAACTTTGAAGAACGTCAATAGTTGTAGAGGGGCTTCAAATATTTTGTTCATTGGGTGGCTATGGGTCGTGCTCAACTCGAAGGCAATCAACAACAACAACATATGATAGTAGGGAGATCAAGTGATCTAGTAGTGGTAATAAGCTGTGCTGCAGTCGTCAAGGCAAGCAGTTCAAATCCACCATCTGCTTCTTGGGAAAAGGATAAGCAGTCTCCTCCTCTGTGATTTATTTTTCTCTGAAAACCCACTAGTGCATCATGTATGGGTTAGGTCCAACTGGACAATACACAACAACATATAATACTGTTTTCCGCTTAATGCCTAGCTATAATATTGCTACTTCATAAATGAAAACAAAATTAGGAGAGAGATTATAACTCCAGCATATGCGCACGGGTCTCCCACCAATAGGTTATGATGATGTGGACTAATTGCAAGTGTGTGTTACACCTAAACAAATCCAGCTTCTTTGTTATCTAAATTTACATTCAGTTTCATTAATTTTAAACTTTCTTTAAGGATTCTTTGGATACTCACCTCTTCGTAGACTATGCCTTGTGGAAATTTCTTAAACAACTTTACCTCTGTCTGGTTTACAGTTTGTAAAATACCAAGATACTGCCAACAAAGGAGTCCATCCAAACCAGCCTCAAAAGATCATTGTCTTAATAACAAGTAAAGAGCAATTACAAAAAGATATATGCATTGTTAAGGGTATGGGAAAGGTCTCATTTTTACTTTCTACTTTTAGGAGGGAAAAGCAAGGTAATCTTATAAATAGATGCATTATGCAAATCAGAAGACCCAAAAAGCTGATCATCAAGAGAATCTGGTTAAGTTCCTGTCATAGCTTCATCATCATGGAGTATATACTATAAGTTTCTTCTTTATGTCTACTTTCTCTGGAAGGTCATATATAGTAGCACAGTGTTAGCTTAAAAGTTGACTTTTCTATCTATTATATTAGCCTCTTCTTGTCTTCAGCCAACTTACCTGCAGACACATACACATGGTCTTACAAATCAGTATGGTCTCACAAATTAGCAATAGCTGAAGGATCAGTATAAGAAACCACTCTCCACATTGGGGGTGTGTGTGTGTGTGTGTGTGTGTGTGTGCGTGCGAGAGAGAGAGAGAGAATGTGTGTGAGAGAGAGAGAATGTGTGAGAAAACGCCAACACAGTTGAGTTTAAGCTTCCCACTGCATCCCACCTGGGCCATTGCTCACCAGTTTCTGTGGGGGAAAAAATGGTCTGCATACCTAGTCACATGAGTGACTCTCATAAGGGGCCTAAGTCTCTGTAAGACCTTTTAGCAAATCTTTTCACTGAACCCAAAATACCATACAGGAATTAAGGAACTGATCATGAATGGAGCTGGTACCATCAGACATTATGGATTTATTTAACTGGATGTGTATGGTTATGTTGACTTGAGGCTTCTGATTAATAGTGTGCTATTAATCTTAGCACATAGTATAATGGAAACAAATGGTCATTCTTTTTTGCTTCTGTAAACACATAACTGAGCAATCTTGCAGAGTACTCAGTTAATGTTTCTCCTTCCTGTTTACTGATTGTTTACTTAATTGTATTCCTGTGAAATAAAAGGTGTCATAGTAATAATAATTCTATTATTATATCATTACATACATGTATTTTGGGGGACACAATTTTTTCTATGGCACAGGTTACTGTGATGGAGAGTAACTAAAGAGATGAGAGTGAAGTGACTGTATTAGAGTGGTCAGGAACGGCTTCTTTAATGATGCAAATTGTGAGTTAAAACCTGAAGAATTTGAACATTTATTTATCTAAGTACAGATAGTAAATAGTTAGAATTTGTGAGGGTTGTGGGATAGAGATGAATATTTAGAAATTATCAGCATAGATGGTATTTATGCCATGAGAGCATATGAGATCATTCCTGACCAGCTATAAAAAGTAGGAAGAGATGAGCAACCAGGACTAAACCCTGAAAAACTTCAAGATACAGAAGGAAAGTGTCCAAAAAAAAAAGGAGATTGAATGAGGAAAATCAGTAGTATCTGGAAAAATCAAGAAATAAAAAGGTTTTAAAGTGGAGAAAGCGATTAACTGTCTCATATGTCATTAAGAACACATACTAAAGAACAGAGAAGTTGTCATTGGATTGTTGACATAAGGATCAATATCGATCTTGCAGGATATAGTTCAGTGAACTAGTGGGGACAGATTCAAGTAGTTGAAGTCAAACTGGTGAAAAAGTGGATTTAATTATTTAGTTTGACACATATTATTGGGAAAACTAGGAAGGATTCTGGGTATGTATATTTTTATAACTTTATTTTTGTTGTTGAGGATATATGAAATATGCACTATTTCAACAATTTCTACATGTAAAATCTCTTGACATTGATTGTATTTTTTTTAGTTGTGTAATCATACATATGCTGCTTTTTTTAGTCTTTCTGTCCCCATAACATACATTCATTGACTCCTAAATTCACTTTATGTTGTTATTGTTGTTATGTGCCATCAAGTTGGAACTGACTCAAAGCTTACCCTCCAGCAGATTTTTGATTGCACATCATCCTCCAGTGGAGCAGCTAGAGAATCTCAATCACGTGCCTTTGGGTTGGCATCGCAACTCCATACCACCACTTACCACTCCTTACCAACTCCTTATCATCCTGTTCACTTCTTGTTCACTTTAAAACTCTATTATTTGACTGAAAATTGATCTATAGGCATAAGTTCAATTCCAGACTTGAAGAGTATCTAAGGGCCATATTCTCAGGAGTCCCACCATTTTTATGTGACTAGTAAACTTGGTCTTTTTTATTCTTATTAGCTTGGTTACATGTTTTTCTTCCATTCTCTTCATGACCTCCTATTGTAGTCTGTTTCAGAGAGGTCAGAGAGTGTTATCTAAACATCACCCAGTTCTGGAGATTCCATAGTAATGCCCCATACTGAACTTAGGTATTGGTTTCCCTTACTTCACCTACTTCTTTTTGTTTCTGTTCTTTTTTGTTAATGGTTCTGCAGTCCTCATTGACCATTCCAAATGCAATCAAAACCTCTTTAAAAAAACTCTTGGCTGTGTCTCCCTTCATATCCCCCTTTCCATAGCCTTAGGTCCCATCCCCATCATCTAAAGCTCACACTATTCTTATAATCTTTTCTTTCTTCACTGATTGCTTCTAATATTGCCTCCTGCTTAAAATTGTTAGTATTAGGTGCTATCGAGTTGACTACATAACCACCCTATAAACAATGGATCTGAACACTGCCCTATCCTGTGAAATATTTCATCACCCCTGATATACTTGACCCCATTGCCACAGACACTGTCTGATTTATCTTTTTTTTAAAATTTTTATTATTTTTTATGTGTGTATCCTCAAATCAGATCTGACTGTTACAGGAGATTGTCCCTCCTTCTTCAGCAGGGCATCTGGTGGATGTCTGATTTATCTTGTTGAAGGTCTTCCTCTCTTTCACTGATCCTCTACACTTCCAAACATGATATCTTTTTCCAAGGACTGGCTCCTCCTAACAGTATGCCCATAGTATCTTAAACAAAGTTTCATTCTCCTTACTGTTAAGAAGCACACTGGATTCACCTCTTTCTCCAAGATATATTTGTTTGTTCTTTTGTAAGTCCATGGGATATTCAGTACACTTCTCCAATACAACAGCTCAAAGGCATCTTTTCTTCTGCCATTGTTATTCACTGTTCCACATTCAGATGCCTATATTAGAGAGTATTATGTCAATTAAAAATTTAATAATTTTAATCTATTTTTACTTTTTTAATTAATTTTAATGAACATTTATAGAGACTTAGAGTTTCCAGTCATTCATTTTTGTACTTTTCTCCCTGCACACCCTCTCCCTCCACTTCACTCTTCTCCTTGAAAAGAAAAAGAAAAACTTTCATTCTTATACAATCCCTCCCCCCAAGTCCACTCCACTGTGCAGCCTTCATTCTGGATTCCTGTTATGACAATAATGCCCAATTACATATCCCTTTTAAGCAATTCTCTACCTCATCTGTTTCAATGCAGTATATATCATTCTTCCCCTCCTTCTCTGTCTTCCTTCCAACCTGATGTCAATCCCATTTTACAACAGGAGCCCTATGCAATATTTGTCCTTTTGTGATTGAGATATTTTGCTCAGCATAATGTACTCCAGGATCATCCATTTTTAATAATATTTCATGAGTTCCTTATTTTTCAATGCTGCATAGTATTCCATTGTGTGAATATACCACAACTTCTCTATCCATTCATTTATTGATGGGTACTTGGGTTCTTTCCAGCTCTTTGCTATTGTGAACAAAGTCGAAAAAACATGGGTGTGCATATATAGGCTTGGGTGGCGGTTATGGTTTCTTTAAATTCCCAGTAGTGGAGTTGCTGGGTCAAATGGTATCTCTATTTGCAACTTTTTGAGAAAGTGCAATGCTGCCTTCCATAGTGGTTGCACCATTTTACACTCCCACCAACAGTGAAAAAGGGTTCCAGTTTCTCCACAACCTCGCCAGCATTTAATGTTTGCTGTTCTGTTAAATTTTGCTATTCTTACTGAGTTGAGATGATATAGTTATTTTGATTTGCATCTCTCTTAGAGCTAGGGATTTTGAACATTTTTTCATGTGCGTGTTGGCCATCTGAATGTCTTCTTTGGTGAAGTGTCTATTCATATCCTGTGCCCATTTTTTAATTGGGTTATTTACTTTTATCTTGTTGTGGTGCTCGAGTATTTTATAAATTCTGGATGTAAGTCCCTTGTCTGACATGTCATTACCAAATGTTTTTTTCCCAATCTGTGACTATCATTTTTACCCTGTTAGAGAAGTTTTTGGATGTGCATAGGGATTTTTTTCTTAGAAGGTCCCATTTATCTATGTTATCCTCTCCTGGTTGTAGATTTTCCAGGATACTTGGAAGATTGTTTATGTTGTGGATTAGGACTTCTAGAGTTCTTCTAAGCTCTTCTTTAATGAAGGTTATAGCCCTTAGTTTTAGTCCTAGGTCCATAATCCACTTTGAACTGGCTTTTTGTATATGGAGTAAGGTGTGGATCTTGCTTGAGTTTTCTGCAGATAGTTTTCCAATTTTGCCATCACCATTTGTGGAAAAGGCTGTCATTTCCTCACTTAACTGATCTCATCTCCTTGTCGAAATTCGGTTGGCCATAGGTAGATGGGCTGATTTCTGGATTCTCAATTCTATTCCATTGATCTATGTGTCTGTCATTGCACCAGTACCATGCTGTCTTGACCACCATGGCAGTGAAGTAGGATTTGAAATCAGGGAGTGAGATGCCTCCTACCTTGTTTCTCTTTTTAAGGAGTGTTTTGCCTAATCTTGGCCTCTTTCCAGTCCAAGTGTAATTGAAGATTGTCTTTTCCATCTCGTTGAAGAATGGAATTATTGAGATTGCACTGAACGTGTAAATTGCCTTTGGTGGTATTGTAATTTTCACAATATTAAATCTTCCTATCCATGAGCAAGGGATATTCTTCCACCTCTCCAGGTCTCTTTCTTTCTTGTAGTAAAGTTTTGTAATTTCTTTAATAGATCCTTTGTGTTTCTGGTTAGGTTTACTCCTAAGTATTTAATCTTGTGATTAGCTATTGTGAAGGGTATTGTTTTTCTTAGTTCCAGTTCTGTATTCTCTTTGTCACTGTAGAGAAATCCAATTGATTTTTGTATGTTGGTCTTGTATCCTGCCACTTTGCTGAATTGGTCAACTATGTCCAGTGGTTTTCTTGCTGACTCTCTAGCGTTTTCTAAGTATACTATCATATCATCTGCATAGACAGATAATTTTACCTCTTCTTTGCTAATTTGGATACCTCTTATTTCCTTCTCTTGCCTTATCACTATTGCTAAAACTTCCAATACAATATTGAATAGGAGAGCTGATAGTGGGCATTCTTGGCTACTTCCTGTTCTCAAAGGGTATGCATTTAATCACTCTCCATTGAGAACAATGTTGGCTCTCGAATTTGCATATAAACTTTTTTTTACTATGTTGAGGAAATCCTATGTTATTGAGTGTTTTAATCAGGAAAGGGTGTTTAATTTTGTCAAAGACCTTTTCTGCATCAATTAATAGAATCATGTGGTTCTTCTTCTTTGCTTTGTTAATGTGATGAATTACACTGATTGCTTTTCTTATGTTGAACCATCCTTGCATACCTGTTATGAATCCCACTTGGTCATGGTAAATGATTTTTTTTTATATATTGCTGAATTCTATTAGCCAGGATTTTATTCAAAGTTTTGTCACAAAGGGAAAATGGCTGCTCCAAGGGAGGATGAAGAAGGATGCTTTGTTATACTGTTGAAATGGGAACTGAAAGTTACAAAATTCCTAATTGACTGAAAGACCATTGGGGGGAGTTGTGGGATAGCTGAAGTTGAGAATTTGGAGAGGCTGCAGGGCCTACTAGGTAAGTAACTACTCTGTCAACTCAACTTTAAATCCCCCAGCTGATCCCCAGGAATAAAATGGTCAATCTGGTCTTGCATTATTTATAGTCTCTGAAAACCTGCTGGAAGGTCAGCAGTGGGTCAATTTTAATTTCTTGGCAATGTCAGAGAGTGAGAGGTGAATAATTCTTAAGTGGAATTGTTACTGTTGTGTAATGTACACAACAGTCTCCTCCTATGTGATTAAAGGCCTCTGAAAACCCGCTCAGCTATGGGTCAGTTCCGACTCGATGGTACACAACAACATAAGTGGAATTACTTATTATAAACGATTGGCCAACGGTTCATTTTACATTTAATGGCCTCTAATGATCGTGGAGTTGCCATACCGCGGTCACTTTTGGTTGCTGTGAGGCTGAACACTGTGACACTGACACGTCAAATGTGTTAAAAGATTGGCTATGCAATGCAGACAGGGAATGGGATAGATAGAGCTCCCCGATTACAACAAGTTTGGAAGGAGGAGTGGCATCCACTTCCATAATAGCTTGTCTCCGGAAACCCTATGAACCTGGAGAGAGGATGAAAGGCACCCAAGCGACGAGGACTCTCCTTCATAGGGTTGCTATGAGTCGCCTGCTATTCGACGGCACTTAACAACCACACAACAATGATTGTGGCAGGACATGGTTTTCTTATAACCTACTAGTAAAATTGCTTGCTTAATCTTATCTATTTCTGGTGATATATTGTAAGGATAATGTGGTCCATCTAGAGCCTTTGTGTACACATAGTTGTGTCTTGCATCTGTTTATTCTCAGTGAAAAAGACCTTTTGGGAATAGATTGTGATATGCTACACCTGCCTCCCCTCAAAGGCAAGAAATATTGTCTTCAGGGTAAATTGGTTACATGTAGGCATTTCCTACATGTTAAGAATCTAACAAGTATTCAAGATTTTAGAATGGTGTTAAGACTCACTTTCAGGCTGCTCTGTTTACTTACACATGTCAAATGTCTCTAATTTTAAACTCTCTTAATTTTACACATATTTTCACACTTCTAAATGTTTCACAATGTAGAGAAGAAAAGTATGGAAACAAGAAGACCTCTGGTCATAGCCAGAGGAAAAGAAAATAAATTAACACATTTTTTATTAAATTAACCAGGAAAGAATAGAACAATTGACAACATAGAGAAAAGATTTCCTCTTCACCCTAAAGGATTCAGTCATGTGATGAATCAATGAATTTTCCTCTTCATTTTTCATGTATATCCAACTCTTCTTTTTCTAACAAAATTTTATTTTGTGATTTTTAACAAATGTTTACAAAGAAGTTAGATTTTCATTCACTCATTGTTGCATATTTTATCCCTCTCTCTCCCTTCCCCACCCCTAGTTCCTTTTCTTTGTTTAAATATTCATTCATTGTTGCACAATTACCTACCTACCTCTTCCCCAACCCCAGGTCCTCTTTACAATGATATACCTCTTATTCTGAGCTGTTGTTATATATACAATGCCTAATTATATATTCCTTTTAAACATTTCTTTCCTTCATCTGTTCCGATATAAGGGTCATTATTTGTCTACTCTTATCCTATTCTCCTCCCAACCCTCCCAAGTCAGATTTGCTTTATAATAGTGTTACACAGTATTTGTCCTTTTGTGACTGAGACATTTCACTCAGCATGATGTCCTCTGTGGTCCCCAATATTGTGTAATGTTTTATGTGTTCATTGTTTTTCAGTGCTACATAGTATTCCATTCTGTGAATATACCATAGTTTTTCTGTATATTTATTTTTTGATGGGCACTTGTGTTGCTTCCATCTCTTTGCTATTATAAATTACACTGCAAAAAACATATGTGTGCATCTCTTTGGATGGTGGTTATGGTTTCTTTTTTAAAAATTCATTTTCATGGAAATTTACAGAGACTTTGGATTTCCATTCATTCATTGTTGCACTTTTCTTCCTGCCCACCCCTTGTAACCTCAGTACACTCTTCTCTTCGAAGAGTAAAAGAAAAATTCTTTCATTGGGTTACAATTCCTCCCCCCAGGTCCACTCCACTATGCAGCCTTCGTTCTGGACTCTTGTTATGACAATAATACTTAATCACATATCCCTTTTAAACAGTTTTCTCCCTCATCTGGATCAATGCAGTATACATTATTTATCCCATCTTTCTCAGTCTCCTCCCAACCCCACTGTTAGTCTTGTTTTACAACAGTGACACTTTGCAGTATTTGTCCTTTTGTGTCTGAGATATTTTATTCAGCATACTATCTTCCAGGGTCACTCATTTTGAATAATATTTGATTTGAATAATATTGTTTTTCAATGCAGTGCAATATTCCATTGTGTGAATATACCACAGCTTCTCTATCCATTTTGTTTGTAGACTCCTTGCTATCATGAACAAAGCTGAGATAAACATGGGTGTTCACAATTCTGCCTGGGTGTCAGTTATGGTCTCTTTGAGGTATATTCCCAATAGTGGAATTGCTGGGTCAAACAGTATCTCTATTTGCAACTTTTTGAGAAGCGCCATACCGCCTTCCACAGTGGTTGCACCATTTTACATACCCACCAACACTGAGTAAGGGTTCCAGTTTCTCCAAAACTTTGCCAGCATTTGTTGCTTACAATTCTGTTACATTTTGCTATTCTTACTGGGGTGATATGATATCTCATACTTATTTTTATTTCCATCTCTCCTAGAGTGAGGTATTTTGAACATTTCTTCAGGTGCTTGTTGGCCATCTGAATGTCTTCTTTGGTGAAGTGTCTGTTCAGATCCTGTGCCCATTTTTCAATTAGATTGTTTACCTTTATCTTGTTGGGGTGCTCAAGTATTTTATAAATTATGGATATAAGTCCCTTATCTGACATGTCATTACCAAATACTTTTTCCCAGTCTGTGGCTTCCATTTTTACCCTGTTGGAGAAGTTTTTGGATCTGCAGAGGGATTTGATTCGTAGAAGGTCCCGTTCATCTATTTTATTTTCTTCTGTTTGTAAATGATTATGGTTTCTTTAGGGTATATTGGCAGTAGTAGCATTGCTAGGTCAAATGGTATTTCTATTGCCAACGTTTTGAGAAAGCAACAAACTGCCTTCTATATTGGTTGCACTGTTTTACACTCCCACCAGCATTGAATAAAGGTTCCAATCTCTCCACAACCTTGCCAGCATTTATGGTTTGCTGCTTTGTTGAACTTTGCTACTGTTACTGGGATGAGATGATATCTCATAGTTGTTTTTACCCAACTCTTCTTATTAATCCTAATAAATCTAGAAAGATGTAAGGAAAGAAAATCAAATTATGTTGACTGGTAAAATTTAGGATATATTCAAAGTTTAATAGTGCATGTGTGTACCCCGTTATCAAGATAGGATGTGTGTACCCCCTTATCATGATAATTTGAAAACTGCTTTAGCAGAAAGTTAGAGTTTAACTTCAAAATTATAAATTATAGAACGTTTAGAGTTTTTAAAACAAGCAAAAAACTTCTCTTCAAAAATAAATAAAAGGGAAAAAAGTAAATAGACCAATGGTTACATTTGGTGAACTATTTGCATATCTGAACCCTCTATTACTGTGACCAAATAAGCTGATTCCTAGAATATTTCTATTCTCATATTCTGCCATTTCTGAAAAGATATCCCTCAGTCTGTGCTCTCTTCTGAATCCTATTTGAATTAGTGAATATTCCTTGTTAGTGTACTGATTAAGCTATTTAAAAATAATCTCCAGCAAGACATGTCTTGCATGTGTTATTAAAGATACAGCTTAAAAATTTCCACATTCTATTGGATCTTCTTTTTTGTAATAGGAACAGATACGAATCTCTTTCAGTCAGTTGTCTAAATCTGATTAATATCATAGAGGTTAGACTTTAAAACACACAGTTATGTGTGGATATGTTGACAAACAATGTTAACAATTACAAGTATATAGTCCAAAAAAAGGAGCCCTGGTGGTATAGTGGCTAAAATGTTAGACAGATAATCCTAAAGTCAGCATTTTAATCTATCAGCTGCTGTTCCATGTGAGAAAGAACAGGCAGTCAAGTTCTATAAGGCTTATTTACACTCTTGGAAAACCTGTTTGGGAAACTCTAGCCTGTATAGGTTATACAACGATAGGTTGTTATGAATCAGAATCAACTTAATGTCTGTGAGTATTTGTGAGCTTAAATAGGCTGCCCACTGATATGCAGTAAGTGCAAGAGCCTCAATTCAAATCTCGATCTCATATACTTGCTGCCAGGCCATACTGCTCTTTAGTCTTTGAAGACATGTTCTGTTTCAGAGGAAACATGCATTTTTCACTGGTATTCAAAAAAGATGAAAAGTTAGTGTTGTCCTTAAATTAAGAACTAGTGACTAGAAATTTAAGATTATACTTTAAATTTTTATCATTCTGTTAATAGTTTTATTTAAGAATGAATACCCCAGAAGGATAGGCCGCGTGGGATTCGTTCCCAGGTCGCATAGAGGAAGAAAGAAAGACATCTTGACAGGCAGAGAGGAGGGACAGCCAAGGGACCTTGAAACCCTCCGCCCACGTCTCAGGTAAATGTGGAGTTCCCAAGGCTGCACGGGATCCATTCGGGCCCTCGGGCCAAGAAAAACCTATCTACACACCAGTTCTACGGAACACATCACCTTTTCTCAGAAAGCATTACCGCTGAATTTAAGAGATACTGGTCACAGCATAAGAAACTGTCAGGAAAAAAAAAAAGAAAGAAAGAAACTGTCAGCAGCTGAAATGTTTGGAATTACAGAAGCCAAGGAAGCTTAAAATATAAGCTATCTGATCAAGGGCTGGACAATGGTAGATGAATGTTGAAGGGAGTGGGTAGAAGTGGATGGGTATCCTGGCGGATGGTGAAGCAGGGAAATAAGAGAGTAAAGACACGTGTGCCAAGGGTAGGAACAACACTCCACAATAAGGGATATATCTTTTACTTTTCTGTAAAATGCTGGTTTGTCTGATACTTCTCTAAATCTGAACATTCAGATTAAGACAGACTAGGAAGAAGGCTTGGCCATGCACTTCTGAAATAGCAGGCCTCCAAAAACCCTATGTACAAGAGAACACATGTAGAATAACAGAAAGGGCAACTGAGGTTGAGCTTTCAAGTATGGAAATACAAAGGAAGAGGAACAGTTGTAAGCAGACACTAGTGACTGGAACATGGAATGTGAGAACCATGAATGGAGGAAAATTAGATATTGTTAAGGAAGAAATGGAATGCATAAATATTGGCATACTACACATTGTTGAGATGAGATGGACTGGCATGGGGCATTTTGAGTCGGATGATCATATGATATATTATTACTCTGGAGATGAAAAGGTGAGGAAAAATGGAGTTGCTTTCATAGTTAAAAAAGTCATTTCTAGATCCATCTTGAAATGCAATATTGTGAGTGATAGGATAATATCCATATGCATACAAGGAATGCCAGTGAATACCACTATCATTCAGATATATGAACCAACAACTCGAGGCAAGGAAGAGGAAATAGAAGTTTTTTACCAACTTTTACAGTCGGAGATCAATCGAACTTGCAATCAAGATGCATTGATAATAATGGGTGACTGGAATGCAAAAGTTGGGAACAGAGAAGAAGATTAAGTAGTTGAAAAACATGGACTCGGTGACAGAAATGTAGCTGGAGAGAGAATGATTGAATTTTGCACAACCAATGACTTATTCATTGCAAATACTTTTTTAAGAGACATAAACGCAGGTTATACACGTGAATTTCACCTGATGGTATGCATAAGAATCAGATAGATTACATCTGAGGAAAAAAAATTGCTAGAGAAGCTCAGTATCAGCTGTGAAAACTAGGCCAGAAGCTGATTGTGGAACAGACCACCAATTACTCATATGCAAGTTCAAGCTGAAGCTGAGGAAAATTAAACCAAATCCGAGGCAACCAAAATATGACTTCGAGTCTATCCCACCTGAATTTCAGAACCATCTCAGGAACAGGTTTGAGGCCTGGAACAATAATGAGCGACGACCAGATGAGTTGTGGGAGGATATCAGAGATATCCAGGAAGAGTGCAAATGTTCATTGCAAAGACAGAAGAGGAAGAGAAGACCAAAATGGATGTCAGGAGAGACTCTGAAAATTGCACTGGAGTGCAGAGAAGCCAAAGCACAAGTGAGAATTCAAGATACTAAAGAGTTGAATAGAAGATTTCAAAAGGCAGCATGGGATGACAAAGTAAAATATTACAATGAAATGTGCTAGGAGATGTTGTTGTTGTTGTTGTTGTTGTTGTTGTTGTTGTT
>NW_006399855.1:1146400-1150383 GCF_000299155.1 Elephantulus edwardii | reverse complement strand
GCTATCACTTGTTATGCATCAGAGAGTTGGACAATGACTAAGGAGGATAGAAGGAGAATTGATGCCTTTGAGCTGTGGTGCTAGAGGGAGTATTGAGGGTACTGTGGACTGCTAGGAAAACAAACAGATTTGTCCTGGAGAGGGTTAAACCGGGTGGTCCTTGGAGGCAAGGATTCTGATGCTCTGTCTAGGAGGCAAGGATTCTGATGCTCTGTCTAGGAGGCAAGGATTCTGATGCTCTGTCTAACAGACTTTGGACAGGTTGTAAGGAGGAACAGGTCCTTGGAGAGGGACATCATACTTGGTAAGGTGGAGAGACAGCGCAGGAGGAGAAGGCCCTCTATGAGGTGGATTGATTCAGTGACTGGGGTAATCGGGATGGGTTTATTGGAGACGGTGCGGTTGGCACTGGACAGAGCAGAGTTTAGGGCTGTTGTACATAGGGTCCTTATGAGTAGGAAGCAACTCGATGGCACATAACAACAACAATAACAACTGTTGTTTATGACAAAAATATAAAGATCAATGGTGGAGGATGAGAATGGAGACTACTAAACTTTAGGCCCCTAAAACTCAGTTTAAGGTCGAGCTCTGTTATTTGTTAGCCATCAAGTCAGAATTGACTCAAAGCTGACCCTCCAGCAAATTTTCAGAGAAGGTAAATTACATGGCAGTTAGTTGCCCATTCTCTCTCTGAGTAGCTGGTGGATTCAGACTGCTACCTTTGTGTTGGCAGAAAAACTCCTTACCATTAAGCATGTAACTTCAAAAAATAGTAAATTGTAACAATAAACATGTTATTATACTTTTTGAATATTAAACACATTATAAATTTTGTAAACCATGTTCCTTCAGGATTGATTGCAGCACAACTTATAAACTCTTAAGGGGTCTTTCAGAAATCAAATCTATAAAGTTGATACTAACTGCCTGAAGGAAGTGCTTCAGTGGTAGGATTTTCTATTTCCAGGCAGGAGACATGGGTTTGATTTTCAGTGTTTACACTTCCAGCACAGCCACCCATCTTCTGTCAGTGCAGGCTTACATGTTCATATGAGACAGAACAAATTTCAACAAAGCTTCCATAGTAAGACAAGGAAGAAATGAAACTGACTTAAAATTTGGTAGAAATGTTCTATTTCATTCTCTTTGGCTCTAGTTGTTGGTGTATATATTTGAATGATAGATAGTACATGGTTAAAAATTAAGAAGGGAATGTGTCAGAATTGTATTCCCTCTCCCATATCTATTTAATTTATATGCTGAGCAAATTATTCAAGAAGGTAGGCTCTATGAAGAGGAATGTTGTATCAGGATTAGAGGAAGACTTTTCTATAATCTGTGTTATACAAAGGACACAACCTTGCTTGCTGAAAGTGAGAAGAACAGAAGATCAAGGAATGCAGCTTTCAGTATAGATTGCATCTCAATATCAAGAAAACAGATTCTTACTACTGGACCAATAGACAGTGTCATGATGGATGGAGAGGAGACAAACTGTCAACAGCTTCATCTTGCTTGGATCTACAACTGACACCAATATCAGTAGTTAGGAAATCAGGAACTCACATACTGCACTGGGAAAATATGAAGTTAGGGACTTCTCCAAATTATTGAAGAGTAATGATGTCAGTTTGAGGACTAGAGTTCATGTAATAAAGGCCATCTTCTTTCTGATCACTTGCTGTGCACCTGAGAGATAGACAATGAATAAGGATTACAGAAGAAGAATTGATGCCTTTGAACTGTAGTGTTGGAGAAGAGCACTGAAAATCTTACGGATTGCCAAAAGAACTAACAAATCTATCTTGGAAACGGTGCATCCAGAGTACTCTTTGGAGGCAAAGATGATAAAGCTTCTCCTCACATACTCTGGGCATGTTGGTAGGAGAGGCTTGTTATTCCTTGTAGAGAGACATGCTTTGAAAGGAGTGTCGGTGAAGGAAAGGAAGACTCTCAATCAGGTGAATTGACACAGTGACTGCTGCAATGGGCTGAGGTGTGAATATGGCACAGGATAGGACAGTGTTCAGATCTTTTGTTCATAAGGTTGTTATGAGTCATACTTGACCCGACAGCATCTAACAACAACAAACAGCAATGGTCTTAGGTATGTCAGAAAAGATGAAGATAACACTGGATAAGATAGAGCTCAGATCTGTGGTTCTTCAGGTCCCTATGAGTCAATGGCACATAACAACAACAACTACTACAACAGTTCTTAAATCTACCCTCTCTTTTATTACTACTAGTCCAAGATATCCTATCTTTTGTATGTCAGTTTGGCTTACTTGCAGAATATGTTCAAGGGAAGTCTCCATCACAAACAGATAAAGAAGAAAAGGAAGGGAATGATAGCTTTCTGACTCATCTTGTTTGGGATATTTCCCTTCTTTGCCATGCTTACTTCACATTAAGCCAGTAATTTTTTTTGTTTGTTTTTATTATTTTGTGTGTGTATACCGTCAAATCAGATCTGACTGGTACAGGAGGAGATTGTCCCTCCTTCTCCAGCAGAGCATCTGGTGGATTCGAACCGCATACTTCTAGGATTGCAGTGCAGCTTCTTGCCACTAGGCCACCAGAGCTAGCCTAAGCCAGTAATTTTTAAAAAATTAATAACAGACCATGACAGTTGCCTAAATTCATTAAATAGGTGTCTATTTTTTTGGATAAAGTTCAAATGTCTTCACGTGACTTAAAAGCTCTTTGAGTCCCCAGTCTTGACTCATTTTTAAAAACTGCTCTCTATTTTCCAACCAGAACCTTCAGTGTACTATGATTTCACATTTACTTCCAAATATTTACTAGTGTTATAACTTTCAAACATCCTTCCAAATCTCTCTGCCTCTTTCAGCTTGATATTGCTTAACATTTCAATACCTCCCTAAAAGTAAAAGCAGAAAATAACTTCTTCATTCTTCCACTATCAAATCTACCTACTCACCTCAATATGTAGTCTTATTCTCTGCCTTTTGTTTTTCTGTATACATGGAGTATCCCCATTCTTGTTCAAGGGAAGGCTTGTGGATTGAGTCTTCTCTGGGATTTGACATAAAAGGACATTGATCTTGTATTAGATCTTTTCTTTCTATTCCCATTGTCATGAAAGTCCTGGTGCCATAGTGTGTTATACAGTAGGCTGTTAATAGAATATGTGGTGGTGAAAATCTACCAGCCCTTTCTTGGAAATAAAGAAAAGCAAATAAACTCCCATTAAGATGTACAACCTCAGAAACAAGAGAAGGTCACCATGAGTCAGATATGACCCAAATGTTGTTTTTATTGTTGTGTGTTCAAGTCACTTGTGACTCATAGCAACCCTGTGTACAACAGCTATGACTCCTGCTCTATCTTGAGCTAATTTCACTATGTCCGACATACCTATCCCCCTTACCCCAGCCACAGAGTCAGTCCATCTCATCGAGGGTCTTCCTCTCTTGTGCTGTCCCTTCACCCTTCCAAGCATGATGTACCTCTCTAAGGACCGGTCTTTCCTGGTAACATGCCCAAAGTATATGAGATGGAACTTCAAAATCCTTGCCTCTAATAAGCAACCTAGTTTCATTATCTCTGGGACAGACTTGTTTGTTCTCTTAGTGGTTCATGGTATGTTCATTACTCTTCTCCATCACAATCAAAAACATAGATTTTTTTTTTCTGTGAGTCTTAGTTATTGTCCAGCTCACTAAGGCATAACAAGTAATTGTGAAGACAATGACCTGGATCAGGTTCATCTTAGTTTCTAGAATGGCATCGTTGCTCTTCAGATATCTCTGGAGATATCCCTGACAGCCCACTTTCTCAGTTCAGTTAATCTTTTGATTTCCTGACTGTTGGTACCAAGAGTAGTGATTGTGGAGCCAAGCATGATGAAATTGTTAACAATCTCAAGCTCTTCTCCATCTATCATGATGGTGTCAATTGGCCCAGTGGTGAGAATCTTTGTTTTCTTTTTTTTTTCTATAATTATATTTTATTAA
>NW_006399855.1:1112842-1146060 GCF_000299155.1 Elephantulus edwardii | reverse complement strand
CATGGGGGTGTTGCAACCTAGAAGACACAAATTTGACTAACAAGTTATAAGTACATGAGTCAAAAATTATGGAAAAGTAAAAGAAAAGAGAGAACCTTTGTTTTCTTGATGTTGAGCTTCAATCCACTTTGAAGGCTGCAGTCCTTGACCTCCTGCAGCAAGTTCTTCAGTCCTCCTCAGTTTCAGCAAGCAAGATTGTTTCATCTTCATAATGCAGGTTGTTGATGAGTCTTCCTCCAATCCTGATGCCACATTCCTCCTCATAAAGTCCAGCAGATGATCTGCTCCACATATACATTGAAAAGGTCTGGAGATGCATCCCTTCCATACACCTTTCTTTATTTTGAATAATGAAGTGTTTCCTTGGTCTATTCTGATGACTCCCTTTTGGTATAAGTTTAGGTTTCATATAAGCATAATCAAGTTTCTGTTGTTCCTTTTCTTCTCAAATATAGCCACAATTTGTTTTGATCCACACAATCAAGTGCCTTTGCATAGTATTCCTCTGGTACTTTCTGCTTTCAGCTAATATCCATCTAACATTGACTATAATGTTCCTAGTTTCAAGACCTCTTCTAAACCCATCCTGCACATCTGGCAGTTCCCTGTTGATGTACTGTTCCTATTGTTTTTGGTTAATTTTTTAGCAGGATCTAGCATGCACATGATATTAATGATATTGTTCAATAATTTCCACACTCCGTTGGATCACCTTTTTTTTCTGGGAATGGGAATAAATATAGATCTTTTTCCAGTCAGTTGGCCAGGTAGCTATCCTCCAGATTTTGCTGGCAAAACCTGGTGAGTACATCCAGGGCAGGATCTCTTTGTTGAAATAAAAGTAGTGGATTTTAGTTTTATTTATTTATTTTTCCTACTCAAAGCCTTTTATCCATTTATCACATATCTAACTTCCCAGTCCAATTTTAAAAGTCTTTTTGAATGCCATACTGTATCAGGCTTGCCTATTCTAGTTCTCTTCCTTGGTTTACTTTTCTCCTCATGTATTTATGCATCTGCATACACCTATCTCATAGCATATTTCAGATTTCATCAGGTCCAGCCTATAACTAGACTGGAAGATGATTAGGGTGCACACTTAATTTTGTCAACCTTTGTGACCTGGCAGAATGCTTTGTGAGGATATTTGTTGAAAGAGTGATGAGGAAAGATTTCTGGGAATCGTATGCATGATGTTTTTGTCAGTAAGGTGTATGTTTACACAACTGACTGAAATAATGCATATGTGATTCATGGGATGAAATAGTTTGGAAAACATTTTCAGATATAGACCAAACAAGAACTTATACTTTCTGTAATCGGCTGTGATCCAGCATGTCCAATTTCTTACATATTTCACCTCCCCATATTTTCTTCTTTCACTCCTCAGTGTTACTTAACTGGGGGAGAGGTGAAGGTGGAAGGGATTGATTTTGTATTTCTTTCATACTTCTTTCCCCCTCGCCCCCCCCCCCCCGCAGAAATTATCAAATAATATCATTCATATTGCATGCAAGCAAGATTCTACAGAAAATTATCCAAAAATGACTGGAGCAGTACATCAACAAAGAACTGCCAGATGTGCAGGAAGGGTATATACCAGAGATATATTCTGTCTCCATACCTTTTCAATCTATATGCAGAACAGATCATCCGGGAGGTTGGGCTGTGTGAGGAGAAATGTGGTATCTGGATTGGAGGAAGATTTATCAGCAACCTGCATTATGAGGATGAAACAACTTTACTTGCTGAAACTGAGGAAGACCTGAAGCACTTGCTGCAGAAGGTCAAGGACTACAGCCTTCAATGTGGTTTGAAGCTCAACATCAAGAAAACAAAGATTCTCACCACTGGGCCTATTGGTAGCACTATGATAGATGGTGAAGAGATTGAGATTGTTAACAACTTTAGTTTGTTTGGCTTCACAATAACTACTCTTGGTACCAGCAGCCCGGAAATCAAGAGACAAATTGCATTGGGAAAGTCTTCTATCAGGGACCCCTTCAGAGTACTGAAGAGCAATGACGTCAGTCTGGAGACTAAGGTGTGCCTGATCCAGGCCATGGTCTTCCCAATTGCTTGCTATGTGTCAGAGAGCTGGACAAGGACTAGGGATGATAGAAAGAGAATTGATTCCTTTGAGCTATGGTGCTGGAGAAGAGTGTTGAATATACCATGGTCTGCCAGGAGAACAAACTGGTTCATCCCAGAGAGGATGAAACCAGCCTGATCCTAGAAGGCAAGAATTCTGAGGCTTTTTCTGACATAGTTTGAGCGTGTTGCAAGGAGGGACCAGTCCTTGGAGAGGGATATCATGCTTGGAAGGGTTGAGGAAGAGAGGAAGACCCTTGATGAGATGGATTGATTCATGTCTGGGGTAATGAGGCTAGGTGGGTGTGTCAAAGACACACAAAGTGTACCGGGACAGAGGATGTTTCAGGGCTGTTATAGTCGACAGCACATAACAACAACAACAACAACAACAACAACAACAACAACATCATTTAGTCCCAGTCATTTTCTGTCAAGTCTGTCATTCTTTTTGTTTGAGAACTCTTACTGTGTTCATCTATTTGTATTCTAGTGTTTTCAGTTGTTTTTGTGTACAGTTGAGTCAGGTCTGACCTACAGTTGGCTGTCCAGCAGGTTTTGCAAAGGCAGTAAATTGCTCGGCAGGAGATTGTCCATCTTTCTTCCTTTGAGCAACTGATGGATTAGAATCCTGTACACTGACAGCACAATTCTCTTCCACTGACCAGCCAGAGCTCCAGAATGAATGTTAAATAGTGTGAAACTAGAGGCTTTGCAAATATATATTTTTTTAATTACTTTTTTTTTTTTTTAATGGACATAGAAGTATTTCCTATTTGGTTTGCCAGGTAGCTAATTCTCTTCCAGATTTCTTGGCATTAAATGAGTGAGCATGTCTAGAGCTGCATCTATTGAAACTTGGTATTCTTGGTATTCTGATTTGGTATTCTGTCAACTATTAAGGCCTTCTTTTTTTGCCAATTCCTTCAGTACAGTTTGGAATTCTTCCTTTGATCCATTGGTATGGGAAGCCAAATTTCATACCGAATAGTATATGAAAATACTTGTTCAAGGATTGAAGGAATTACAAATAAGTTAAGATTTCTCTTGTGACAGATGATAGAAAAACTAGCTATTCCCTGCAGACAAGAGACAGGTAGGGCCCCCCCAGAGCTAAAGCATTTGGTTGACAATAGAGAAAAATTTGGCTTCATTTACAAGAAATTCTTTTTATGATTTGTTTCCCCTGATTATCAAAAAATACACAGAGAGGCATGGCTTGAGGCCCTTCAGAGAAGAACTGCTGACCCCCTGCTTATTAATTTTAATGAAAATTTACAGAGACTTTGAATTTCCATTCATTCATTGTTGCACTTTTCTTCCTGTCTAATCCTCCCCCTCCCTCCAGTACACTTTTTTCTTTAAAAAGGAAAGGTTCCCTCATTGTTTTACAATTCCTCCCCCCCTCCCCAGGTCCACTCCACTATGTAGCTTTCATTCTGGACTCCTGTCATGACAATAATACCCAATCACATATCCCTTTTAAACAGTTTTCTCAAAAAAAAAAAAAACAGTTTTCTCCCTCATCTGTTTCAGTGTAGTATACGTTATTGAACCCATCTTTCTCAGTCTCCTCCTAACCCCGATGACAGTCCTGTTTTACAACAGTGGCACTATGCAGTATTTGTCCTTTTGTGACTGAGATATTTCACTCAGCATAATGTCCTCCAGGGTCACCCATTATTTTTTTTTTCAGGGTCACCCATTTTGAGTAATATTGCATGAGTTCCTTATGACTTTTCCAATGCAGTGTAATATTCCATTGTGTGAATATACCACAGCTTCTCCATCCATTTGTTTGTTGATGGGCACTTAGGTTGTTTCCAACTCCTTGCTATCATGAACAAAGCTGTGATAAACATGGGTGTGCATATATCTGCTTGGGTGGCAGTTATGGTCTCTTTAGGGTATATTCCCAGTAGTGGAATTGCTGGGTCAAATGTTATTTCTATCTGCAACTTTTTTTTTTTTTAATTCAGCTTGAATTCTTTATTTACTGCTATATTTTTTAAGTATTTCAGCAAGATTTCTGTTGTATATTAATAATTTGTTGCTGTTATTTGCAACTTTTTGAGAAAGCACCACAATGCCTTCCACAGTGGTTGCACCATTTTACACTTCCACCAACAGTGAATAAGGGTTCCAGTTCTCTAAATTCTCTATATAGGTATCAGTTATAAAACTATAGTTTTCTCCAGCCTAAGGGAGTGGTTGCTTGACCTTGGAGTTCTTAGTGTCCTTTCTGTGATCTGTTTATCAGAATAGGAGATGCATCTCCTGGATTAGCTGTTATCTCTTTGAAGCTGTTTTCAATCATATGTAAATTGTAACTTAATCTGCCTGTTTGCCTGGAAAGGGAGTATCTGGGTGAGAATTATTTTCTTTCAGATATATAAATTCTTTGATTTTACGAACAAAAGTTTATTGTTTACTGCAATCCCAGAGGTGCACGGTTCAAATCCACCAGATGCTTTGCTGGAAAAGGAGGAACAATCTCCTCCTGTACCAATGAGATCTGATTTGATGGCACACACACACACACACACACACACAAAAGTTTATTGACTACTCCCAGACGGGGAGGCAGTCTTGGAGGTGACTTGCTGTCTCCCAGATCTGTGTAATAAAGTGCATTTATGGATATTGCAATCCATTTGTTTTATTGGCAACTGACTACAGAAAGAATCCCTTGTGTTCTGTAACATTTCCACAACCTTGCCAGCATTTGTTGCTTGCTGTTCTGTTAAATTTTGCTATTCTTACTGGGGTGAGATGATATCTCATAGTTGTTTTGATTTGCATCTCTCTTAGAGCTAGGGATTTTGAACATTTTTTCATGGGCTTGTTGCCATCTGAATGTCTTCTATGGTGAAGTGTCAGTTCATATCCTGTGCCCATTTTTCTATTGGCTTGTTTACCTTTATCTTGTTGTGGTGCTCAAGTATTTTATAAATTCTAGATAAAAGTCCTTTATCTGTGTCATCACCAAATACTTTCCCCCAGTCTGTTGGCCCCCTGTTTTATGCTCTCTGTTCTGTCTCATTACTAAGAATTATAAAAATTCTTTACCCTCGGTCAACAACACATTAGTTTTGGATCATATGCTATTTCCTGACATAAGTTATATGTCAAACAATTCTTTTTGGTACATAGACTCCGTGTATTTCCTTCCTTTTTCTTTAGATGCTTCTCATGTTATTACATGTTTTGCTATAGAATCCATCAATATTGAGATTTAAGGGTTGAATTTTATTTTTCCTTTCTGCTTGAGTAAGTGTTCTTCCCTTTTGGTTTTCTAACTCCAGGTTTTGCACATTTTGTTTTAGTAATTTACTTTTGTCTTCTTGAGCTGCCCTTTGCAATCTTCTGCTCTGCTATCTTATTTAATAATCTCTTCCCTTTGCTTTAGCCTCTGCATAACCTAGGGCAATTTCAGAATATCTTCTAACATACATTTTAATTTTTTTATTCTTCCTTGTAGTTTTCATGACTTTTTGCTTTCTTGAAGCATGTCTTTTATTTTATCTCCAGTCATTACTGTTCAGTGTATCAAATCTATTCCAAAGTTAGGGGGAGAGACATAACAACATCAATATCATGTTGTTTTTTGTTAAGTGCTGTCGAGTCATAGACAACTCACAGCAACCAGAGGCAAGCTATTTAGGAAGTGGATGCCACTCCTGCTTCCAAGTCTGTTTTAATTGGGGATCTCCACCAAACACTGTACACCATGAGTAACCATTATCACATTTGACACATTAGTGTCACAGTGTTTAGCATCACAGCAACCCTTAGTTACCTCTCTACAGCAAATAGGCAGACCAATGCAATACCACCTAGAAGAGTGTTTCACCAAAAAAAAGTAAAACCAGGTGCTAGGGCTGCAGATTAATATCACAGACAAGTAAAATATTTTTTAAGACTAATTAAAAAAATTGCTTGATCAGTATATCGCAGATAACTGCCAAAAGTTCAAACTGGATTCAGAAGATTCTGGCTAACATCAGATGGATCTTAACTGAAAACTTAGACTACCAAACAGTATTTACTTGTTCTATTGACTATACTAATACAAAGGCATTTTACTGAATGGGAATATTAGAATACTTCATTGTGCTCATGAGGAACTGTACATGAAGCAAGATGATGGCCTTCAAAATCAATTGCATTTTAACATAAAGAAAACAAATATCCTCATAACTGGGCTATGATAATTGGGTGGACATTGTCAGTGATTTCATTTCACTTTGGATCCCCAATCAGAGAGCTCTGGTGGCCTAGCGATAAGGAGTTCTAATGGCAACCCCAAGACACTGGGTTTGAATTCACAGCTGCTCCAGGGTAGACGGCAATCTCTTCCTGTGTGATTTCGTCTCTGAAAACTCACTGATGGGTAAGCTATGAGTCCATTCAGACTTGATGGCACATAACAAAATTTAAAGTGCTAAAAAGCAAGGATGTCTTTTTCAAGTGTTAAAGAGTAAGTATATGGCCTGACCAAGCTGCGTACTTTCATTTATTTCATGTGCTTATCCAAGTTGGACAAGGAAAAAAGAAGATCAAAGAAGAATTGATGCTTTTTAGTTGGGAATATTAAAAAAAATATTGAGTACTTCATGGACTAATCAAAAGAATAAAGAGATCTATGTTGCAAGAAAAGCAGACAGTGCTTTTTAGCTGCATGAATAAGTGAATCTGTCTCATATGTTTAGGGCTTGTTATTAGTTGGGGCCAATCTTTGAAAAAAATACATGATGCTATTATGTTTGGAAAAACCAGAGGGTCAGCGAAGGAGCGATAGAATAGACTGACATAGAGGCTGGAACGATTTACACACCGCAGAGATTCCCCCTCAACCCCCACCCCCCGCCATGCTAAAAGACTAGACAGGGTCTTGTTCTGTTACACAAGGACGCCATGAATTGGAGGAGGTAAGTCGAGGGTACCTAACTATAGTAATTATGTATTTAATTAAGCCAGTAACGATTCTATTCGTTCAGCATTTCCTTCCTTACCAAACCCTGGACTACGCTGGAGTAATAACACAAGACTCTTCAGACTCAGCCTTCTCAGCGGAGGATTCTTACCCTGGGCGTGTCGCGCGGAGCCAATCAAGCGCAGGGATGTCATCTTGGGCGGGGCGCGTGGGACTGAGTGGAGCTCCGCGATTCCGCCGCCTTCTTGCAGTCGGTTTTCCTCCCTAGTCCGTCCACCGCTTTCTCCCGAACCGGGAACCCTGCCTCGGTTATGGCCTCGACCACTGTGGCAGCAGCAACACGAGGCCTCGGCCGGGTGCCCACCCTGCTCCGGCGCGGCTACCAGACGGAGCGGGGCGTCTACGGCTATCGGCCGAGGAAGGTGGCGAGCCGGCAGCCCCGGGCCGGCCTGGCGCGCCCCACAGGTTGGACGTTGGCGGGGAGCTCCTGGGGCTGGGAGTGGGGAAGGGGTTTCCTTCGATGGAGTACAAGGGACTGGGGGAATGTCTGGTGTCTGGGGTGTCGCAGTTGACCTGTGAGTGCGGTGCAGGCCTGTAGAGAAAGGGGGTCCGCTTGCCTTCAGGCTGGTCCCTTGATTAGGATTGACGCACTGAGGACGGAGCGAGACACCCTCCTGCCCGTGTTCTGTAAGGAGGACCCTAAGGTCGGAATCTCAGCATTGATTCCATGCTTGGGTTGTCTGTCCACCTGCCTTCTGAGTCTGGAGGGGAGATGTTGTCTGTTCTCTTTATTGGATGGCAAATTTGTGAAAATCAAGCGCCTTGCAGAGTTCTGGTGTCCAGCATAGATTTTAGGAAGTTGCACTGCTAATCCACTGGCCATGACTCTTTGGTGGTTCGAATCCACCTGTAATTCCAAAGAAGAAAAATGGGCTTTATCCTCATGGAGATTCAGGTATGAAGCTTGTGAATCAGCAGCGGAGTTGTTTGTTTGGTGAGCTGCTCCCCCCCCCCAACACAGTGGTGGGGGGTTTTTTTTTTTTGTTTGTTTTTTTGTGAGCTGCTTTTGGTCTGATTCTTTTCTTTCTTTCTAATTTTCAGTCCTTTGTGGACGTAGGATTTTAGAAAAGAATATAGTTACCATTTTCCATCTATTTGGGATTAATGGGAGGATACCTTTCCAGGGCTATCTCCAAAGCTTTTTTGTTCCCTAAGGGGAAAGGACTGAGTAAAAAATGTGTGGGATCTGGTACTGGATTGGTTGGAAGAAAAGCACAGTGTGATCAAGGACTTGTGTGTTAATTATCTTCTCTCCTCATTCTAATCTTTTACTAAACTTGAAACCATGTTACTGGTGGTTTTATTGGTGTGTGTGGGGGAGGAAAATGACTGTTTTTAGACATTTTGTTACATGTTGATCTGCAAGAGACAGATTTTGTGTATTCGGCTTATTTGCCAGAATCATTGTGTCTTCATTCATCTGTAGAATGGGAAATTAATACAAGTTGATTATTAGAGGAAAAAATGATTTGGTATCTTTGGGTCCAGTTAGCAGGTTAACAGTTAAGATATTTTTCATTATTTAAGTACTTGACCTTTGAGTCCTACAGCACATACTGGAACTTTAGTATTTTGTTTTTCATTTAAGGAAGTATTTAGCATAAACCTGGTTTTTCTCTCTAGAATGCATTGACGGTCTCTAGGGACATCATTTTGGTTACCTAAATTGTTCACCACTTTAAGACTTGATTTTACTCTGCTTTGCAAACTGATAGCTTAGCATTTCATTTGTTGGTCTCAAACTTAGATGTGCATTCAAAACACTTTGAGTGCTGTTTAAAATGCCAATTTCTCAATAAAAATTAACATTATAAAACAAAATGTGTTTGAATGATGAGTGACTGAAAAGCCAATATGATTTGAAAAATTTCACTCAAATAAAAAAAGAAAAAAAGTGCTCAATACATAATTTAAAAAAAAATAAAGTGAGTCTCACCTTACTAAGGGTTTCAGTTCTGTGGTCTGAGATGAGTTCAGAAATACATACTTTTATCAAGTACCTCTCAATCCTAGATAGTTTAGTAGGAAGTGCATCACAGTCCTTGGCCAAACTCTTGTTTCAGTAATATGTGTTATATGTATATGATGTTATTGTTAATTATGTGCCATTGAGTTGCTTTCAACTCATAGTGACCCCATGTACAACAGCCCTGAAACCTGCTCCATCCTGTGTCAACTTTACTGTCTGACACACTTAACCTTCATTACCTCAGTCATTGAATCAATCCATCTCATCAAGAATCTTCCTCTCTTTCTCTGTCCTTCCACCCTTCCAAGCATGATGTCCCTCTCCAAGGATTGGTTCCTCCTTGCAACATGCCCAAAGTATGTCAGATGAAGCCTCAGAATCCTTGCCTCCAAGGAGCAGCCTGATTTCACCCTCTCCAGGTTGAACCTGTTTGTACTCCTGGTAGTCTATGATTCATTCTACACTCTTCTCCAACACCATAGCACAAAGACATCAGTTCTCTTTCTATCATCCCTAGTCGTTGCCCAGCTCTCTGACACATAGCAAGCAATTACAAAGATTATGGGCTGGATCAGGTGCACTTTAGTCTCCAGACTGACGTCGTTGCCCTTAGGGACCTCTGGAGAGGTCCCTGACAGCAGACTTTACCAGTGCAATACTTCTTTTGATTTCCTGACTGCTGGTACCAACATAATTAATAATCCTTTTTCATTTACGATCATGTCAATCTATACTCAATGTATAGCTGTTGTGATGCTTTACACTCCATTTGAGTCTCTCTGTCTTCTTCCTATTAACAGCCTGACAACTGAGAATTAAAGCTTGCCTTGGAAATGACTGAACCCATAGTTGTCTTTCATTTGGAAGTTTGTATCAGAGCTTCGGGATGTTGTAGTTTTTTTTTAAAGTGAACTTTGGTGGCCTAGTCCATGGAGAATTATGCTGCTAATCCAGAGACTGCACCTCCGGTGGTTTGGTTTCACCAGTTTGTCTGGGAGAATGATGGGCAGTCAACTCCCCTGTGATTTACAGTCTCAGAAAACCTGCTGAAGGGTTAGCTCTGGGTTATTTCCAACTTAATGGCAACGAGTTTAAGTTTGATTTTAAAAACCTGTCGAGATAATTTTATATATAATTCCTTCCCTGTCATGTATAATCACGTTGTTTTACCCTCAGCAAATTTGCTTGGTTTTGGGGTGTTTGGTGAAATTTAGAAGTCTGGAATTAAGACTTCAAGCCAAGGGAATGATATTATGTAGTATTGAGAGGTGTTCTAGAAGCGGGTGGGAAGACACTTTGATTCAGACATATTCTATAGAGAATTTTTTGTTGAGACTACATAGGACAAAGACAAGCATATGCGAAGTATTCTGGAATGAAGGAAACCAAAAAAATAGCATGGTGCAAATAGGTGTTCTGCTGAATCAGGGGCATGCCTTTCATGGTGCTATTTGGAGACAAAATCGCCACCAAATCATAACTGGTGGCACTTTCAAACCATCACTGTTGCTGGCACGACTAAAGACCATGATTGGGATATGTACACACACATTTTAAACAGTGACTATTGCAATACGTTTGAGTGTGTTAGAAATTGGGAAGATAGCATAAAATAGAACAAGGTTTAGATCTGTTGTTCATAGGGTTGTTATGGGTCATATTCGACAGTACCTAACAACAACAGATTTTTAAAGTTTCTGGGATTGGTTTTGAGGAGGTATTGGCCACGCTATCACATGGTGGTCATGGCATGACTAATGGCCATGAAGTGCTGAGTCACAGGCTCCAGGACCCCAAATTTTAACTTAAGCTAATGTAGTGGTAGTGCTATTTTCCATATGACTAAACATGCCAGGTGAATTCCTGTATTCTTTTGCACATGCCCAAAGTGTGTAAATCTCACTATCTTTGCCTCTAAAGAGCGCTGTGGCTGCACTTCTTTTAAGACAGATCTATTTGTTCTTTTGGTAGTCCATGATGTATTCAATATACTATAATTCAAAGTCATCAATTCTTTGGTCTTCTAATACAGAAAAAAATTATTTCAAGTCAGAACTGACTCATAACTGACCCTCTAGTAAGTTTCTAAGACTGTAAATTTCATAGGTGGAGGTTGCCCATCTTTATACCTCAGAAAACCTGCTCAAGGCTTAGCTGTGAGTTTATTCCAACTCTACCTGAAGCGCTTGCTGCAGAAGGTCAACGACTGCATCCTTCAGTACGAATTGAAGCTCAACATCAAAAAAAACCCACAAAGATTCTCATCACTAGGCCAATTGGCAGCATCAGTATGGATGGTGAAGAGACTGAGATAGTTAAGAGTTTTAGTTTGCTTGGCTCCACAGTCAACATTCTTGGTACAAGCAGGCAGGAAATCAAGAGACGAATTGCATTGGGAAAGTCAGCTGTCAGGGACCTTTCCAGAGTACTGAAAAGCAACAACATCAGGCTAGAGACTAAGGTGAGCCTGATCCCGGGCTATTGTCTTCATAGTTGCGTGCTATGTATCAGAGAGTTGGACAGTGACTAGGGATGATAGAAAGACAATTGATACCTTTGAGCTATGGTACTGGAGAAGAGTGTTGAATATACCATGGACTGCTAGGAGAACAAACAGATTTGTCCTGGAGAAGGAGAAGTCGGGCTGCTCCCTGGAGTCAAGGATTCTAAAGCTTTGTCTGACATACTTTTAGAATGTTGCAAGGAGGGGCCAGTCCTTGGAGAAGGACATCATGTTTGGGAGAGTGGAAGCGACAGCACAGGAGAGGAAGACCCTCAATGAGATGGATCGATTCAATTTTTAGGGTAATGGTAGTAGGTGTGTCAGAGACAATGAGGTTGGCATAGGATAGAGCAGGGTTTAGGGCTTTTGTACATAGGTCGCTATGAGTCGCAATAGACTCGACAGCACATAACAACAACACATAGCAATGAGGTATTTTCTGTTTAGTTGAGCAATTTTATTATCAAGGTAAGGAGAGGTCAGCTGGTATCTCGGGTTTTTATTTACTTCTCTCTAATCGTTAGTGCAGATGACACAGCCTTGCTTGAAGAGAGCAAAAAAGACTTGAAACACTTTCTATAGAAAATCAAAGACTATAGCCTTCAATACAGATTATATGTCAACATCCAGAAAAAAAAAATCATCACCAGTGAACCAGTAGGCAACATCATGATGGACTGAGAAAAGACTGAATTGTCAAGGATTTCATTTTACTTGGATTCACAATCAACATTCATGGTTCTAGCAGTCAAGCAATCAAAACATGTATAGCATTGGGAAAATCTGTTGTCAAGGACCTCTCCAAAGTACTGAAGAGCAAAGATGTGAGTGTACAGTGTGTCTGATTCAAGCCATGGCTTTTCATTCATTTCCTATGTATCTGAAACTTGGACAGTGAATAGGGAAGAGAGAAGAAGAATCAATGCCTTTGAATTGTGGTTTTGGAGGAGAGTCCTAATTATCCCATACACTGCTAAAAGAAACGAACTCTGGTGTGCAGTGTTAAGGACTTATACTGCCAACCCAAAAGCACATAGTTTGAATCCACCAGCTGCTCTGAGGGAGAAAGTTGGGCCATCTCCATGTGATTTATTGTCTCTGACAACCTATTGGAGGATCAGCTATGAGAGAATCCCAACATGACAGTATACAACAGCAATACACTGGCTTTTTATCAACTACCATTATTTTACACACACACACACACACACACACACACACACACACACACCCCCAAAGAGAGAGAGAGAAACTTGACAAAGGAATGATCATCACAGTCACTGACTCAAGCCTGTTATCAAATCTTATTTGGTAGGGGAGAAAAATTCCTTGTTATGTAAATCTATTCATTTACTCCACCTCTCATAGCTTTGCCCTTTGACTATTTTTCTGTCTTGCCTTAGTAATTCTTCCTTCACCTTTATTTTCTGTGTCCCTATTGGAAGTAGGGAGCTCTGGAGGCTTAATGTTGTTGTAATGTGAAGTCAAGTATGTCTCATAGCAACCCTATGAACAATGGCCCTGAACCGTGCCCTATCTACCCACATTACCGCAGGTAATGTATTAATCCATCTCTTTGGGGGTCTTCCTCTCCTGTGCTGTCCCTCAACCTCCCAATCATGACATCCCTCTCCAAGGACTGGTCCCGCCTGGCAGCATGCCAAAGTATGTTAGATGGATCTTCAAAATCCTTGCCTCCAAGGAGCAACCTTGTTTTCACCCTCTCCAGGACAGACTTGTTTGTTCTCTTGGCAGTACATGATATATTCAATACTCTTCTCTAGCACCACTACTCAAGTCATCAATAATTCTTCATTCATCCTTAATTATTGTCTAGCTCTCTGATGACAAGAAATCCAGGGCCTGGATTAGGTGCACTGTGGTCTCAAGAATGACACCATTGCTCTTCAGCACTCTGGAGAGGTCCCTCACAACAGACTTTCCCAGTGCAATTTGTCTTTTATCTGTGCTTCATTGACTATGCAAAGGCTTTTGACTGTGTGAATGACAACAAGCTGTGGCTGACCCTGAGAAGAATGGGAATCCCAGAACATTTGATCATGCTAATGCGAAATCTATGCTTGGACCAAGAGGCAGTCGTCAAAACAGAGTAGGGAGACACTGGATGGTTCAAAATCAAGAAAGGGGTCCGTCGGGGATATATTTTGTCTTCATACCTTTTCAATCTGTATGCAGAAGAGATCATCTGAGATGCTGGGCTGTACGAAGAGGAATGTGGCATCAGGATTGGTGGAAGAATCGTCAACAACCTGCCAACCTGCGTTATGCAGATGACACAACCCTGCTTGCTGAAACTGAGGAGAACGTGAAGCGCTTGCTGCAGAAGGTCTAGGACTGCAGTCTTCAATATGGATTGAAGCTCAATATCAAGAAAACAAAGATTCTCACCACTGGGTCAATTGGCAGCGTCAGTATGGATGGTGAAGAGATTGAGATAGTTAACAGTTTTAGTTTGCTTGGCTCCACAGTCAACACTCTTGGTAACAGCAGCCAGGAAATCAGGAGACGAATTGCATTGGGAAAGTCAACTGTGAGGGACCTCTCAAGAGTACTGAAGTGCAACGACATGAGGCTGGAGACTAAGGTGCACCTGATCCAGGCTATAGTCTTTGCAATTATGTGCTATGCCTCAGAGAGTTGGACAATGAGTAGGGATGATAGAGAATTGATGCCTTTGAGCTGTGGTGCTGGAGAAGAGTGTTGAATATACCATGGACTGCTAGGAGAACAAACAGGTTTGTCCTGGAGAGGGTGAAACCAGAATGTTCCCTGGAGTCAAGGATTCTGAAGCTTCGTCTGACATACTTTGGGCATGTTGCAAGGAGGGACTGGTCTTGGAGAGGGACATCATGTTTGGGAGAGTGGAGGGATGGCGCAGGAGAGGAAGACCCTCGATGAGATGGATCGATTCTGTGAGTGGAGTGGTGGGAATGAATGTGTTTGAGACAGTGAGGTTGGCACAGGATAGAATGGCATTTAGGGCTCTTGTACATAGGGTCCCTACGAGTCACAAACGACTCGATGGCACATAACAACAACAACAAGTGCCAAGAATGTTGATTGTGGATCCAAGCAAGGTGAAATTTTTAACAATCTCAGTCTGTTCTCTATCTATCATGGTCCTGCCATTTGGCCCAGAGGTAGAAATTTTTGGTGTTTTTTTTTTTTTTTTGAATTTTTTAAAAATTTTTGTTTTCTTGATGTTCAGCAGCAATCCATATTAAGAGACTTCAGTCCTTGACCTTCTGCAGCAAACACTTTAGATCCTCCTCAGTTTCAGCAAGCATGGTAGTGTCATCTGCATAACATAGGTTGTTGATGAGTCTTCCTCCAATAGTGATGCCAGTTCCTCCTCATGAAATCCAGCCTCCTGAATGATCTGTTCCACATATAGACTGAAAAAATATGGAGACAGGACACATCTCTGATACACTCCTGTCTTGATTTTGAACCATACAGTGTTTCCTTGCTCTGTTCCATTGACTGCTTCCAGGTCTAGGTATATTGATTTTGCATGAGTACCAATCAAGTATTCTGGGATAAATCAAGTGTTGCTATGAGTGGCACTTTACTTGATGCCACGTAACAACAACAACAACAACTGTACCACTCTTTAGGGAGCTTTGGTGGCCTAGAGTGTAAGTAGTTATGCCAATGCAAAGCCAGAAGATTTTAATTTACCAGCCACTCTGTGGAAGAAAGTGGGACAGTCTCTTCCCATTTGATTTACATCTTCTGAAAACCCACTGGAAGATTGGCTATGGGTCAGTTTTGAGCATCACAGAGATCAAGAGAGGAAGATGGGCCTGCCACAGTGTCTGTTACAATGGGCTGAGTGTGACAGAGATTAGGAGGATGGTGCAGGATAGAACAGGTTTCTGATCTGTTGTTCACAGGGCCACTATGAGTCATAGTTGACTTGACAGTACCTAAGCAGCACAACTTTGAGATCTTGGAATGAGTCTCGAATCTATGCTAGATTTTATAAGTGCCTTTCCGTAGAGCAGTCCTTAGAACCTTGGTGTTTTCAATTGCTTCTTATGTATCTAAAAGTTGAATAGTGAGTAAGAAAGACTGAAGGATTGATGTTTCTGGTATGTGTTGGCAAACAGTAGTGGACTGCCAAAAGAACAAACAGATCTATCTTGAAGGAACTACAACCAAGAGTACTGCTTAGAGACAAGGATAGTAAAATGTATTGTGTCTTTCTGTCTTGAGAGATCCTCAACCTAATTCATTTGAGAATTGAGTTTGTAAGGAAATCCACTTGTTGTTCATTTTGTTAGAGATTTAATATATGACCCTTCCGCTCTCCTGGAATTCGTTGTATGGACTATTAGAGTCTGAAACATTCCCTACACTCCCAATGTATGATCTTCTAGGGAATCTTCTCAGATATTTGGGATTGACCAGCAATTACCCAAACCTGAAATGTGGAGGTGTCAACTTTGATTGCTGTGTCAAGCAGATTGAATTTGTGAACTTCTATGGGAAGTACTGCATTACTTGTGTTCCCCAGAATGCTCCTTCCCTTGTAATTCTGCCTCTTGCAGTTCTATATCCCACTCTCTGAAGATGAAGTTAGTGTTCCTGCACACAGAATGCAGAAAGTTCTTCTTGGTTAAAAAGAATGTGGTGTGGTTTGAAACACTGAAAGACCAAGCTGAGGTGCTTAGAAAACAAAATAGTTTGAAGTTCTCCAGATCCTCATTTCATTTTTATCTTGAATGTCTCTGTATGTAATGGAAGGTGTGTAAAAGATTTTGAGTTTCATTTATTTCTCCAGGAGGAACAAACCTACATTCATGTTTAGATTCTTTGAATTTGTTCTTTTTTCCTAAATGGCAATTATTATCTGTTTGATTGTTTGCAATTTTCACACAAGGTCTGCATGAGTCATTGTGCAAAATGATACATTATAAAGAATAGCAGTATAATAAACTATAATTTATAAAAGCAATTGGACCAAAAACCCCAACCCTTTATGTCTCATTTATTTTGTCCACATTTTTTTAGGAGGAACCACTCCTTAGAGATATCATTCTGGATAGGACCAAGTTCAGATTTGTTGTTCATAGAGTCTCTCTGGACTTGATAGACCCTAACAAAATCAATAACCTTGTTGCTGATCTGTTCCATATACCTCAAGGACAACATTCCTTTCCTCTGAGTTTAGCTTATTCCCACAGGGTCTTGTTCACTGTAGGTAAACATGCAAAACTTGAAGGGCAGGTCTTGAAATACAGTGTTTCTAAATTTTTGTGATGTTGTTTGTCTGCAACTCATAGTGACCATATATACAATAGCTCTGAAGCCTACCTTGTCCTAAGGCAGTCTCACTGAATCCGATATGTCTACCACCATTGCCCTAGTTATTGTATCAGTCCATATCATCCGTGGTTTTCCTCTCCTGCACTGTCCCTCAGAGGATGCTGTCCCTGCACTCCCTTTTGAGCATGATGTTCTTCTTCAAGGACTAGTCCCTCTTGACCAAATGCCCAAAGTGTGTGAGCTGGAGCTTCAAAATCCTAGCCTCCAAGGACAAACTTGGTTTCACCCTCTCTCAGATAGACCTATTTGTTTTCTTGGCTGTCCATGGTATATTCAAGATGCTTCTCCAGCACCACAACTCAAAGGAATCAATTCTTCTGTTATCCTTAGTCATTGTTCAGCTCTCTGATTTATAGCAGTAATTGTGAAGACTATGGACTGAATCAGGCACACCTTAGTCTCTAGACTAACATTGTTGCTTCACAATAGTCTGAAAAGGTCCCTAACAGCAGATTGACCTAATGCAATTAATCTTTTGATTTCCTGACTGTCGGTGCCAAGCATGTTGATTGCGGAGCCAAGCAAGCTGTATGATACACATTCATAAACAAGCATGACTGAGGAAGACGAGCTTACCAATCCAATGTTCTGAGAGACCAGTCTATAAAAAACTGAAGGACACGTATTTTTTTTTTCTTTTTCTTTTGTTTCTTTCAACACGTATTTTTGTACAATCATGTAATCCCAGTTAGGTGTTATGAAACTATTTTTTCTAGATATCCCACTTTTACCTCCCTTGGACTTCTATAAGCCAAGTAAGAATAGTATAACCTGTAATTTATGATTTAACAATAAAAGAATGTATCCTATTTTGTGGTGCAGTAGAGTAGTAGAAGTCACTCAGTGACAATGGATGTTTCACTGGTCTAGACTGTATTCTGTCTCTCAGTAAACTTTTCAGGAGGAATTGGTACTTAGAGAGATTGTGTTGAGAACATCAGTGAAAGAGCTTCCTCTTTATTTAGGGGTTATAGGGGTTGATATGTAACACGGAACTTGAATGTGATAGAGATTGTGAAGATGGCACAAGATAGGTCAGAGTTCAGATCTGTTGTTGGTTGGGGTCATTATGAGTTGTAGTTGACTCAACAGCACCTAACATAAATTGAATTGTGTATTGGAAATACTCAGTGAAAATTATATATTAGGTACAATGCCACCAGAAATTGCTATAGCTATTACTTCAGTGAGCAGTAGCAACCCCACATTTGCGACATCTTCCAGATACAACATTAAGAATGACCCCAGAGGACTCAAAAGTGTTTAAATAGGAGAAACAGAATCATGATTTGCAACCTAGAAAAGACGCACCACTGACTGCATCTAAATAAGAGGGATCTATGCCAAAACCACATAGTACCTACTCAATGATACTGAAACAAGAAAACTAGTAGAAGAGTTCAGGAAGAAATGATTAAATTGTTAGAAGAAATTTGAGACATGAGAGGTGAAGGCTTAAGGCTCAGAAAGGTAGCCCATTGGAATAAACCTGGATCCACCTCAGTTGCATCTACTCCTTCAGAGACAAGGTCATCAGTCCTTTGCCTTTGCTTCTCATAACTGTAACCATTTTCATTGGATCTTATCTCAGAAAATGAAATCTTACAGGGTGAAGCATGCAAAGTGCTATTTATTTTCTTTTTTCTTGAAAAATATAACAGAAAAACTTTTGTTTTCCATTCATTTTACTGGTAGTATTGCCCACAGCGATAATTTTACTTTTCCATTTGAAAGCAGTTATTGGCCAGATGCAAAAAAAATCATAGTTAACAGATTACTGAGTGATACTTTTTTGCTTATGTACAGCATCATCTAGGATTTGCCTTTAATGATCTCTTTCCCCCCCTCAAATGATAGCAGAAAGTCACCATAATTGGGAGAGGTCCTAGCTGATGGACCCACTGCTGAGTCACTAGGTGCTCCATGAGGCTAAGGCCCTAATGATTTCTTATGGTTAGGAAACACAATAAAAACTTCAGCTACTGGACAAATTGTGTATTGCCAGATTATCAGTGTGTTGTGTACCATAGAGTCAGAACTAACCCCTAGCTGACCCTCCAGCAGGTTTTCAGAGGTAGTTATTTGCTTTTTTTTTTTTTTTAAATTTTATTTTGGGAGGTAGTTATTTGCACCGGAATAGATTTCTCATCCTTCTCCCATGGAGCATCTGGTGGTCTGGAACTGAGTGCCTTCATGATTGCAGTGCAGTTTCTTGCCACTAGGTCACCAGTCAGTGCTCCTTACAATTGTCAGTTGTTGTTGTTAAATGCCGTTGAGTCGTAGGCAACTCAGGGACCCAATGAACAAAAGACCTGAACGCTTAGTTTCTCCAAGTTTATAGGGTTTCCAGAAGCAAGCGATTTCAGAAGTGGATGCCACTTTTGCTTCCAAGCTTGTTTTAATTGGCGAGATCCACCAAATACTGTGTGCCATGGGTGACCAGTATTGCATTTGGCACATCAGGGTCACAGTGTTCAGTATCACAGCAACCACAAGTTACCTCTGTACAGCAAATCGACAGACCAGTGCTATACCTCCTAGAAGAATGTTTGACCAAAAACAACTAAAACCAGACCTAATTGACATAGATTAAAGTCACCCACCTTTGGCTTGGTAGCGTCACTTTCTATTAAGCCAGTTGAGCTCTCTCTATGTTGTTGTTGTTAAATGCATTCGAGTCATAGGTGACTCATAGTGACTCTATGAACAAAAGACCTGAACACTTGTATAACTTTCTTTGTTTCTCCAAGTTCATAGGGTTTCCAGAGGCAAGTTATTTCGGAAGTGATGCCACTCCTGCTTGTTTAAATTGGGGAGCTCCACCAAACACTGTCCACCAAGGGTGACCAATATCACATTTGGCACCTCAGGGTCACAGTGTTCAGCATCACAGCAACCACGAGTTACCTCTGTACAGCAAATTGACAGACCCGTGCTATACCACCTAGAAGAATCTTTGACCAAAAACAATTAAAAGCAGGCCTGAGGCCTGCTTTCTGTAGCAGATACCAATTGCACTTCTTGTGATTTTAGTAAGATTTCAAAAATTGTTTTAATCTTGTAAATGTTATTTTAATTCTTTTCATTTTATCTGTTTCTGTTACCTCTTGAAATAGAATTTATTTAGATGGCTAATCAGAGGTTCATTAGGTTATTTAGATGGCTAATCCCATGGTTTGAGGCCATCAGCCACTTCACAGGAGAAGGATGGTCAATCTCCTTCCTTGCGATTAACTGCCCCTGAAAACCCACCAGAGGGTCAGCTATGGGCTGGTTTAGATTCTACAGTACTCAGCAACAACAATCAGAGAAAGTGGAAGATCCTTGACAATATGTAATGACTAACAATGGGCTTGAGCATATCAGAAATGTGAGGCTGGAGAAGAATATGGTAAGGTTCTAATCTATTGTTCAAGTTCTCTGTCAGAGAGGAATAATTAGACTTGGAAGATTCTTACCATTGGACCAATAGGCAGTATCATGATAGATGGAGAGGAGACAAACTGTCAATAGCTTCATCTTGCTTGCATCCACAGTTAACATCCTTGGTACGAGCAGTCAGGAAATAAGGAGTCACACTGCACTGGGAAAATCTGCAGTTAGGGAGCTTTCCAAATTATTGAGGAGTAGTGATGTCACTTTGAGGACTCAGGTACATCTGATTCAGGCCATAGTCTTTTTTATTACTAGCTGTGCATCCAAAACCTGGACTATGAATACAGATGACAGAAGAAGAATTGATGCCTTTAAGCTGTGGTGTTGGAGAAGAGCACTGAACATCTCATGGACAGCCAAGAGAATGAACAGGTATGTCTTGGAGATGGTGCAGCTGAAGTGCTCTTTAGAGGCAAGAATGATGAGGCTTCGCCTCAGATACTTTGGACATGTTGCTAGGAGGTGCTATTCCTTGGAGAGGGACATGATGTTGGGAAGGGTGAAGGGTTGGAGAAGGAGAGGAAGACCCTCAGCCAGGTGGATTGACATGGTGACTGTCACAGCGGGCTCTTGTGTGTAGGGAAGTATGAGAATGGCACAGGACAGGACAGGACTAAGATCTTTTGTTCATAGGGTTGCTATGAGTCGTGCTCGACTCTACAGCACCTAACAACAACCACAAATAAGAAAAGTAGAAATCTGAACTGATATGACAACTTTGCTCTGCAGAGATATAGAAGTTGAAGCACGTTTTGTCCTGTTCCTTTATCAACTCATGGATATTAATCTCAGTGGTTTGGCCCAAGATGGTTTGCCTTTACGTCCACATACTTCCTGGCACGTGCATCTTATTCCATCAAAGATGACACAGTAAAGAAATTATGGTGCCTCCCTACTCTTCTGTGTCCTTCATCAGCCTTCTTCATGTATTTTGTCTTGATGTTTTTGTTAGGTAGGTGAGTCAGCCATGATTTATAGCAGCCTTTTGTACAACAGAACAACGCTCTGCTCAGTTCTGTACCATCTTCACAGTCTCTTTGGGTGCTTAAGTCTAGCCGTTCCTTCATCAATCCATCTGCTCCCTGCTTTAGGGACTTCTTTTTTTTTTTTTTTTTAATTTGGCACTTCTTTTTTTATTTCCATTCATTGATTGTTGCACATTTTCCTCCCTGCCCACTCCTCCCCTATCCCCCAGTTCACTTTTCTCTTTGTTCTTCTCCTTTTTTGACTCTCTACTTTTCCAAGCATGATGCCCTTTTCCAGGCATGGGGCTTCTCCTAATAACACACACAAATATGTGAGGTGAAGTTGCACTACCATCCTCACCTCTAAGGAGCACATCAGTTGAACTTTGTCCAAAACAGGTTTGTTGATTCTTTTGGGTAACCATGGTATATTCACTATTCTTTGAGAACATTATGACTGAAAGGCACCAATTCTTAAGTCTTCCATATTCATTCTCCAGCATTCATACATCAACATACAAAGCACTTGAAAATACCATGACTTGGTCAGGTGTACCTTGGTCTTTAAACTAACATCCTTCCTTTTGAGCTTGTTCAAGAGGGCTTTGACAACAGATTTTCCCAATGCAGTATATTACATTTTTTTTACTGCTGTGCCTACAAAGGATGTTTATATCATTGACTAAGATTTCCCTTCTGTCACGACTTTAAAGACATACTGAATTGACTTCTAGTAACCTTTTGGATGGATAGTATCACTAGTTAAAATTTGACTTGTGGTATGTGTCTTTGCTATTAGCAACAACTTGCACTTTAACCTCTGTAAACCTTAGTTTCCAAGTAAACTTTAATTTATCAGTAATTCCAGTTTAAACTGGATGTGGATTTAGAAATAGTGACTTATGGATATAAATTTCAAAGGGAGGATTTAGGAACTATTGTTAAAGAAAATAGCACAATTTAGAGTCCATCTGGAGATGGGAAACATAGGATTCTAAACAACATCTAGAGGTTACTAGCTTTGGTCACTGAAGTGACATTGTAGGAGATGTTGCATATATAGGAAATACAAGGAGTCTTTAGAGGAGTTCTCTGTTCCATAGGGTTGCTATGAGTTGGCATTGATTAACTCCAGGGCTTTGGGTTTGGGGTTTTCAAGGTGAAGTTGAAAGTGCCCATCTCATTTTAATACACTTCATTCTAAAGGAAATAACTCTTTTTTAAAATAATTTTTTTGTGGATAATTCAACTCTCCCACTTGCTTTAAGTGTATGTTGCCTGGAATAGAAAGAATACAAACCCACTGCCATCAAGTCAGCTCTGACTCATGGACACTCTCTGTTGGGTTTCAGAGACTATAAACTTTTCTCCCTTAGAGTAGTGAGTGAATTTGAACTGCTGATCTTTTGGTTAGTAGCACAATACACCACATACTGCAACACCAGAGTTCCTTTATGTGGAAATAGAACTGTAGGTTCTAGATGTTTTTGGGGAGGCTGTTGAAGGACTCAGACTCGATGACCTGATCATTACATCAGTTCTGACTCAAAGCGACCCTCGGTCTGGTTTCCAAGGCTGTAGTTGGCAGTGAGAGACTTCCCTTCCATCTACTGCAGGTAGATTCAAACCACCAGAGCCTTGTTCAACTCACTGTGGCCTATGTTACCAAAGCTCCCTGCTTAAGGTTAGATGATGAAAAAGAGCTACCATTAGCTTTTAGTTTTAATATATTACCTTTCAATGTGGAGTTTCTGAATGTGTCACATATATGATGTGTTTTAGGGGCACCTAAAACCACTCCTTTATTTTGGAGAGTCACTAGGATTCATAATATAACATTGTACTCATCGGTAACATTTATTCCAATGGTGTTAGAAGCTGGGTCATGAGAGAGAGAAGGAGGGAGGGAAGAGGAGAGGGAGAGGGAGCGAGGGAAAGGGAGAGGGAGGGAGAGAGAGAGAGAAAGGAAAGGCTGAGTCTGGATAAATCCCTGTGTAGGCTTCCCTATGCACTCCTCCTCCCAGGAGGGTCACACAGAGTGATGAAACACAGTGACATATGTGCTGTGTTTCTTCTCCAGGAAGCCCAAAGTGTTCCCTGGGAGCTGTTCATGTGAACACCCTCTGATATACCAAAACTCCAGCCTTCCAGAGAACAGCAGATGTTCGGCATAAACCTTATTATCTGAACAAACAGTGTAGGTAGCTACCATTATCAGTTAGGGGAAAAAATGAGAACTCTCCCCCCCTGAAATCTGAGTTCTCAGACACTCATCGAAGGTCAACTTTGCAAACAGGCCTTTCTGAGAATAGCAGTCTCAGGCTTTTCCCTCACAACATGCCTGTCTGTCACTTTTACATCTCCAATTAGGGAGAGAATGGAATTTGGCTCACTTTGGCTCAGGTGACCCTCTCCTTGATGAGGGAGGTACAATATTGAGAAAAGAAGGATTCAAAACAAGCAGGGAAAAAAAAAAAAGAAAAAAAGAAAAAAAAAGAGGAAAAAAACCAAAAACAAACAAGCAGGAAACATCTACTTCACTTTTTGTACCACATGTTTGAGGGCTCTAGAAAGTGTTCACTTTTTTGCAATATGCGGAATCTCAGGATTTCATCCCATTCATTCAGATAACACATACTATTTATTGTGTACTAGTTAGGTGGATCTTGGCAGAAAGCAAAGAATACCAGAAGAATGTCTATCTGTGCTTCATTGATTATGCAAAGGCTTTTGACTGTATGAATCACAACAAGCTGTGGCTGGCTCTGAAAAGAATGGGGATCCCAGAACATTTGATTGTGCTAATGCGAAATCTATACTTGTACCAAGAGGCAGTCGTCAGAACAGAGCAAGGAGATACTACATGGTTCAAAATCAAGAAGGGGGTCCGTCAGGGGTGTATTCTGTCTCCATACCTTTTCAATCTGTATGCAGAACAGATCATCCAAGTTGCTGGGCTGTACGAAGAGGAATGTGGCATCAGTATTGGTGGAAGAGTCATCAACAACCTGCGTTATGCAGATGACACAACCCTGCTTGCTGAAACTGAGGAGGACATGAAGCTCTTGCTGCAGAAGGTCAAAGACTGCAGCCTTCTATGTGGATTGAAGCTCAACATCAAGAAAACAAAGATTCTCACCACTGATCAGCATGGATGGTGAAGAGATTGAGATAGTTAACAGTTTTAGTTTGCTTGGCTCCACAATCAACACTCTTGGTAACAGCAGCCAGGAAATCAAGAGATGAATTGCATTGGGAAAGTCAGCTGTGAGGGACCTCTCAAGAGTACTGCAGAGCAATGATGTCAGGCTGGAGACTAAGGTGCGCCTTATCCGGGCTATAGTCTTCACAATTACGTGCTGTGCATCAGAGAGTTGGACAGTGAATAGGGTTGATAGAAAGAGAATTGATGCCTTTGAGCTGTGGTGCTGGAGAAGAGTGTTGAATACACCATGGACTGCTAGGAGAACAAACAGGTTTGTCCTGGAGAAGGTGAAGCCGGAAAGCTCCTTGGAGTCAAGGATTCTGAAGCTTCGTCTGACATACTGTGGGCATGTTGCAAGGAGGGACTGGTCCTTGGAGAGGGACATCGTGTTTGGCAGAGTGGAGAGGAAGCAAAGGAGAGGAAGATCTTTGATGAGATGGATCGATTTTGTGACTGGAGCGGTGGGAATAAGTGCGTTTGAGATGGCTAGGTTGGCACAGGATAGAGCAGCGTTTAGAGCTCTTGTACATAAGGTCTCTATGAGTTGCAAACGACTCGATGGCACATAACAACAAAAACAAGTGTCCAGAACCAGAAGCATGCCTCCAGCGTTTTCCATTTTATTTTGTAGAGGAATGTGCATGTATATGTTACCAGTCCGCCTGGCTTTGTTTGAGCCTTAAAATATCAAAATAAATTCCAATGATCTTCTGCAGGTATCATAGGTCCTGTGTTGTTTGGGCATGTTATGCCAGACATAAAGGTATTTCTTGTTCTCCTATAGTAGATTTGATTTATACAGAGAAAAATTATCCATCCCTTTCCCTCCCTACTTAATTTTTTTTTTGCCTTGAAATAAACTTTGAGTTATTCACGTGCACAAACTGCATCTGTTGAACATTTACACTTCAATGCCTTTTGATAGATTTAAACAACTGTGAAACCACCAGTTAATCTACGAGTGTGTCTCCCCCAGTGTTTCCCTGTTATGCTCTGCAGCCTGATTTGCCCTCCCTTTTTGCTGCAGCTACAGACTAGGAGTTGGCAGCCTAAAAATATTTCTTAGCAGGAAGTTTTAAAAACTTAATATATTTATTCTGTTGTCATTCTGTTGCTATAGTTATCCTTTAAAATATTTTAATATTATTTGCTGCCAAAGTATTATAAAAGAAGCACTTTGTTGTTGTTGTTGTTGAATACAAGCACTTTTATCTAAAACATTGGAACCTGGGACTTGGTCAGTTAATTTTTTTTTCTTATTTTTTTAAAATTTATTTTAGTGAAAGTTTACAGAGATTTAGGATTTCCAGTCATTCATTGTTGCAGGTCAGTTAATTTTTTAAAAAGCAATTTATAAAACTGAGAAGGAGTTTGACACAATGGTTAAGTGCTCAGTTGCTAACCTAAATTATAGCCCTGCACAGGAGAAAGGCTTGGCTATCTGCTCTCATGCAGATTCCATTTTATGAGCAGGTCCATTTTGTCCTAGAGGATTATGGTGACCAAGAATCAGCTCAATAGCACTCAGCAACAGAGAACAGAATGTCATAAATAAGTGAGAGAATATTTAGTATTTTATTTAAATTTAGATATATATTTTTATTTGTGTACATGCTAAGTTTTAAAACAAACAAACAAACCCCCCAAACTCTTTAACTCTCATTGTACTGCTAACGCAAAGGCCACTCTTCTGACCATTCATTCGAATACACCATTGGCTCCTTAGGAGAAAGATGAGATATCCACTGTGATCTATAGCCTTGGAAACCCACTGGAAGATCATTTCGGTGTGGGCTCTGGTTTGACGACAATGAGTTCTTGTATAGTTTAAGCCATAAGAATGAAGGGAGCTCTGGTGGCCTAGTGGCAAAAAGCTGTGCCGCAATCCCACAAGTATGTGGTTTGAATCCACCAGATGCTCTGCTGGAGAAGGAGGGACAATCTCCTGCTGTACTAGTCAGATCTGATTTGATGGTGTGTACACACACACACACACACACACACACACACACACAAATAATAAAATAAAATGAAAAAAAGGAATGAAGATAGAATATTAGTTTCCCATATCAGATAAGGGACTTATATCCAGAATTTATGAAATACTTGAGCACCACAACAAGGTAAAGGTAAATAATCCAATAGAAAAATGGGCACAGGATATGAACAGGCACTTCACCGAAGACGACATTCAGATGGCTAACAAACACATGAAGAAATGCTCAAAATCCCTAGCCCTAAGAGAGATGCAAATTAAAACAACTATGAGATATCATTTCACCCCAGTCAAAATAGCAAAATTTAACAGAACAGCAAGCAACAAATGCTGGCGAGGTTGTGGAGAAACTGGAACCCTGATTCACTGTTGGTGGGAGTGTAAAATGGTGCAACCCCTGTGGAAAGCAGTATGGCGCTTTCTCAAAAAGTTGCAAATAGAGATACCATTTGACCCAGCAATTCCACTACTGGGAATATACCCTGAAGCGACCATAGCTGACATCCAAGCAGATATATGCACACCCATGTTCATTGCAGCTTTGTTCACAATAGCAAGGAGTTGGAAACAACCTAAGTGCCCATCAACAAACGAATGGCTAGAGAAGCTGTGGTATATTCGCACAATGGAATACTATGCTGCATTAAAAAACAAGGAACTCATGCAATATTATTCAAAATGGTTGACTCTGGAGAACATTATGCTGAGTGAAATATCCCAGTCACAAAAGGACAAATATTACATCATGCCACTGTTGTAGAATGGGACTGTCCTTGGGGTTAGGGAGACACTGAGTAAGATGGGTTCAATAATGTATACTGCACTGAAGCAGAGGAGGGAGAGAACCGTCTAAAAGAGAGATGTAACTGGGTATTTCTGTCATCACAGCAGACTAGAGCGAGGGCTGCATGGTGGAGGGGACCTGGGGGAGGGTTTGTAAAACAATGAAAGAATCTTTTCTTTTACTTTTCCATAATTTTTGGACTCATGTACTTATAACTTGTTAGTCAAATTTGTGTCTTCTAGGTTGCAACACCCCCATGATACATCTTCAAGGATATGTACATGTACAGCCAAGCACAATCAATAAGAGTGCATCTGAATTCCAAAATCAATCTCCATAATAGTCTATGTGTTTCCTACTGCCAAAGGGGCCCTTTAGAGTAGTGAGAGAAGATCTTCACCCTGAAACCCACGGCATCCCTTTTCAGCAGGAAGTAGCTAAGAGAATACGCCGTCCCCTTTTCCTTATGACTCAGGGTGAAGTCTCTCTCAGGGAGGAGTGATAGGGAATGGCAAAGGACACACTGACAAAGAAGATTAATCAGAACTGGCTTTGACAAGCACTGTGGCATTTGGACAAGAACAAACTGGGAGGAGGGTAGAGAGAATAGTGCAACAATGAATGAGTGGAAGCCCAAAATCTCTGTAAATGTTTATGAAAATTAATAAAATATAATTATAGAAAAAAAAAAAAGAATATTAGTTTCCTGGACCTATCATTACTGTAATTGTGGTGGTCTACAACAACAGAAATTTATTATCTCATATTTGTGGAGCCTGTAAATCTGAAGTCAAGTTGTCATCAAGTCTGTGCTTTCTCTGAAGGTTATAGAAGAGGACTTTTCTTTGTTTCTTTCTAGTTTCTGGTTATTGTATTAGGTGACTATGAGTCTACTTTGACGTATATAAACCCTGTTATATAACAAATCTGAACCTTCTGGTAGTTATCAGCAATCCATGGCATTTCTTGACTTTGGACTGCAAGTCTCTTCTCTTGTATTTGTATGGCCTTCTTCCATATGCTTCTCCTAAGACCTTCTTAGAAGGACACTAGTCCCTGGACATTGTTGTTGTTGTTAGGTGTTGTCAGGTTGGTTCTATCTCATAGTTACTCTATGTACAAAAGTACCAAACACTGCCCAGTCCTTCTGCATCTTCGAAAGTTACTACCAGGCTTTAGTTCATTGCTGCAGCTACTCTGTCCATTCATCTTGTTGATGGTCTTCTTCTTCTTTTCTGACCTTCAGCTTTATAAAGCATGATACATCTCTCCTGATAGCATAACCAGAGTATGTGAGGCTAAGTCATGCTGCCATCACCTCAAGGACTACTCGGACTGCATTTCTTCCAAGGAAGGCTTGGGAATCCCAATATTTAATATTCCTTGCCCACACTACAACTCAAAGACATCATTCTTCTTTGGTCTTCCTTATTCTTTGTCCATGCTATTCACTTACTCATGTGCATATAAAGCAATGGAAAATTCCTTAGATCGGGTCAGGTACACCTTAGTCCTCAAATTGACAGCTTTGCTCTTTATCACTTTAAAGAGTTCTTTGCAAGTAGATTTGCTGAAATGCAGTATATAATTTGATTTTACAACTTCTGCTTCCATAGGCATTGGTTGTGAATCCAAGTAGTATGAAACCTTTGAAAACTCAAACTTTTGTCTATTTATCATGCTGCTGCTATTGTTCTTGTTTTTATGTTCCATCAAATTGCCTGCCACTCATAATTACCCTATATCTGAACCCTGCTCTGTCTTGAGCCAGTCTCATTGACTCTGACACATCTCACTCCATTGCCTCAGTTACTGTGTCAATTCTGTATCTCATCCGTGATCTTCCTCTCCTGAGCTTTTCCTCCACCCTTCCAAATATGATGTTCTTCTTCAAGGACTGGTCCCTCCTTGCCACTTGCCCAAGGTGTGAGAGACAGAGCTTCAAAATCCTTGCCTCTAATTGGACAATTAAAACAGACATTTGGAGGGCGGGGGAAGAAGAACAAACTGGTGAGGAGGGTAGAGAGAACGGTGCAGCAGCGAAGGAATGAAAACCCAGAATCCCTGTAAATGTTCATTAAAACTAATAAAATTTAATAATAATAAAAAAAAAGAAAAAAAATCCTTGCCTCTAAGGAAAAATTTGGTTTCACCCTCTCTAAGACAGACCTATTTGTACTTCTGGCAGTCCATGGTATGTTCAATACTCTTCTCCGGAACCACATCTCAAAAGCATCAATTCTTCTTCTGTCATTCTTAGTCATTGTCCAGCTCTCTGATGCATAGCAAGTAATTATGAAGACCATGGCTTGGGTCATGCACACCTTAGTCTCTAGACTGATATCATTGCTCTTTAGCACTTTGGAGAAGTCCCTGACAGCAGACTTCCCCAGTGCAGTTCCTCTTTTGATTTCCTGACTTCTGGTGCCAAGAGTCTTGGTCTTAGTGATGAGAATTTTTGTTTTCTTTAAGCTGAAATGCAATACATACTAAAGGGTATGGTCTTTAAGTTCCATCTGTGTTTCAAGTTGTTTTAATTTTTAAAAGCAAAGTTTGCTTGCAAACCTCATCTATCTATTGCAGATTGTTAACGAGTTTTCCTGCAATCCTGATGATACATTCTTTGTGTAGTCAAGCTATATGACATCCTCCTTAGTCAAGCTATATGACATCTTACCTAGCTATATATTCTCTTTCTCTCTTTCTCATACCTGTCAAATTGGAAATGAATCATAGCTCTCTCCTCCATTGGGATTCCAAGGCTGAAAATCACATGGAATGAGATTGCCCATCATGGAGCTGATGGTGGATTTGAACCACCAGAGAGGCATGATCTTTGGTTTAGCAGAGCAGCTCCCTACACAGTAGGCTACCAAAGCACTTATCTATATTGTTGTTAGATGCTGTCATCAATTACCACTCACAGCAACTCTATCAACAGCAGATAGAAAGCGTTCCCGACCAGGGTTTCTGCCATTCTTAAGCCCATTGTTGCAATCACTGCCAGTCTACTTTTCCTAGATTTCTTTTTCTAAAGACTGATGCCTCATGACAACATGCCCAAAATATGTGTAAAGTTTCACTATCCTTGCCTTTAAGGAGCACCCTGAATGAACTTTGTCCAAGACATTTTTGTTTATTCTTTTGGTAGTCCATGGAATGTTCATTACCGCCACTGCAATTCAAAGGTGTCAATTCTCCTTTAGTTTTCCTTATTCATTGTCTAGCTTTTAAATGCTTAGGAAGCAATTGAAAATACCTTGTGACAGGTACACCTTAGTCTTTAAACTGATATCCTTGCTCTTTAGCTCTTTGAAGGGGTCCTTGACAGCAGCTTTTCCCAATGCAAGATGTATTTTGTTTTCTTAATTTCTGCTACCATGAATTTTGCTTGTGGATCCATGTAAAACGAAAGAATTCATTCTATCATGATGGAATATTGGTCAGTGGTGAGGATTCTTTTTTTTTGGTGTCAGCTTTACAGATAGTCAAATTCATTGCTTTGAAATTAAATTTGACTCAACTCATAGCTGTTTCTCTAGGGGATTTTCCCCAGCTATAAATTGCATGGACAGGGATTGCCTATTTTTCTCCCATGGTAACTGGTAGGTTCAAACCACTAGAGAGGCATGGACTTTGGGTTAGCAACCCAACTCTCTACAGACTATTGATAAGAACTCTCTGTTAGCTATATTGTTCTTGTTATGTACTGTTTAATTAGAATGAACTCAGAGCTAATCTATTCAGCAGATTTTCAAAAGCAGCAAATCACATGGGAGCAGATTTCTGATCTGTAAAAAGGGCAAGAGCGCAGTGAGGACAACCATATCTGACCTTTAACCACTCCACAATAGGGAACTGTCACCATCGTCAACACCAACAACACAAAACCTATTTCCATTAGTTCAGACATGTCTCCCACACTCTGGAACCTCTTTCTATTCATTCCAACACCAATCTTACTGCTTTGAGGGGTCCAAAATCTGATGCAAAAGCTCATAGTCTGCACAGAACCATATTGGGGAAGTCAGAAGGCTATAATTCAGCTTTGTAGAAGAATACAATTAGAACAACTTCCAAAATATATTTGCAGGCATCTACCTTAGCCTTGAGCCTCTTGGTTTTAGGTCAGTGTTAAAAAGCTATCAGTCCTGCCAGTTATGGCTCTCCTTCTCCCAAATTCTCCAGCAAACTTAGACAAAACGCTTTTGGCTCTAGATCAGTGGCATGGCAATCCCAAGCTCTGCTCCATCTCACATCAGTGCTCTGGTTCTCTGCTGCTGCTTCTGCTTCTGCTGCTGCTGTAAGTTTAGCTGATGCAAGAATCTCTGGCCTCCAAAGGCATGCACTACATGCTCGCTGCTTCTTTGCTGGTGATGAGACTCTTCACTTCTGCTGCTTGATCTGCTCATTAATGGTGAGACTAGCCATTATCCTTGTAGATTTTCAAGACCACCCAATTCCTTTGTGGATAGGGTAACACAAGGATGTTATTGGGAGCTCTCATGACCTAGTGGCAAGAAGCTGCACTGCAATTCTGAAGGTATGCAGTTCAAGGCCACTAGCTATTCTGCAGGAGCCTAGCTGTTCTTTTAGCACTCCATGGTATGTTCAGTACTCTTCTCCAACAACACAACTCATAGACATCAATTCTTTCTCTATCATCCTTAGTTATTATGCAGCTCTCTGATGCATAGTAAGTAATTGTGAAAAGCATGGTCTGGTCAGGTGCACCTTAGTCTCAAGGCTGACATAATTGTTCTTCAGTACTTTGGAGAGGTGCCTGACAGCAGATTTTCCCTTTAGGGAAGCCATTTTGAACAATAAGCCCTTAACAGCACACTAATTATCTCCCACAGAGTAGCTGGTGGATTCAAGCCATGTGATCTTGAGTTTACAGTATAACTCCTTACCACTAAATCACAAGAGCTCCCTGTTAGCTATATCTGTATGATGAACAAATCATTTGAGAAGCTGGACTATAAGAAGAAGATTATAACGTCTGTATGAAGGGAGACTGATCAACAGTGTGCAGGTGACAGGAACTTGTTTGATGAATATAAGGAGGACTTAAAACACTTTCTGCAGAAGATCAAAGACTGCAATGTTCAATATGGTTTCTATCTTAATATCAGGGAAATAACAATCATCACCACTGGGTCAATAGGCAATATCAGATGGAGAAGAGATAGAATTGTCAATTACTTCATCCTGCTTGAATTCACAGTCAACACCGTTGGCACCAGCAGCCAGGAAAATCAAAAGACATTTTCCTAAAGACATTTATATGGGAAAGTCTGCTCTTAGGTACCTCTCCAAAGTGCTGAAAAGCAAAGATGTTAGTTTGAAGACTAAGGTTTACTTGATTCAAGCCATGGTCTTTTCAATAATTTCCTATGCACGTGAAAGTTAGACATAGTCTGATCTTAGTTCCAAATAAGGTCACATTCTTAAATTCTACCTTGATGCAAATTTTAAGAAGATACTATTCAACCCAGTGAGATCCTGGGAGCAGAATGGTTAAGAGTTTTGTCTGCTGTTAGTTTGAACTCATTCAGCTGTTTTGTGAGAAAAAAGACTACAAAGAATCTGCTTCCATAAAGATTACAGTCAAGGAAACCCTATGGAACAGTTATGCTTTGTCATGTGGCTCGCTCTGAGTGGATAACGACTCATTGCTACACAGCAACAAAAAATCCAACCCACTACAAAAGGTTTTCTTTTTTATAAAATTGTTGTTGTTGTTATGTGCCGTAGAGTCGCCTGCGACACATAGCGACCCTATGTACAACAGCCCTAAACTCCACTCTGTCCTGTGCCAATCGCACCGTCTCTGACACTCCTATCCCAATTATCCCAGTCACTGAATCAATCCACCTCATAGAGGGCCTTCCTCTCCTGTGCTGTCCCTCCACCCTCCCA
>NW_006399855.1:1109462-1110778 GCF_000299155.1 Elephantulus edwardii | reverse complement strand
AATGCATCTTGATTGCATGTTCGATCAATCTCCGATTGTAAAAGTTGGTAAAAATCTTCTATCTCCTCTTCCTTGGCTCTGGTTGTTAGTGCATATATTTGAATGATAGTGGTATTCACTGGACTTCCTTGTATGCGTATAGATATTATCCTGTCACTGACAATATTGTACTTCAAGATGGTGTTCCTCCTTCTCCAGCAGAGCATCTGGTGGATTCGAACTGTGCATCTCTGATATTGCAGTTGCAGCTTCTTGCCACTAGGCCACCAGAGCTCGCCTTGAATAATTTATAAAATAGCTCTTGAAAATTTGAATAGCTACCCAAGCACATATGAGGCTCTGAAAGCATTGTGTGGTAATACATATTCATAAAATGGTTATTCAGATGTTCCATAATTTGTAAAATATTTTCTTCAGGTAAAACACAGTTGGATTGTGTTGTGTTGTATACCATAGAGTTGGAACTGACCCATAGCTGACCCTCCAGTGGGTTTTCAAGGGTACTTAATCACACCGGAAGAGATTGCCCATCCTTCTCCCACAGAACAGCTGGTCGAGTTGAACTGAGTGTATCCAAAGACATAATACAAATTTCTGAAATTATGTGAGAATATGTACTGATGTATGTCTGCTATGACATCAGGAGTTTGTGGTTAATTTATGCAAGACTAAGGATCCTTGGTGGGATAGTCCATAAAGAGTTGCACTGTTAACCAAAAAGCCTTCTGGTCTGTCAAATTCATCAGCTGCTCTGAGGGACATAGATGGGAAATCTCCTGTTAAGATTTAAAGCCTCAGAAACAAAATGGAAGGTTGATGGAAGTCAAAACTGGCTTGGTGGCGGTGGTGTTTATATAACTCTACTTTGAGGCTTAAATGGGAGTGAGCATGTGAAGGAGAGAAAGTAGTTTTGCTCAGTATAAAATTGGCTAAGATAGTATTACATTATAAGTGGAGGCCAGGCACTCAACTCATCTGGGGTCTTGCAAAGCGGATGTTTTTGTTTTCACTGTGTGAGTGAATCAATCTTTTTCTCATCCAATATCTTATAAATTATAAAATAACTATGTACCTAGAGTCTTTAAGAAATAATTGAGGAAATGTGAAACTTATTTTTTTTTTGGTATTACCTACAAATTTTTGCTTTTCATGTTTTTGTTGTTGTTGTTGTTGTTGTTGTTATGTGCTGTTGAGTCGTTTGTGACTCATAGCGACCCTATGTACAACAGCCTTAAACCCTGTTCTATCCTGTGCTAGTCACATGGCCTCTGACACACCCATCCTGTTTACCCGAGTCACTGAATCAATCCACCTCA
>NW_006399855.1:1104685-1108649 GCF_000299155.1 Elephantulus edwardii | reverse complement strand
CGTCAGAACAGAGCAAGGGAACACTGCATGGTTCAAAATCGGGAAGGGCGTATGCCAGGGATGCATCCTATCTCCATACTAACTTTTCATGTAAGATATGGAAATATTCAAGATATTTCACAGGAAAAAAAAGTATCTGTAATCATAGCATTAAAACACTGTTTTCAATTTGGAATATTTCCTTCTAATACTTATCCACCTGTTTAGCTGTTTTTGTATATGTGTACTCAATTCATTTTCTCTCCCCACCTTCCTAAGTAGTTTTAGCTATCAAATGATAAATTTAATAGATGTGTTTGCCCAGTATCCAAATCTCTACACCTGACAGGTGGTGAGTAGGAGCAGTACATAAACAATGGCTAAAGCAACAGGGACTTCTTGGAAAGACTCGTTTTGTCATTTGTGGGCATTTCTTGAACTGCTTATACTGTTTTTTCTCTCCCTGAATTAGTTGATCATGGCCTTGCCAGATTGGTGACTGTATATTGTGAATATGGTCATAAAGCTGCCAAGATCAACCCACTCTTTACTGGACAAGCCCTGCTGGAGAATGTGCCTGAAATCCAAGCTCTTGTGCAGACCGTTCAAGGACCTTTTAATACCACAGGTAAATGTTGATAACAGCTGTGGAGGGAGTGGAGAGTTGCCTACATGAGATGGGAATCTGTATTAATATTTTAGGGCTGCCATAACAAAGTAATGCAGAGTGGGTTGCTGGCAAAAATGTGTTTCTCTCAGGCCTGGAGGTGGGAAGTTTAAGATTAAGGTGCCAACAAAACGATGCTGATTCTGAAAGCTCTCAGGGAAGTTCCTAGCCTGTGTCACTCTGCTTCTGGTAGACCTCGGCACTCTTTGGATTACAGCTGCAGAATAATTTTAATCTCTGTAGTGATCTGACCGTCATTCCCATGGTCTGTGCAACTTCTCATTAAGTATGACACCACTTTTCTAGGATTAGGACCCACTTTTCTTTGTATGACTTCATGTTAATTTAATGGCTAGCATTTTCTAAGATCCCTTTTCCAGTTAAAATCATGCTCACAGGTAAGTGGGATTTGGATTTCAACCTGTTTTTAGAGGGGCAAAATTCAATTCATAACAGCCTCTTCTCTAGTCTTAAAGAAGCTGCAGATTCCCTAGAGATGAGGCTCCAGTGCCTCCTCAGGGTCTGAACAGCATGTTTTAAATGCTATCAGGGAGGAGTTTTGAGGCTCCAGAATAGTCTTGTGAGAAGGCTGATTTCCTGTGTTCAAAAGCGTGGATCAGTGGCTCCATGCTTGTCTGTTAATCGGATGGTTGGTAGTTTGAACCCACTCAGCAGCTCTGTGAGAAGAGACCTGGCATTCTTCTCTCATAAAGAGTACAGGCTAGACCCCAAGGACTGCTTTACTCCATCACATGGTGTTGCTAGGTTGTAACTGATTCAGTGCACCCTGTGGTAAAAACACCATGTCCAGATGGGCCAGACAGTTTTCATATGCCTCACATGTGGATACATTCTCTCAAACCCTTCTCTCCCCAAGTAGTTCTTATTTCAGTGGACATACTGAGAATTTAAGTTAACTGGTAGCCAAAAGTTAGCAGAGGTAGATGACAACCCACGTCTTTTTTCAAAGTGTACTCTTTCCCATCCTTGTTGTTATGTTCCAAGCCTTTGAACTTTAAAAAGTTGAGCTTGGGCCATTAGTTATGTTCTTGGCGCCCTTCCTTGTGCTATTCCTTAAAATTAATCTTGGAAGTATGCAATTCTGGTTATATATAAGTTCCTTATATAATTTTTGTTGCCTACAACTCATGGTGACCTTATGAACAACAGATCTGAACCTTGCCCCAATCCTGTCCTATCCTCACCATCTCTGATATGCTCGAGCCCATTGTTAACAGTCACTTTAATCCATCTTGGGAGACTTCCTCCCTTTCTCTGACCCTCCACCTTTCCCAACATGATGTCCTTTCTTTCCAAGGACTGGCTTCTTTTGACACCATGCCTAAAGCATGTGAGATCAAGTTTTACCATCATTGCTTCCGAGGAGCACTCTGGTTTCACTTCCTCCAAGGCTTATTTTTTTTTGGCAGTCCATGGGATATTCAGTACTCCATAACTCAGCTCAACCACAACTCTACTCAACAATTCAAAGGCATCAATTCTTCTCACTGTTATCCATATTGATTGTTCAGTTTTCAGATGCATATTTTTGTTATTAAGTACCATTGAGTCAGAACCGACCCATTGCTGACCCTCCAGTGGGCTTTCAGAGGCAGTTAATCAGATAGGATGGGATTGTCCATCCTTCTCCCGTGGAATAGCTGGTGAATTCAAACTGAGTGCCTTCGGGATTACAGCGCAGCTTTCTGACACTAGGCCACCAGTGCTCCTTTCAGATGCTTAGAAAGTAACTGAAAAGATCAGGGCTTGGATCAGGCGAGATATATATGTATATATTTAATTTTAAAAATATATTTCTTTTTTAAACAACCATATAACTTAGAGGCTTTAAAACCACAGCCATAACTTGACTATCTCTGTGGTTCTGAGAATTGACCAGGTCCCAGGTAGGGTTCTAAATTGGTGACACCCACAAGGTTCCAGTCAGACAATGCTCAAGCTGGAGTCACCTGAAGATTCAGTCACTCATGTTTAGGATCTATGTCTCAGACTACTAGGGGCTGAAACTCAACTCCTTGAGCATTTCACTTTATGTTTGCTGTTGCTCTGCACAATTTCTTAAGTGTGCTTGCTTCAGAACAGCCATATTTCTCATATGGTGGCTAAGATTTCCAAAATGTTTGTCTCTAGAAAGAGAGCCAGATAGAAACTGTATATTGCCTTCATGGCTTAGCCTCAGGCATCACTTGGTGTTACTCTGACAAACTACAAGCCAATTACAGTCTTCCCAGACTGAAGAGGAGGGGATAATGACACTCTTCTCAGGGAGGGCACTGCTCTCACTTGGAGAACACTTGAGGTGAGAAATAGAGTTGAGACCATATTTTGAAAAAGAAGAATGTAAAAACTAAAACATATGTGAAGACATTTTGTGATCTATAAAAAGTTTCATGGAGAGAGTGAGGATACCGGAAGCCATACACAGCTACATGCTTCTATCCTCCAGTAGAAATCCTTCCAGCTATAATTCTTCCACATATAAGTGATGATATGTGGTTATACTTTCTTTACCTCGTTGCAGCAACCTTGACTTCTCCATTCACTCTGGTGTATAGTTCACACTCTTCTTCTTTATTTTTTTACATGAAAATTGGTTTTATAATGTTAAAATATTCTTTAATGAGTTAGCAATTGCTCACATGAGAGTCTGGAAAACAGATTTGTGACTGTATTAGTCTTGATTTTGATTATAGATATTTCAGAATTACACACAAAAAATTCTTTCCTGGAGCAAGTTATAGAAGGTCTGAGAAGTTGTAAAGTTTGAAGACCCCTTGCTTGTCTGACAGCTCTCATTCAATCTCAACACTTAGTAGTACAAGGATTGATAAGCTTTCTCTTTTGAGTTCAGTTCTTTACAACAGTTCAAATGCTCTTTCCTGCAGGCAGAACTTCAGATGCTTCATTAATATGGTTAAAAGATAAGTTGTGAGTCACAAATTTATCAACTTTAGACATATATTTGAACACCAGCTATGGGACCCTTGATACACTCTTCCACCCTCCAAAGGCAGTGCTTTTTCATGTGTGACCCGTTACCAGCTGGAATGGATGAATAGAGATTTCTTCCCCAGAGGCAGCTACTCCAATCACCACGCCGACACCCCAGCCTTGGTGGCATGCTTCCAGGACTGTTCTCATGACCTTCACTTTATCAATGTGTAATTGTTATGCAAATGATTAATCCACCCCTCCTCAGTCATCTCAACAAGCATTTCCTCTATGGGCTTATTGAAGTCCTGTGGGCTAATGCATTTAGAGGGTCCAAACTCTGTTGTTGTTAAGTGCCGTGGAGTC
>NW_006399855.1:1093340-1103230 GCF_000299155.1 Elephantulus edwardii | reverse complement strand
AACAATCTACGATTCCAGCTCCTTCATGTCCCAAGATCACTGGAAAACATCCTTCTGGGTCAGCCTCGCTCAAAGTATAGGAACAAACTGTGGAACTCTGGTGGCCCTACTGGTAAGAAACTGCACTGCAATCCCAAAGGCATGCAGTTCAAATCCACCAGGTGCTCGGCGGGAGAAGGATGGGCAGTCTCCTCCCATGTGATTAACTGTCTCTGAAAACCCGCTGCAGGATCAGGTATAGGTCAGTTCTGACCCAACAGTATTACTACAATGGCAAACTGCAGTGGCAATAATCATGTGCCTTTGGGGCTACCACCTCTATCTCAATAGAGAGAGGGGCTTTCCTGCTTTCCATTCTACCGCAGCTGTATACTTGATAACCTGGTTCACCAGCTCCAGGTGGAGAGCACATCAGTGTGTACCTGTCATCCCAAGTGAGACTGAGGGCACAGTCTTCGTCTTTAAAATGATAGCTTTTGCCATTGTACAGAAGACTTAAGCATCCACAGCAGTAACCCATCTAACGATACAGTCTGCCACTGTGACTTTCTTAAGTCCAAGACCATCACATACACTGACTCCATTTTAGGGCCTATGCCTTTGAAATCTTAATTTTTATACTCTTACCGTAAGTAAACGGAGCTCGGGTGACATAATTTGTGGGGAGTTTGACTCAAAAGCTTGTTAACTCAAAAGTGATGCCTCTCTGGAGTTTTGACTCCATCTCCTGCTCCATGGGTGAGAGATGGTCAATCTTCTCCCGCAGGATTTACAGTCTTGGAAGACTTGCTGGAGGGTAAGCCATATGTCAGTTCTGACTCAATGGCAGTGAGTTCAGATTTTGATTCCTGTTGAGCTCTGTGGGAATCTGATCTCTGAATCATGCCACCATAATTTCAGCTGATTCTATTTCTGTTGTTTTTGTTGTTGTTGTTGTTGTTTTAAAGATACTCTTTCCCTCCCAATTAATTCTAGTTGGAACCCTTTGACTTATCCTTGGTCATTTCCGTTCAAGACTCATCTTAATATATCCTTTTCCCCACAGTTTGCTATTATCCCCTTACAGTCTGTCTTTTTGCCTCAACTGCTTTAAAGAAAATTTATCTTGAAAATTTTATCAGTCTATGTAACTGCCAAATCCAATAGACTGGATATTTCAATCCTTATTGGAAGTTGGGTTTTAGTAAATAGAAATTTATTGTTCATAATTTGGAGGCTATGAGTTAAAGATCAAGGATATCAGGAGAAAGCTTGCTTTCTTTATTAGATCAGGGGGAAAGTGCTTATCTCGTCAACTCGTTTCCTGATTCTTTTAGATCTCCATATGGTTTGGCATCTATCTTTCCTTATCTCTGCCTCCTCCTTTTTGGAAGTTTTTTTAAGTGACTTTGCAAACTGCTGAACCCTTCCTTCTTGGTGCCATGTGAGAAGCACTTTCCTTCTACTTTTTTCAATGTGATTTCTGTCAGATTATGAGATTGTGCTCCCCAGGCTGACCATACTTATTGATTTCTTCTTTCTTCTTCATCTTTTTTTATTTTTAAATTACCTGTTTGCCCTTCTGCCTCTTGTATTTGATATTTTGAAATATTCCAAGCTCAGCTTAAAGAACCCTTTCATTTAACATCTGACAACTCTGACCTGTCCAGGCTGCTCTTCTTCCGGTGCTCAAACCACACACACATAGCTCTCAATAGCTTTAGAGAATTTGCACGGCCTTGGTTTTCATAACACTGTGTTTTTCCTGTCCTTTCTCCTACCTTTTAGGGTTTCTTTTTAATCACTTATATAAGAACATTTCAAGGGGTTTCTCATGGTTAAGTTTGTGTGTTAACTTGGCTGCCTGTGATTTTTTTTTTTTGTTTGACAGTTATGGTGTAGTCATTCTCTAAAATATACTGTAATCATTTCCTTGATGGGACCTCATGTAGAAGTATATACTTCTATATTCCCCTCTTTAGAGGTGTCCAAAATATATGTAGTTAATAAAAACAACAGAAGATAAGAGAAACCCAGAGCAGTTTTTAGAAATGAATTCTAAGGTGTGCCTGATACAGGCCATGGTCTTTGCAATCGCTTGTTATGCATCAGAGAGTTGGACAATGACTAGGGAGGACAGAAGGAGAGTGGATGCTTTTGAGCTGTGGTGCTGGAGAAGGGTACTGAATGTACCCTGGACTGCCAGGAAAACAAACAGATTCATCTTGGAGAGGATTAAACCAAGCTACTCCTTGGAGGCAAGGATTCTGGGGCTTCGTCTGACATACTTTGGACATGTTGCCAGGAGGGACAGGTCCTTGGAGAGGGACATCATGCTTGGGAGGGTGGAGGGACAGTGCAGGAGGGGAAGACCCTCTATGAGATGGATTGATTCGGTGACTGGGGTAATCGGGATGGGTGTGTCAGAGGCAGTGCGGTTGGCGCAGGATAGAGCAGGGTTTAGGGCTGTTGTGCATAGGGTCGCTATGAGTCGAAAACGACTCGACGGCACATAACAACAACAACATCCACTAGCAATCTCAAATAAATGCTGGTTTGTTAAACTCATGTTGTAGGAATATGGAAATGAACGATGAATGAAATCTGCTTTGGTGCTGAGACCTTGCCTTTATCGGCCAAAATGCACATAACCTTTCTTATACCTTAAAATGTTGCTTTCAGATTAATTTATATCTAAATTCACCGTTGTTCAATAATAGACATGAATTTGTAGGTATTATTAAGATTTAATAATTTCAGTAGATAAAGGTAAAAAAAGCTAAAGGTAAAATATATACTTTTTAACTTTAAAGAGATAACAATAAATTTATAGTGTCAGTTAGAAATTACTATAGAATTAAAACTTAGCATAAAAACCCAAAATTCTGACCTTGTTAAAAAGGTTATCTTGTTTACTTCTTCCAAGTTTTACTTCTTTATGGCTTTTGATCGTATTTTTAGTTTTACCTTTAGGAAAATCTAGATGAGCTTTGATAATAAGGTCATATTTTTAGAAATGAAATGCTGTGATTGAAACTATTATTTTAATATTTTGCATAATGAGTTCTCTACATGATTGATTATTCTTTAAAATAATCCCTTTTATTTCATTCCCTAGGTTTATTGAACATGGGGAAGGAAGAGGCTTCTCTTGAAGAAGTATTAGCCTATCTTGACCAAATCTATTGTGGAGAAATATCTATTGAAACCTCCCAACTTCACAGCCAGGAAGAGAAAGACTGGTTTGCCAAGCGGTTTGAAGAACTGAAAAAGGAGACATTTACCACAGAAGAACGAAAACATCTGTCAAAGCTAATGCTAGAATCTCAGGTAAAAGTACAGTCATCCCTTGGTATCTGTAGGAGGACTGATTACCCCCCGGGTATCCCTACCTCTGCTAAATCGTAAGATGCTCAAGTCCCTTATATAAAATGGTACGTGTACATATAACCTATATACAACCTTTCATATGCTTTAATCATGTTATCTTGTTGAAGGTCTTTCTCTCTTTTGCTGATCTCAACAAGATGAATTGACACGGTGACTGCAACCATGGGTCTGAGCATTGTAGATATCTTGAGGATGGTGTGGGATAGGGCAGGTTTTGATCTCTTGTTCATAGGGTGGCTATGCGCCATAGTCAACAACATATACTTTAATGCATCTCTTGATTACTTGTTATATCTAATATACCATAAATATTATGTGCATAGCACTTTATGATCCCTGAGCCTCTGAGGGATTGCTTTGACCACTTAATTGATGTTCATTTTCCTAAATATTTTTTGTGTTTGCTAAATCTGTGAGTATGGAACTGTGAATACAGAGTGGACTATAGTGACTAATATTAATGGAATAGGTAAGCTCATTTCTTAAAAAGATATAAATTGTTGTTGAGTACCATCAAATTGGAACCGATCCATAGCTGACCTTCTAGCGAGTTCTCAGAGGCATGGGAAGAGATTGCCCATCTTTCTCCGATGGAAGAGTTGGTGGATTCAAACCACATGCCTTTGGGATTCCAACACAGTTTCTTGCCAGTAGGCCACCAGTGCTATATTTAAGGAAAATATTAAGGCATCAACTCTCTCCATCCTCAGACAACTGAGTTGTCCTCAGTCTAAACACTTTTATATATTTATCTATTTGTTCTACAGAATATAATGTCCTTAAGAACTCACTTTTTTTTTTTAATTACCTGAAATAATCAAAAGAACTATGCATGGAAAAGGCTCTCAATAAACCTAATGGAGCCCATTTTTTGCTGGGGCTATGTCACTACTTAGGCATTCTTAGATGATAAGAAGCCTATTCTCGAATTGTACGTTTTGCAACCCTGATTAAATAGCCCTATAGAAGCCTATAGGCTTCCTGGTGGCATAGTGTGTAACATATTGGGCTGCTAACAGAAAGTTTGGCGGTTTGAATCCACCAGCTGCTCTGCGGGAGAATGAGGGTCAGTCTCCTCACGTTACAACCGAGAAAATATGATGTTGAGTCACGGTGAGTTGGAACCTGCTCACCAGCAGTAGGTTATGGAACCCTACGTGAAAACTGAGGTACTGGGAGAGACAACAAGATCTAAGGCCAGCTCATACTGTGGAAAAAGGGCCTTCTAAAGGACCTCCCTTCAGGTTATTTTTCTTTTATCATGCTTTTGTCTGGTACTCTCCACAAAGCTTTCACTACTGTACTCAGTATACGATGTCCAACTTTGAGACATACAGCAAAGCGGCACAGCTCAAGCCACTTGAAGTAACGTGGTATCGTTTTACAACATATGTAAGCGTGCCCATCTTTTACCTAACTCATCAGCTGTCTTCCTGTCACTAATCTGTCTATGGTGATATTCCATAGGAGTTTGACCACTTCTTGGCCACGAAATTTGCCACTGTGAAGCGATACGGAGGTGAAGGGGCTGAAAGCATGATGGGCTTTTTCTATGAGTTGCTGAGAATGTCAGCCTACAGTGGTATAACTGATGTGATAATTGGGATGCCTCATAGAGGGCGGCTTAATTTATTGACAGGGCTCCTGCAGTTCCCTCCAGAGGTAAGATATTTTCTGTGTTTCTTAACAGCAATTAAAAAAAAAATCTGGATTTTATAATAAAAAATTTCTTCCTTTTCAAAAGCCAGCTAAGCACATTGATTCATGAGCAGCTTAGTTAATTTGGGCAAAAGAGCCCTGGTCGTGGATTCATGGACTCAGCTACTAACTAAAAGGTCAATGGTTGGAACTCACTAGCTGTCCCAGGGAGAAAGCAGTGGCGATCAGCTTCTGTAATGATCTACAGCCGTGGGAACCCCAAGGAGCTGCTCTGTCCTTTCTGTGCAGTCACTAAAAGTCAGAAGACTTAGTAACAGTGGCCTTGGGGTTTTCTTTGTCTGCATGCCTTCAGTGGGTATGGTACTGGTTGATTTTCTACATAATCTTGTTTAAATTTTCTCACTTAAGAAAGTGAGAGCTGTGGTGCTGGAGAAGAGTATTTATTAATTTAAGAATAAAAGGTTAATTTGTTTTCTGAGGCTATTCCAATTGATGAATTGTGTTATCTGTCACTCATTTTCCTATTTAATAAAAATTGATTAAATAAACTAAAAATCTAGACAGTTTTGTATCTTTTTTTTTTTAGTTTTGTATCATTTTACCCACAGGAAATAATATGTCCATTTATTTGTAGAGTCTATTATTAATATATTTACTAAAACTAGTAGGATTATTCTTTAATGAGACCATCCAAGTGAATTTTTTTTTTATTTTATTATTTTTTGTGCATGTTCCATCAAATTGAATCTGACTGGTAGGGGGAAGACTGCCCCTCCTTCTACAGAAGAACCTCTGGTGAACTCAAACCACATACCTCTGGAATTGCAGTGCAGCTTCTTGCCACTAGGCCACCAGAGCCCCCCCCCCCTTGTGAATTTTAATAATAATAATAATAATAATAATAGTACTTGAATCCTTATATTACCATTCAATTCAGTTCAACTCAGTAATGTATATTCTTTTGTCAATAAGAAAGTTTTGAATCATTCAGATAATGTCAGTAAATCAGAAAAATCTGCCAATCTTGGTAAGTATTTTGGGTTAGTTTTTCACCAAAGACCTTTTCCAAGTTACCCTTTTGCTTGTCCAATTTTGAATGAGGTAAAAAATTTAGTATTATAATGAAATGTGCAAAGAGTTGGAGTCAGAATATCAAAGGGCTAGACTCGCATAGCATTTCTTAAGCTCAAGAAACTGAAGAACAAATTCACACCTCAAGGGAGCTCTGGTGGCCTAGTGGCAAGAAGCTGTACTGTAATCCCAGAGGTGCACAGTTCAAGTCCACCAGAGGCTCTGCTGGAGAAGAAGGGGCAATCTCCTCCTGTACCAGTCAGATCCGATTTGACGGTACACACACAAAAAATAACAAAATAAAATTGAAAAAAAATTTCACACCTCAAGTTGCAATACTTAACGATGCTTTGGGCAGAATATTAAATGATCCAGGAAGCATTAAAAGAAGATAGAAAGAGTATACAGTCATTGTACCATAACGAATTGGTGAACACAGAAGAATTTAATGAAACAACGTATGAGCAAGAGCCTGTGATGATGAAGAAGTAAGTTCACGCTGCTCTGAAAGAATTGGTGAAAACAAGGCCCTAGGAATTGATGGTATACCAATTGATATATTTCAACAAAAAGATGCTGTTCTAGATGTGCTCCCCAAGTTGTGCCAAGAAATGTGGAGGATAACCACCTGGCCAACTGACTGGAAGAGATCTATATTTGTTCCCACTCCAAAGAAAGGTGATCCCACAGTGTGGGCAATTATCAAACAATAGCAAGCAAAAGTCTGCTGAAGATTATCCAAAAACAACTGGGACAGCATGTCAACTGAGAACTGCCAAAAGTACAGGCTGGGTTTAGAAGAGGCTGTGGTACTAGAGATTGTAGCCAGTGTTAGATGGATCTTAGCTGAAAGCAGTGAATACCAGAGGAATGTATATCTGTGTTTCATTGACTATGCAAAGGCGTTTGACTGTGTGGATCATAACAAACTGTGGCTGACTCTGAGAGGAATTGGAATCCCAGAACACTTGGACGTGTTAATGTGAAACCTATACTTGACCAAGAACAGAGCAAGCAAACAGTGCATGGTTCCAAATTCGAAAGGGTGTGTGACAGGGATGTGTTCTAGCTCCATGTATTTTCAACCTATATGCGGAATAGATTATCCAGGAGGCTGGGCTGTATGAGGAGGAATGTGGCATCAGGGTTGGTGGAGGATCCATCAACAATCTGCGATATGCAGATGACATAACCCTGCTTGCTGAAACAGAGGAGGACCTGAAGCGCTTGTTGCAGAGGGTCAAGGATTGCAGCCTTCCATATGGATTAAGGCTCAATATCAAGAAGACAAAGATTCTCACCACTGGACCAATTGGCAGCATCAGTATGGATTATGAAGAGATTGAGATTGTTCACAGCTTTAGTTTGCTTGTCTCCATAATCAACACTTTTGGCACCAGCAGCCAAGAAATAAAAAGATGTATTGCGATGGGAAAGTGTGTTGTTAGGGACCTCTCCAGGGTACTGAAGAGCAATGGTGTCACTCTGAAAACTAAGGTGACCCTGATACAGGTCATGATCTTTGCAGTCACTTGCCATGCATCAGAGAGCTGGACAATGACTAGGGAAGATAGAACGAGAATTGATGCCTTTGAGCTGTGGTGCTGGAGATGAGTATTGAACGTACCATGGACTGCTAAGAAAACCAACAGGTTCATCCTGGATAGGGTTAAACCGGTGGCTCCTTGGAGACAAGGATTCTGAGGCTTCGTCTGATACACTTTGGACATGTTGCAAGGAGGGACCGGTCCTTGGAGAGGGATGTCATGCTTTGGAGGGTGGAGGGACAACACAGGAGGGGAAGAACCTCTATGAGGTGGATTGATTCAGTGACTGGGGTAATCTGGGTAGGTGTGTCGGAGACAGTGTGATTGGCCCAGGATAGAGCAGGGTTTAGAGGCGTTGTACATAGGGTCACTATGAGTCGCAAGTGACTCAACGGCACATAACAACAACATACTTGGACCAGGAAGCAGTGTCAGAACAGAGCACAGGGTTTAGAGACGTTGTGCATAGGGTCACTATGAATCACAAGTGACTCAACGGCACATAACAACAACATACTTGGACCAGGAAGCAGTGTCAGAACAGAGCAAGGAAACAGTGCAAAATTGGGAAGGGTGTATGCCAGGAATGTGTCTTATCTCCATACCTTTTCAATCTGTATGCACAATAGATTATCGGGGAGGTTGGGCTCTATGAGAGAATTGTAGTATCAGGATTGGAGGAAGATTTATCAACAACCTGCATTATACAGATGACACAACCCTGCTTGCTAAAACTGAGGAGGACCTGAAGCACTTGCTGCAGAAGGTCAAGGACTGCAGTCTTCAATATGGGTTGAAGCTCAAAATCAAGAAAACAATGATTCTCACCACTGGGCCAATTGGCAGAATCATGACAGGTGAAAAGATTGAGACTGTTAACAGCTTTAGTTTGCTTGTCTCCGCAATCAACACTCTTGGCACCAGCAGCCAGGACATTAAAAGACATACTGCATTGGGACAATTTGCTGTCAGAGACCTCTCCAAAGTACTGAAGAACAACGATGTCAGTCTGGAGACTTAAGGTGCACAGGCTACAATCTTTACAATCACTTCCTATGCATCAGAGAGTTGGGACAATGACTAGGGAGGATAGAAGGAGAATTGATGCCTTTGAGCTGTGGAGATGGGAAAGAGTATTTAATATACCATGGACTGCTAAGAGAATATATAGGTTCATCTGGGAGGGGTGAAATCAGGCTGCTCCTTGGAAGCTAGGATTCTGAAGCTTTGTCTGACATCTTGGACATGTTGCAAGGACAGACCAGTCCTTGGAGAGGGACATCATGCTTGGGAGGGTGAAGGGACAGTGCAGGAGAGGAAGACCCTTGATGAGATGGATTGATTCAGTGACTGGGGTAATAGGGGTAGATGAGTTGGAGACAATGAGATTGGCATAGGATAGAGCAGGGTTTAGGGCCGTTGTACATAGGCAACTCAATGCCACATAGTAACAAAACAGGACTGAAGGGATTCTGGGGAAACTAAGAAAAGAGGGGATCATTAATGTACATGGCATTGAAACAGACGAGAGAGAGAAATGTGTAAAAGAGATATATGTTTAGGTATTATTGGTATGAAAAGAATCCAGAATAAGAGCTGTGTAATAAAGTGGTCTGCGGGGGGAGACTGTATAATAATTAAAAACCTTTTTTTCCCAAAGAAAAAAGTAAACTTGGGGGCGGGGGCAGAGAGGAAAATGTGCAACAATGAATGAATGGAAATCCAAGTCTTTATAAACTTACAATAAAATCTCAATTAAAAAAAACTAAAAAACCAAAAAAGAAGATTGTGAAAATTAAGTGAAATAATGAATATGGAAAAACTTTCTGAGCATTGAACATCATAGTTTCTTTCATCATAATTTATTTCACCCTCTAAATTTGAAGATACTACAAAGTTCTTAAATTATGTTATTTATTGCAAGTTAGAGGTAACAATATTTGCATTATGCTAGACTTCTGTTCCTGAGATGGTTTTGAAATTTGAGTGGGATAGACTTAAGGTCAAATCTTGGTTCCCATGGACCTGACTTAATTTTCCTCAACTTCAGCTTGAATTTGCATATGAGTAGTTGGTGGTCTATCCCACAATCAGCACCCTGCCTGGTTTTCACTGCTAATATTGAGTTTCTCCAGCGAATCTCTCCACAAATGTAATCGATTTGATTCCTATGCTTACCATCAGGTGAAATCCATGTGTATAGCCTGCGTTTGTTTCTTATAAAAGGTATTTGCAATGAATAAA
>NW_006399855.1:1091243-1092670 GCF_000299155.1 Elephantulus edwardii | reverse complement strand
GAATCCTTGCCTCCAAGGAGTAGCCTGGTTTAACCCTCTCTAGGATGAATCTGTTTGTTTTCTTGGCAGTCCATGGTACATTCAATACTCTTAGTATGTCAGTATCTATGCCTTCCATTTCTTTCTTAACAATATCCAATTTTCCTACATTCATGCTTCTCACATCCCACGTTCCAATCACTAGTGTTTCCTTACAGCTGTTTCTCTTTTTCCGTGTTTCCATTTCTAAGATCTCAGTTTCAATTGCCATGTCTGTTAATCCAAATGATAATCTAAATGTACTCTATTGTACATAGGGTTTTCTTTTTCTTTTTATTTTTTTTTACATAGGGTTTTCTAAGGCAGTAATTTCAGAATTGGATGGCCAATCCTTCTTCCTAGTCTGTCTCAATTTTTAAATATATATAATAGTATCTGACAGATAAGCATTCTACAGAAAACAGTAGATGAAAGACATTTACCAGTTAGAGTGACCAATATACAATGTTGCTGCCCACCGGACTACATGTTTGGTCGGTTTGGGGGTTTCTTTTTTTGGTGTGGTTTTTTTTTTTTTAAATCCACCCTTTCCCTACTCCACCACCAACCCTTCCTACTTTTGCTTACAACATTCAGCACCCGTCTCCCATTGACCAGCCCCTGATGTGATGTCCTAATTATCAAGTAATCAGGATTCCTCTGAATCTGACCGTATCCTGCTGCTGTCAGTTTCTTATGATGCAGTCAGTATGACTTCAATTTAAAGTTCTTAAGTACAATGCTCATGTACAGCTTCTTTTCCTTGAAGATCCTGAGAAAAAGCACTCTTAAACTTCCACTCCAGGATTGGCTTCTTGTGGTTTAATACCACTTGTCTTCTGTTTGCAGCCTGGTGCTGATGCAAGTGGATGGCTTCTTAGTAGAGAGAATGTGTCCTCCAGAACCAGTTTACAACTTTTGTTTCTTGGCCTAAGGGCCGCAGGCCTGGAGTCCCAAAACGAATTATCTGGCAAATGGCGTCCTCCCCATCTTTCCGTGGGATACCTGAATGAGGTGTGGAGATGAGGAAAGCTCCGCCTCTGTCCCCGGCCTGGATTCCCAAAACTAATTCTCTGTCAAATGGCGTCCTCCCCGTCAAAACCATCTCAGGAACAGGTTTGAGGCCTTGAGCATCAATGAGCGTAGACCAAATGAGCTCTGGGAGGATATCAAGCAAATTGTCCATGAAGAATGCAAAAGATCATTACAAAGGCTAAAGAAGAAGAAAAGACCAAGATGGATGTCAGATGAGACTCTGAGTATTGCGTTAGAGCGCTGAGAAGCCAAAGCTAAAGGAAGAAATAAATCAAAGAGCTGAATAGAAAATTTCAAAGGGCAGCTTGGGACGATAAAGCAAGATACTATAATGAAATGTGCAGAGAGCTGGAGTCAGAAAATCAAAAGGGCCG
>NW_006399855.1:1072731-1089793 GCF_000299155.1 Elephantulus edwardii | reverse complement strand
GTCAAGGATTCTGAAAGCTTCGTCTGACATATTTTGGGCATGTTGCAAGGAGGGACTGGTCCTTGGAGAGGGACATCATGTTTGGGAGAGGGAGGGACGGCACAGGATAGGAAGACCCTCGATGAGATGGATGGATTCTGTGAGTGGATTGGTGGGAATGAATGTGTTTGATATGGTGAGGTTGGCATAGGATTAGAATGGCGTTTAGGGCTCTTGTACATAGGGTTGCTTTGAGTCGCAAACGACTCGATGGCACATAACAACAACAACAACAACAACAGACTTCTCCTGAAATGTGGTGCTTCACTGACTATAAAAAGAACACTGTGTGATGGACTGTCAAAAGAACAAACAAATCTGTCTTGGAGGAAATGCAATCGGAATGTTCCTTACAGGCAAAGATAATGAAACATCATCTCACATACTTTGGGCATGTTGTCTAGAGGGGCTAGTCCTTGGAAAGAGATATGCTAGGGAAAATAGAGTCAGAGAAAGAAAACAAGATCCTCAACGAGATAGATTGACACTGAGACTACAGCAGTGATGGGCGTCAAAGACTGTGACAATAACATAGGATAGGGCAAGCTTTCTGATCTGTTGATCATAGGGTTGCTCTAAGTTGTGATCATTTCCACAGCAACTAATAGCAACAAAACAACTTCATTAAACTCTGAAGCTTGCCAGATATTCTTTGCATTGAGCAATTGGAAATTTCTGCTTCTCATGAAAAAATTCATAATTATAATAGTTATATACATGTTATAACAATAGGCTTAAGCATGTAGCTGTAACTGTGGACCGAAGCACAAGATTATCAAGATGCCACAAGACTAGATGGCATTTCATTCTGTTATGCACAATCTCTGAGTTGGAGTTGACTCTAAGATACCTAACAACAATAGTTGTATATAATAAGAAATTTCTTTTTAAAAAAATTTTTTAATAATTTTAATGAACATTTACAGAGATAATAAGAAATTGCTTGACAGTGCAGAGATTTCATATGCTAGACTGCAAAATAGTAGGTTTGAGGTTTGATTCCACGCAGTGGTACCTTATATCTGGTCATCTACATCCAAAAAATCAGGCATTGAAAACCTTAAGAAGCAGTTCTTTCTAAGTACTATGTGGAGTTTCTATGAGTCCTAAACAGTTTGACAGCAACTGGTAATAATAATAGTTGTAACAGCATTTTTATGGTTTTCTGTTATAACTTAAACTAGTCACCTCTTTACTGAGTTTTTAGTGTGGTAAAATATCCTTTTCTTTTGTATCAATCTTTAATAGTTGATGTTCCGTAAAATGCGAGGCCTGAGTGAATTTCCAGAACATTTCTCAGCCATTGGAGATGTCCTGTCTCACCTGACCTCGTCTGTTGACCTGGACTTTGGGGCGCATCATCCCCTCCATGTGACAATGCTGCCTAATCCCTCCCACCTTGAAGCTGTGAATCCTGTGGCTGTGGGGAAAACCCGTGGAAGGCAGCAGTCTAGGCAGGATGGGGACTACTCTCCAGACAGTGCGGCTCAACCTGGGGACAAAGTCATCTGTTTACAGGTACTTCTAGCTGCAAAGACATGAACCCAGAGGCTAGGGAAACCAGGAAGAAAGAATGTCAGGTAGTAGGTCCAAGAGGAGATTGCAGACATTTAAGATGAAGCTAGAACATTTTGGAAAAGACAATTCTGGGTTCATTTTAAGAAAAGAGTAGATCTCAAGGCAATTGATTTCAACTGCAGTTTTCATTGTCTTTTTCATTTCTTGAGTTGTGAATTACCTATGGGGGTACTGACTGACATACCTGTTATTTCTAAGAGCACAGATGCCATTGCTGCTGTGAATGTGTACCCCACCAGTAAACTACATGGTGCCATACATCTAACGAGGCCCAAGTGTTGAGTTTGGATGGTTTTAAAGGAAGAATTTTTACATTAAAGGCAAATAAAATGATTAATTATATGGTTTTTACCCTCAGCCTCCAGTTTTTGGTGACTTAATAAGCATGGTTCAGAGTCTGGGTTTTTCTCTTTTTCCATCATGTATAAGTTATATCTAATTTTTGTGACTGGGGTATAAGTAATCCAGAATATCAGTGGTTGAGTCTTCAAATCCAACAGACTGGTCTTTTTTAAGGCAGTAGAATATTCTGCGAGGTATACAAATAACCACATTAACCTGTTAATGTAAATTTTCCCTGAGCCAGAAACTTAACAGCAAATAAATAGGAAGGTAAACATTAGTGAATTGATTTTGATATGTATTTTAAAACAGAAATATTCAGGTAATTATTCAGAAATGATCTTTATCTTTTCCTGTGATGTGTTTCATGATAATAGGAAATATTTTAGTAATTCATATTTACCAAGTAGATTATGCAGACTTTAAAATGATACTGACTTATGAAATGTTATTTTCTTTTTAAGCAATGAAAACTGATTGCTCTCCTTTGTCTTTTTTGTATTCTAAATATATTTTGCTTCTCTGTCTGTACATGTCTTGCTTTTTCTACCTCCAAACACAGTTCTTTCCTGTGGTAACTATAAATGAGGAGCCTGTAAAGTCTTAGTTGATGAAATGTCCGATACTGATTATTCTGCCTGTTATCTCTATCTTTTAGGGCTGGACCTAGTGAAAGTGAATGCTCAGTTGTGATCATCCGTGTGTGTCACAATCACTCGGCTGAGTTTGGCTGACTCAGCCTGTATTCGTTGATGGGGACCCTGATTCCCATGAAGCTTTACAAAGCTAGTGTAGTTGTTTCTCTTTGGACTTAAGGAAAGGAAAATGAGCAGATGACAAATGCATGGTTTGGTTCCAAGAATTTTAAGACCATAAAATTATGATACAAGTTGCAAGCAAGTGTCCTGTTTTTATCAGATAAAATGAATAATGCCTCTGCTATTCCATACTGCTTCTGCCATTACATTTTTAAAGGTGGAAGAAGAGATAGCTGTCTCTATTGCTTACTGGGCTTCATATTTGTTGTTGTTGTGTTGTCAGCTACAACTCGAAAAGCTTTTAGGACTGAATAAAACTGCCGCACTGAGTTTCCTAGGCTGTATTTTTTTTAAATTTATATATTTTTATTTATGTAAAACTTTACAAATCATATTGATTTTTCATTCACTCAAAGATCTTTTATAACATTCCTCTCTTTTGTTGACCCTACACCTTTCCAAGCGTGATGTCCATTTCCAAGGAATAGCCTTTCTCACAATCACCCTTGATACCAGTAGTCAGGAGATTAGGAGACATAGCATTGGGAAAGTGTACTGTCAGAGACCTCACCAAAGTATGAAAGAGGAATGATATCAGCAAGGTGCGCCTGATTTATTCAGGCCGTGGTCTTTCCAATCACCTGCTCTGCATCTGAGAGCTGGATAAGGATGGCAGAAGAATTGATGCCTTGGAGGCGTGGTGTTGGGGTACTGAATAGTCCATGGATTGCCTAAAGAACACACAGATATGCCTTTTGAGAAAGTGCTACTAAAGTGTTCCTTTGTTTAAGAGTTGTTGTTGTGTTGTGTGCCATCGTGTTGGAACTGACTCTAGCAGGTTCTCAGAGGCAGTAAACCGCACAGAAAAATATTGCCCATCCTTCTGCCATGGAGCTGCTAGTAGCCTCAAACATATACTGCATCTTACCACTAGACCACCAGCGTAGTCCCTGTTTTATTAATAAAATCTGTCCCTAACTGTGTCTTTAAGTGTAATTAGAAGTTGAGTCAGAGCAGGTGTATCTGGCACAGGAGAGATTGTGGAAATGGGACAGGATCGGGCAAGGACTTTGTTCTGTTATACACAGGGCCACTATGAGTCATAGCCAACTGGACAGCACCCAAAACCAACATAGTGCAATTAGGTGATTTAAAAGCCACATGTGCCACAAGTGAAGGTGATTTGTGATGAAGAATTTGTTGCAAATACAAATTAGTTTAGGGAGATCTGGTGGCCTAGTGCATAGGGAGTTGGATTGCCAACCTAAAGGCAGTGAATTTGAATCCACCAGCTTTGTGCGAGAAGAATGGGCAATTTACAGCCTCTGAAGGTGGGGAGGGTCAGCAGTGAGTTGGTGTCAACTTAATGGCACATAACAACTGTAACAACAGAGATTGGTTCAGTTGTTTCAGAATGAAGCAGAATTTTTATAACATGAAGGTGCAAGTAGGAGTTGTCTCTAAATTGGATATTCATAACCCCTGTCTGAAGTCTAAGTACCAGTCATGAAACCAATTGCTATCAAGTTTATTCTTATATTTGTCAACTCTTAACTGTGTCAGAGTCTAACTCTGCTCTGTGGTTTTCAGTGCATGATTTTTCAGAAGTAAATCACTAGGCCTTTCTTCACAGGCATGTCTGGTTATTAACCATGTACACTACCCAAGGACAACGGGCATACCTATTTATATTGCTGTTGAATTGAGTTCAACTCATAGCAATCTAAGAAAGCTCAATTGGCTTAATGAAAAGGAGTTGTGCTGCCAGCCTAAAGGCATGCGGTTCAAATCCACCAGCTGCTTCACAGGAGAAAGACGAACAATATTCTCCCATTAATTTACTGCCTTGGAAAACCTGTTAGGAGCTCAGCTATGCGTTGGTTCTGACTTGACAAAACAATAACAATTTGGCAACCCAGGAAGATTACAATAGAACTTCCCCTTAGAGGTTTCAAGGGTATAAATCTTCACAGAAGCAGGCTAACATATTTTCTTCAGTTGAACAACTCATAAGTTCAAACCTCTTGCATCACTATACCCCATCAATAGAAAAGGATTTGCTAGAAAGATAATCTACTTTAAAAAAATGATAATTCTTTTAAGGACTTATTCATTGGCATTTATTCATTCGTATTTTAGTTTTTCACGTCTGTTTTTTTCTTGTTTTTTTTTTTTTGTTTTTCACTTCTGTTAGTTATCATTACAGCCACAGTGGTTGCCTTAAGAGTTAGGATATCTTTATTTGGTTCAGCATTTTGGCAGTATATGATGCCATGTTTTTTAGCATGAAATCAGGGAGCTCTGGTGGCCTAATGGTAAGGAGTTGTGCTGCCAACCTAAAGGCTCACTATTTGAATTCACAGGCTGCTCTGCAGGAGAAAGATAAGCATTCTCCTCCCATGTGATTTTCGGCCTCTGAAAACCTTCTAGACGGTCAGCTATGCGTTTGTTCTGACTCAACGGTACACAACAACAACAAGAAGCATGAAATTAGTGTAACTCATATTTCCTTTTAAAATCTACAGTTCTCTCATTATTTATTTGATTTCTTCTGCTACCGCTCCTGCTTTTCTTATCTTCCCCCTTTTGTAGCACTTGCAGACCAGGCTTTGTGATGATATGATCTAGTGGACTTTGAGTGTCTTTGAAGAACAGCAGTTTGTAGATGCTCTCTCGTAGTCGTTAACATTTTTCCTAAGCCTTCCTTTGCTTATATCAAATCAACTCATTGTTGCTGAGTTAGAGAGGACTCATAGCGGACTACTTAATGGGCTTTAGGAGGCTAAATCACAGGAGAGGAGATTGTCCATCTTTCTCCCATGGAGTAACTAGTGGATTTGAACCTCTAGAGAGGTGCTAACTACCTTTGGATTAGCAGCGTAACTCTGTATGGACTATGCCACCGGAACTCCCGTTTATTTATATGTGATATACTTTTCTCCTACACCACCTTGCCTTTGCTGTCATATTACTCTCCTTGGTATTCACCTAAACTAGGGAGGATTAGATGATATAAACTACATGTGTTGCCTTTGTAGAAGGACAGAGTGATTGTAGCTAAAGAAAGACTTCAAGATTTATGCTCTTATAGGCTGTTTGTATAAAAATTTCACAAGCAGATTTTTCTCTGCATCTCCAGTAACCCGTCTTTATATATAGAAGAATGTTTGTCTAGGTGATGGTATGGAGTAGAAGGAATGGGCCATCTGGTTACAAAAGGAAAAAGGACTGTTTTGTTTTGTTTGTTTTTAGTTTTTTTTATATTCTTTTTACGTGTACCATCAAATCAGATCTGACCGGTACAAGAGGAGATTGCCCCCTCCTTCTCCAGCAGAGCATTTGGTGGATTTGAACTGCATCCCTCTGGGATTGCAGTGCAGCATCTTGCCTCTAGGCCACCAGAGCTCCCTGAAAAGGACTGTTTTATCATTTTTAAAAGATGTTTTGAGATCAACTGACTATTCTAGAAAATTCCAAAACAATAAAAATTGAGGATAGAGGATGGTGATTGTTTTTTATTCCTTTTATTTTATAACAATTTATTTCAGTCACGAAAAACAATTTCATAACCCCCCTTATCTTTCTTTCCTCCTCTCTTATGATGTAGGTTCATGGTGATGCTTCATTCTGTGGTCAAGGGATTGTTCCAGAAACATTTACACTCTCCAATCTCCCACATTTCAGAATTGGTGGGAGTATCCATCTGATTGTTAATAACCAGCTGGGTTACACCACTCCAGCAGAGAGAGGAAGGTCTTCCTTATACTGTAGTGATATTGGTATGTAACACAGGGAGTGGTTGATGTTGCAAGTTCCACAAAGAATTGCTAGATAAACCTCTCGTTTGCTTGGAACAGTGTGTCTCATTGTCTCAGTTTTGCCAAATTAATATTCCTTTTGAAGTCTGAATGTGATCTTTAAAAGCAAGCAGATAAGAATGGAATTCAGAAAGTGAAACATCAAATTGACTATGCAACCAGTTGAACAGAATGGTAGAAACCAGAGAGACATTGTTAGTACATTAGATTGTAGGATATTAAAACTGGAAGTGTCCAAGATCTTTGTAAAAAAGGATTTATTTACTTATTAAATTTGAGTGAGTAATTTGGTTGAAAGATTCAGAGTCTGTTTGTTTTAACTGTACAAAGGCAGGGCTGGCTTTAGGTGGTAAGAGATGTTCTCTACCAGAACTGTTGGGTGGTGAGAGATGTTCTGTTTTTCATATCCAGAGTCTGAACAAGATGCCTTCTGGGGATGTCTGTATGACATCTGTGTGCTCAGTCTGACAGAGACATTGGAGATTTTTTCTTTGGAGATAATGTATCTATTTCTAATATATTTATTGTTTTATCTCGGCAGTAAAAGAATAATAATCTATACTATGGACACACACATATAATATTGTTTTTCTTAAGTGCTATTGAATCAGAATAAAACACAGCCAACCCTCCAGCAGATTTTCAGAGGCTGTAAAATATAAGGGAGCACTGGTGGCTTAGGGAATTGCACTGCCAACCCAAAGGCACAAGATTCAAATCCATCAGCTGCTTCACTGAAGAAAGATAGGCAGTCTCTTGTGTGATTTATTGTCTCTGAAAAGCCATTGGAGGGTGAGCTATGACTCAGTTCCACTTTGATGGTAGACAACAACAACAAAATGCTTGGGAAGAAATTGTCCATTCTTCTTCCACAGAGTAGTTGATGGATTCAACTCTCCTGTCTTTGGGTTGGCAATGCAGCTCTTTACCCATTAGGCCACAAGAGCTTCATATAGGTATATAGTTGCTGTTGTTGTTATGTGCCATCGAGTCGTTTGTGACTCATAGCGACTCTATGTACAACAGCCCTAAACTCTGCTCTGTCCTGTGCCAATCGCACTGTCTCTGACACTCCCATCCCGATTAACCCAGTCACTGAATCAGTCCACCTCATAGAGGGTCTTCCCCTCTTGCGCCGTCCCTCCGCCCTAGCAGGCATGATGTCCCTCTCCAAGGACCTCTCCCTCCTTACAACATGTCCAAAGTATGTCAGACGAAGCCTCAGAATCCTTGCCTCCAAGGAGCAGCCCGGTTTAACCCTTTCCAGGATGAATCTGTTTGTTTTCCTAGCAGTCCATGGTATTCTCAATACTCTTCTCCAGCACCACCGCTCAAAAGCATCAATTCTCCTTCTAATCTCCTTGGTCATTGTCCAACTCTCTGATGTATAACAAGTGGTTGCAAAGACCATGGCCTGTATCAGATGCACCTTGGCCTTGTGGGAAGAAGCTGTGCTGCAATCCCAAAGACAGGCAGTTCAGCAGGAGAAGAATAGGCAGTCTCCTTCCATATGATTTACTCTGAAAAGTCACTGGAGGGTCAGCTGTGTGTTTGTTCTGACTCTGTGTGTGGCCTACAACAATAATACAATAAATATAATAACAAATATTATTATGTATCTGCACTGTTAAACACTCTGTATGCATTTATCTCATTTAATTGTTGTATAACATTCCTAAGACTGATGCTAGCTCTATAGTGTCATAGAAGAGAGGACTGAGATTAAATTAATTTTTATAACTTTGCCAAAACCACATAGTAAGTCAGAGATCTGAGCATTGAACTATTTTATGCCATCTGAACTTCAGAATTCAGTTTCTTTACAACCTAGTTCAACTACCCCCAAGGTTGTGGGCTGTCCTTCCCACACAGAGACACCAGGACTGGGAGGTGGGCTGTTGTCATTCTGGGCTACTTGTCCTGCTTCATCTCAGTCTTCTCTTCCTCAGGGAAGCTTGTGGGCTGTGCTGTCATCCATGTCAATGGAGATAATCCTGAGGAAGTGGTCCGTGCCACACAACTGGCTTTTGAATACCAGCGCCATTTCCGTAAGGATGTGATTATCGATTTGTTGTGCTACAGGCAGTGGGGCCACAATGAACTGGATGAACCTTTTTTCACCAACCCAGTCATGTACAAAATCATCAGGTAAATTGATAAATCTTCCTTTAATATTCCCCATCCATCTACTTATATTGCTTGCTATTATTATATTTTTATTAAGTGTTCTCTGGTAGGGTTACCAATTTTCCCGAGACTGAAGGGTTTTAGGGGGTCCATGACCCATTCAGTTCCAGGCAAAGTGAAGTGGTTGACTACCCTATGAGTTTAAGGAGAGTACTTATACCTTTAAAACTTTACATACTTGTTTGTTGAATTGAGAAAATATAGCTTAATAGTCTCACTTGGCAGGCCTGGGGACAACTGAAGAAAAAGAACTTAGCAGAGCCTTGCCTGAAGTGGCTTTAGTATGACACTGACAGGATCAGAACTAGAGCCTTCATGATCTGTGTCTACACACTGTCCACATGGAGTGAGGAATTCTAATGAATGGTAGCACCACACTCTCCAGTACAGTAGCTGCAAACCATACGGTGACCTTTAAGTATGAAGAATGTATCTACTCCTAAATGAAATGTAACTTAACTATAATATACACATCCCAGGAAAAAAAAAAAATGAAAGTAAATCGTTGTATGAAAGATTTTTATATTGTTAGTAAAAAGATTTGGGTTTTTTTTTTTTTATATTGGGGTTAATATTTTAACATAGTAGTTTAAAAGATGACTAAAATTAATGGCACCTGCTTATTTTTACCTTTTCTCAGGTGACTACCAGAAAATTTTAAACTATACACGTAACTCGTATGGTGTCTCTGCTGGCTAGTGCTGTTTTAGAATGTTTGTCAGAGAGGTGCATGTTATTTTAGAAGCTTCTTTTTAAAATACTAGAAGGTGAAAGAGGCCTTCTTCCTCCACTTTATTTATTGATACAATATTAAAGCAGAAAAATAGACTTGATGACATTTTATGGGCTCTTCTGGTCATGAGTGCCTGGAAAATCAGTTCCAGAAAGAATCTGTTTAGCTCTAAACCCAACCAACTGAATGAAGTAATGGATCTCATCACCCTGTTTTGGAAAATTTATGCTTTTACCTCTTGGCTTTAGTCAGGATTAAGTAGAGTAGTTTATATGAATAGGCTTTATAGTTTAAGTATTTTATGAGTAAAGAATGGCGTCATCATTGTTTTATTTCAAAATCCAGGTGATAACTATTAAACTACAGCCATTTTAACATAACTAGAAACAGATGTCAACTTTGGGTTAAATAACTTGTTAAATAAGGAGTGCTGAGGAGGCAGGCAATGTTAAACAGTCTTCTAAATAATCTCTCCAGTTCATAGAAAACCCAGTTTTCCTACTTGGCTATGTATAAATTTTTTTAAAATAATTGTCTCCATGTATTTAGGTTTCTTTTGATTCCCTTATATTTATTTCATAATTTCACACAAATTTTATTTTGTTTGATTACATTTATATGAACTGCCCAGAGAAGTTAAATTTCTTGAGACAAAAAGTATATTCCTTTCCGGATTAGCACAAATCTCTAATAAAGTGCTAAGCAGAAGAAAAAAAAAAAGTATATTCCTGGTTGTTACGGATTGTTGTTGTTGTGTGCCATTGAGTCACCTGCAATTCATAGAGACCCAATATACAAGAGCCCTAAACCCTGCTCTATCCTGTGCCAATCTTATTGTCTCTGATACACCTACCCCCGTTACCCCAGTCACTGAGACAATACATCTCATTGAGTGTCTTTCTCTCTTGCTCTGTCCCTCCACCCTCCCAAGCATTATGTCCCTCTCAAAGAAATGGTCCCACCTTGTACCATGTCCAAAGTTTAGGGTTAGAGTTAATCAAATGGAATGAGAGGCCTTCTTAAGAGAAGGGAAAGGGGAGCTCTGGTGGCCTAGTGGCAAGAAGCTGCATTGCAATCCCAGAGGCTCATGGTTCAAATCCACCAGATGCTGTGCCGGGAAAGGAGGAACAATCTCTTCCTGTACCAGTCAGATCCAATTTGACGGTACACACACACACACACACACACACACACACACACACACACACACACTTATAACACACACACTTATCACACACACACACACACACACACTTATAAAATTAAAAAGAGAGAGAAGGGAAATGTTTTAAAAATAAGTAAAGTAGAGATTACAAAAGTAATTTGTGTTCTTTAGAAGGTAAATTTTAGGCTATATAAAAACATAACTCAAATTTATTTCTCGATATGTACAAAAATTTATAAGATACATTTGCTTTCTCTGTTGCTTGCCTGGAAGTTGTTTTTTACCCTGGTAAGTGGCTTTTTATAGAAATACCTTTAACAATTATCTTTCTCTCCTACATTTTACAAATCAGATTGATCCCCCCCCCTTTTTTCTTGCACAGAGCTCGCAAAAGCATCCCAGACACATATGCAGAGCACCTTATTGCCACTGGCCTCATGACCCAGGAGGAGGTTTCTGAAATAAAAGCCTCTTACTATGCAAAATTAAACGACCATTTGAATAACATGACACACTATAGCCCCCCTGCCAGTAATCTGCAGGCCCACTGGAAGGGTTTGGTCCAGCCGCAAGCTTGCATTACTACCTGGAGCACAGGTGTGCCCATAGATCTCCTGCGTTTTATTGGTGCAAAGTCTGTGGAGGTACCAGAGGAACTTCAGATACATAGTCACCTTCTAAAGATGTATGTTCAGGTAGGTGCACACCAGAGAGCACTGAAATCTCTAGCGGTTATTTTGTCTTCTTGCTCATTGAAAGGATAGATACTGATCTGGATGTTTTGGTTGGCAAAATCCTCTGACAAATATTTATTATGTGTGACTAGATGCTAACATCTAATTCTAGTGTTTTTTTATATTGACAACCCAGATTTTATCTATTTCTTTCTTTCCTCTTTTCCTTCCTTTTTATTTCTCTGTATGTGTCTTTCTTAAATAATACATTTAATACCTATTCACTGCAGAAAATACAGAGGTCTATGATTTTTCTGAACAGTGAGTAAAATATTCTTTTGAATAGCTTAAATAAATATCAAGACACATACCCCAATGTCAACCATTTAAACTCTTAAGTAAGGTGAGATGACACATATTTTCTCATATTAAATATAAGATGACCAGCTGTCTTGGCTGGTGTAGAACTAGAAGAATTCATGCACATAACTTTTAGCAAAAGAGCCAGGAGAGTTCAGACCATGTAGGACAGCTGGTCACCCAAGTTGAATATCTTCGTTTTTCTTAACCTTGAATAAAAGAACTTTGTCCTCTGAGGTTTTTTAAAGCACTACCTTCATTTTAGTTTTTATTATAGGAATAGATACTGTTAGAACAAATAATGAGCTTAGCATCCAATTTAAGAAATAGAATATTATAAATACAGGTTCCCCTCTTCCGTCTCTTCTCATAAATCTATAAGAGATAACCAGTAACCTGATGTTCATGTTTGTCTTGTTTGCTTTTGAAGTTGATATAATTGTTAGCACACTTTAATATGTCCTTCTGCACTTGCTTATTTTTTTTAACTCAACAGTACATTTTTTATTCTTACCTTTGTTGTGTTGATATTTTTTTTGGTAATGCAATATTAAAAAAAGAATATGGGCTTTAAAAAGTTTCTTTTTTTCCTAATTCATCATTTTTATAGTCCAGAGTGGAGAAAGTGATGGATGGAACCAAGTTAGACTGGGCCACAGCAGAAGCTCTTGCCTTGGGTTCATTACTTGCTCAAGGTAAGAAGTTTCTGTTTAGGAGCCTAGGTAGTAGGGAATGCTTCCTGAGTTGTTTGTTATATGTGACTTTTGTGGCTTTTTGAATCACAACTATCTTCGATTACTTTTGTTGACCATATAGGTTCCAGAATGTGTTATCTTCTCTTTCCCAACAATTGTGAAAACCATTTTGATAAACTTTATCGAAGAATAAATTAGACCCAGGACACAAAAGACTCACTATTGCACATATTGAGATGTTAATTGTCTCTAAAAATTACAGGACAAGTCATAACTCTATCCTCAATTAACCTCACCTTGTACAGGCTTCTGAATATACTGTTGTTGTTATGTACCGTCGCATCACCCGTGACTCATAGTGACCCCATGAACCATGCCCTGTCTCAAGTCAATCTCATTTCTGAATATAGGACACGTATATTTCAATAAGAACATATTATCATCCTGTAGAAAATCCTCAGGTGAATTGATGTATAAGAATTAAGAAAAAAAAAATTCAGTGTCATGATACCTTGTTATTAGGAGCCCCCGGTCTCAGTGCTTTAAGTGTTACTTGCCAATGTACAGATCAGCTGCTGGAACTCAGCAGCTTCTTACTCTGTGGGAGAAGGATGGACAATCTGTTTCCGTAAAGATGATGTGCAGCTTTGGAAATCATGAATGATAGGTCTGCTTCATCCTATAAGGTCACGTTGAGTTGTAATCAACCTGATGGCCGTGGGTTGGGTGTACCTTATCATTTCTTGGATTATTCACAGTTATCTAGTTTTCTTTCTTCCTTCCTTTAGGTTTTAATGTCCGTCTGAGTGGCCAAGATGTTGGCCGTGGAACTTTTAGTCAAAGACATGCAATGGTTGTTTGCCAGGAGACTGATGACACCTATATCCCTCTAAACCATATGGATCCAAACCAGAATGGGTTTCTAGAGGTAGGAGGTTTAAATCTACGTACAATTTAGGCCATTTATTTAGAATGGAAATAACATACGAGAGAAGAAACTAGACCTGTTTTAACCTGGTTGCTTGTCTGTAATAATATAGATTTAAAATAGTTGGGTGTTTTGTAAATCCAAAATTGATATTAGGATGTCTATATTTTGCTGTAATTCATAAAAGAAGTCTAATATGTGGATGATGAATCAACACTTCTTGCCTACTTAAGAAAAAAACAAAATCATGGCACCTTTTCCAAGATTACCTTATTCTCTGAGGTTTTAAATTTTTAAAATTTTTTTGTTGTATTATTTTTATGTGTACTGTCAAATCAGATCTGACTGGTACAGGAGGAGATTGCCTCCTCCTTCTCCAGCAGAGAATCTGGTGGATTTGAACCGTGTACCTCTGGGATTGCAGTGCAGCGTCTTGCCACTAGGCCACGAGAGCTCCCTTATTCTCTGAGGTTTTATGGGCTGGGTGAATATATATTACCATACATTATGATCATTATGCTATGGAGCTCTGATGGCTTAGTGGGTAAGGGGCTTTGCTACCAAGTAAAAGGCATGTGGTTCAAGTCCACCAGCTGCTCCATGGAAGAAAGATAGACAATCCTCTTCTATGTGATTTATTTCCTGTGAAACCCTCTGGAGGGTCAGCCATGAGTCATAACACAGCACATAACAACAGCAGTTTCTGTGCTATATTCTTTTAAGTCTTTAGGGCAGGGACTGAGTTTTTTTTTTTTATTTGTTCCCCTAAAAATTACCATTGCACTTGCTGCATTATATTTATTAAAATAATATCTTCTTCACGGTATAATTAATGGCATGTGTCTTCTTTCTTTCTCTGGCCATATGCTTAAGAGTTTAATTTTTAGCTCACTGGTAAAAAATATTCAGAAAAATATTATGGAGATCAGGGAGATCTGGTGGCCTAGTGTCAAGAAGCTGCACTGCAGTCCCGGAGGTATGCAGTTCGAATCTACCAGATGCTCTGCTGGAGAAGGAGGGGCAATCTCCTCCCGTACCAGTCAGATCTGATTTGACGGTGCACACACATAAAATAATAAAATTAAATTTAAAACATTTTAAAAAATATTATGGGGACCTGGATTATAGTGCAGATGAAATATAAAGTCAAATTTGAAAATTAGTTAGAAAACAAATGTTGAGACTCAGTGTGAGATGTAGCAGATAAAGAAGGACTATTCTAGGTTCTTTCCTAGTTTTCTGATTTTAGCCACTGGTATATGGTGATGGCATCCAGCTAGATAAAGAGTAAAGGTGAAGGGCCAGGTCTGGTAATGAAATATGGTCAAATAGATGTTGGACATTTGGCTTTGAGATGGCAGAATGACACAGAAATGTCTACCCATCAAATATGTGTATTTTTAGAGCTAATATAGCGATCATATCTTGAAGTGTATATTTGGAAATAATCAAGGTGTAGGGGTATTGGGAACCATTGGGGTGGAAGAATCTCCCTGAGAAAGGAAAATGAGAAAAAGATTAAAGAATGGAAACCTTGGTAGAACAGTATTTATGAGGGAAAGTGCATTACAAAAGAACTGATAGGAAGAAAGGAAGAGAGCCAGGAATCACTGGTCATTGAACTCAAGGAGGAATGAATTAAAAAAAAGAAAGAAAGAAAGAAAGAAAAAGCAGCTGCAGATGAAGAATACAGTGTTCAGGGGATTTGTCTCTTGAAAGGTCAAGAATTGACCTAATATGGAGGTATTTCAGTGAAATGCTAAGAACAGGACTAGATTGGAGCTAACTGAAGAGCAAACAGAAGTTGTAAAAAATTGAGAAAAGTATATTAGATGATTCTTTTTAGAAGCTTGACTAAGAGGAAGCAATGGCTGGAGGGACATTAGCTAGAGTAATATTTCTTGTTTTATTTTTAAACTTTTGATATGCAGAAGGAATAAATTTAGTAAGGAGAGGTTTCAGAAAAGAGAGTTCAGATGAAAGGGTCAGATTCTGGAGGAGAGAGACAGCAGGAATACAAATGGTTATTTTAGCCAGGAGATGAATAGAGGTAGAGATGCAAGGAAAGTAGCCAGGCCAAACTCCATTACTATACATACATAAACCTGAAACATGCAAAAGCCTTTTTTAAAAGCTATTCCATTGCTTGGAGTATACCCCAAGAAAATGAGAACTGAGGCTCAAATGAAGACTTATATACCAATATTTGTAGCAGTGTTATTCACCATAGCAAGAACATGGAAATAGCCCAGATGTCCAACCACAAACGAATGGATTGAGAATTTGTGGTACATTCATGCAATGGCTACTACGCAGCATGCAGGAGCAATGATTTTGTAAATTATTACCTAACTTGGGAGGGACTGGAGAGCATTATGGTGAGTGAACTAACTCAGTCCCACACGGACAAATACTGTATATGACCATTAATGTAGAATGAATAGGAGGATCCAAGGCGATGGGACGGGAGTGAGAGTGGAAATAGAGGGGTGAGGATGGGTGGTTGGTAGGGTGTTAATTATAGAGTTGCACAATTTGATGGATGGGTAGAGTATAGGAAATCGGAAGGATCTTTTGTGAAAAACAATGTATTCAAACTTTGTAAAAAAATTCAGGATAATTTTTTTTAAAAAAAGAATTAACATATTGTACAAATTATTATTAAAATGCTGTTATTGTGATCTGTCTAAACTGTCAAAACTGATCCATAGCTGACCCTCTAAAGGTTTTCAGAGGCAGTAAATCTCATGGGAGGAGATTGCCCATCTTTCTCCCAGAAAGCTGGTGGATTTGTACACATGCCTTTGGGATGGCTGTGCAGCTCCATTTCATAAGGCCACCAGATAGAAATCAGGAAAGGTCATATACACATCACAATCTTGTTGTTGTTAGGGGCTGCTGAATCCATTATGCCTCATAGCGACTCTGTGTATAACAGAACAAAACACTGCCTGGTTCTTCTCCATCTTCCTAACTGTTTCCATGCTTGAGCACATTGTTGAAGCTAGTGTGTTAGTTAGTCAATCTCGTTAAGAACCTTCCTCCTTTCCCTCAAAGACTCTGATTTCCCTATTGGCATCTCGCCAGTAGGAACTCTGGTGCTGTGGTCCATAGCGAGTTACACTGCTAACATGAAGACTGAGCCTCTCAGGCAGTTCCGATCCACCAGTGCCTCAAGATGACAATCTCATTCTATGCCATTTACAGCCTCAGAAACCCAGTGGAACATCAACTAGGAGTTAGTTCTAATTTTATGTCTGTGAGTTTCAGGAGTTTTTTTACCCTACTTTTCTAAGCCTGGTAAAATTCTTCTCCAAGCCTGGCCCTTCCTGATGACTGTCCAAAGTATGTGAGACAAAGTTTTGCTGTCCTCACTTCTTTTCTTTATTTTTTAATTTTATTATTTTTTGTGTGTGTACTGTCAAATTGGATCTGACGGTACAGGAGGAGATTGACCCTCCTTCTCCAGCAGAGCATCTGGTGGATTTGAACTGTCCTCAGTTCTAAGGAGGCTTTTCAATATACATCTCCAAGACAGATTGGTCCATTCTTTCATAAATCCATTTTATATTCAGTATTCTTCACCAACCCAGTAATTCAGAAGCCTCAGTTCTTCTTCTTACTCATTGTACAGCTTTCATATACTTATGAAGTGATTGTAAATATAATTGTTCATTTCATCAAAGAGGTTAAAAATCCCTAGCCCTGAGAGAGATGCAAATCAAGACAACCATGAGATATCATCTCACTCCAGTAAGACTAGCAAAATTTAACAGAACAGCAAG
>NW_006399855.1:1063640-1068096 GCF_000299155.1 Elephantulus edwardii | reverse complement strand
AAAATATATATATAATTATTTGGATGAAGCATATCTTAGTCCTTAGAGTAGCATGTTTGCTTTTTGATACTTTAAAGAGATTTTTTTCAGCAGATTTTCCCAATGCAGTACGTCATTTGATTTCTTGACTACTGCTTCCGTGGTTTCTGCTTGTACCTTATTTAATTGGGTTCAATGAAAATGAAATCCTTAACAATTTTAATCTTTTCTCCATCTATCATGATGTTGCTTACAGTTCCAGTTGTGGGGTTGTTGGGTTGTGTTTGTTGTTTGTTTCTTTTTATATGAAGGTGTAATCCATGCCTAAAGTTTGTTGGAGTTATTTTTGTGGGTTTGTTCCCCCCCCCCATCAGCAAGTACTTCAGGTCCTCTTCATTTTTGGCAGCAAAATTGTATAAACTACCCATCGCATGCTTATATTGAGTCTTCCTCCAATCCTAATGCTTCATTCTTCTTCATATAGCTGGGGTATGGGAAGTCTCAGATTATTTGCTCAGTATACAGACTGAATGAGTTTGGTAAAAGGCTACAACCCTGATTCACAGGGTTTCCTGATTTTCAGTCACACAGTATTTCCTTGTTCTGTTCCAATGACTGCCTCTTGGTCAATGCCCAGTTTCTACATGGGCACATTTGAGTTCTGGAATTAATATTTTTCACAATGTTATCCATAATTTATTTTTATCCACACCATCTGATGTCTTTGAATAGTCAATACATAAACATTTATCTGGTATATTCTGCTTTCAGACAATATCTGTCAGCAGTTATATCCTGTGTTCCAAGATGATGCCCACTAATAAATCATGTATTTTGAATTCTTTTTTTTTTTAAATTGAATTCTTTTAAGTTGCCTTTGTTCTTAACCATGTAAAAATTTGTTTTAGTTATAGTAGAGATATACTTTTCTTTTTTTTTTTTTTCAGCAACCTAGGTTGCTTGAAGAAGCTCCCCCCATACACTTTATTTTAATTTTATATTAGTTTGCATATCACATTTGTACACATTGTATATAATCAATGTACATTGTGTTTTACACTTTTATACATTCACATTGTGCTTCGAATGATCAATAGTGTGCATTGTGTTTTATAAAATTAATCACCATTGGTCTATGGTGACTTTTACCTTGCCTTTTCAGATCCCCATTGGATTTTTCCTAGTTCCTTCATCCTCCATATCCTCTGATCACTAAACACTCTTATTTTAGTGATTTCCTCCTCTCCAAACACTGTGATACCTGCCCCACACCTTTAGGACTTTTATCCACATCTTACTATTTATCCTTTTATTTTTGCAACAATGGTCCTATCCAATATTTGTTCTTATGAGACTGAGTTCACTCTTCGTAATACTCCTTAGATTCTCCCATGTAATATAGTAGTTTACAAAATCATTGCTTTTTAGTGTTGCACAGTGTTCCATTTTGTGAAATTACCACAATTTTTAAGCCATTCGTTTGTTAATGGACATTTGTGCTGTTTACATTTCCTCCCTATTATGAATAATGCTGTTATGAACATAAGTGTACAAATTTTCATAGATATACTTTTCTTTAAATATTTTTTTAAATATTTACAGCTTTTTAGGGCTACAGTTAACATACCATAAAATGAAAATTTTTTGTGAGTACAATTCAGTGGTTTCACATAAAATAAATGGCATGGAAAAAACAACTTATTTCTTTAATAACATCCCCATAACAGATGTAAGGCGTGTAACTGAGACTTCTAAGATAACAATATTCAAAACTAGTTGACACTATATATAAGATAATAATTCTTTCTAGTTGGAAATTGTGACATCAACACTGATATCTCATTTCTAAATATTTTCATTATTCCTAAAAGAAATCTCATGCCTGTTAGCAGTCATGTAGACTAGCTTGTTTCTAGTTACAGAAACAGTAATTTCCACCTGTTTCTATTGACCTTTCATTTAAGAGGTGACTTTCAGTGACTGGATTCTTTTACTGAGCACATTCCTCTCTTTTGTAGTATTTGTCAGTGTCTTCTTTTACATTGCTAAACAGTATCTGTAAAGTTAAACATTGTGAGACAGTATCTATATTTTTAAATATTTAAAAATTTTGAAACCGATGTCAGAGCAATTTGCGAGCCTGCTACCTTACAGTGTGTATGTCTTGCAAACAAGGACACTCTCCTACACCACCACAATAGAACTCTTAAAATTGGGACACTGACTCATTGATACATTACTAGATTAGTATCATGTTGCACTTAGTTATCAAATATTTTTTTTTTACCTCCTCAGAGATGCAATTTTGTATCTTACATTTGTAATTTAATGTAAGAATGCTTTTGATTCATTGTGAAAATATATTGTTAGGATTATGGATTATTTTCAAAGGTAGGCTTGTATCTTTTAACTTTTCCTCCTTTGTTTTAATGGCATTTTTAAAAAGCTTTATGAATCAGCTTCATTTTCTCCTCTGAAGATGGGTCATCTGAGAATTTAATTGTGTTTATCCTTGAAGAAAACCTTTATTATTCATATTCCAAACTTTTTATTCCTTCCTCTTTTTGTCCCAGTTTTTAAAATACACATCACTGATACAGAGTAGCAGACCTGCTTTCTCAAGGGAATATGGCAATGAATGAAAACAAAGCTTTCCTCTGTCCTTCCCTTCTCCTTTGACAAGTTTGTGTAAATGTGATACTTCCCTTACTTTTACTGATTCAGGTCACTTCTTCCCTTGTGTGACAGTGTTTCTGTTCTGTTTCTTCCTCCTAGGTCAGCAATAGCCCTCTGTCAGAAGAGGCTGTCCTGGGATTTGAATATGGGATGAGCATTGAAAGTCCTAAATTGCTACCACTCTGGGAGGCTCAATTTGGCGATTTCTTCAATGGTGCCCAGATCATCTTTGATACGTTCATCTCTGGAGGTTAGTCTTAGTTTGGGGATGTGTAACAACTACGTGGAAACCACCAAATGGAGACAATTAGATGAAAAGGGCTATTGGTACTTATGAGACTTCTATATACCTCTACACCTTCAAAGAGTTACCCAGTAGGGCACAGTGACTGCTGAGAAGAGCCTTTAAATCTTTCAGCATGAGGACAGGGGGCTCTTCAGTTACTGTGCAAGGAGGGCCTTCCATCTGCAGGGGAATATGTGTGGCTGTAGAAAACAGTGATCATACATGCAAATGCTCTGGTGGTTCAATATCTAGCTCTGTTCTTGGGTGCAGTCAGTAACATGAGTAATTGATAAGTAGTGTTAACTACAATTGAAAACTGTTTAAAAAAGTTAAACACTCCGCTAGTAGTGGAAAGATGGTGGTTTGAATGCATCCAGAGGTGCCTCGGAAGCCAGACCTGTTGACTTAACTTCTGAAATATCACAGTGTTGAAACCCACTGAAGCAGTTCTACTCTGGACACACGGGGCTGCCTTGAGTTCAAATCAGCTCAGCTGCAACTTATAGCATTAACAACCGTGAGTGACATAGTGAGGATATGTGGGGACAGTCTATGGCAACCTTGAAAATCAATCTCCCTCAGTCAAAATACAAAGTGTATCAAACTTGCAAATTGCCTACTTTTATTGTTCCTGTTTTTTAACATCATCACGTATAAAAGCAGTACTTGCTTACTGTATAAATGAAAAGTATATAAAGCAGAAAAGTCACTACCTCTACCCAGACCCTCAGTCTCATTTTCTGGGTGGAAGCAGGTTTATGTTTTGAGTGTACCCTTCAGAGTGTTCCTGTCATTGTGCTTCACTGTAGCCGTCAAGAAGAAAACAGCCTAAATTTTATTACACTTGGACCTGTGCAATGACTGTTCTACAGTATCTACCACCCTCTGTTTGAGGGTCGTGGTTTGTGTTGTGGGCTGTACTGGGATGAAAGGTAGAGCTGCCCATTTTTGCTAAGAATTGTGTTTGAGGTGCCATTGAAGGGGTCGTAAGAACTGAGACTTGTATCTTTGAATTTTTCTTTCATTTACGTAAGGGTCGTAAAAGGTTTGAACTAGTATAATAGATCTTTTTTTAAGTGTGGTATAACAAATGATAGAACTGTAACAAATGATAGAAACTGTACATAATGATAATAGCTGTGAGGGGACTCACCGCACTCTAGCATTTGTCTCCCTAGTCAAATCATTTTCACCTGCTTTCCTCCTGCTGCTAATGATCTTACTCTGTCCATCCTGCTCTTCCAGGAGAGGCCAAATGGCTCTTACAAAGTGGCATTGTAATTCTCCTTCCACATGGCTATGATGGCGCAGGCCCCGACCACTCATCCTGTCGCATAGAGCGTTTCTTGCAGGTATGCTAAATGCCTTCTGGATTAGAAGATGTTTTTTCCTACTTCCTGTCTTGGAAAGGGTGAAACCAAGTTTTTTCTTGGAGGCTAGGATTTCTTTTAAATTTTTTTTTTTATTTCAATGAACATTTACAGAGATTTTAGATTTCCATTCATTCATCATTGC
>NW_006399855.1:1061947-1063144 GCF_000299155.1 Elephantulus edwardii | reverse complement strand
GGGGGTGGAGGGGTTTGTGCGGGGAGAAGGGTGCAACAATGAATGAATGGAATTCCAAAATCTCTGTAGATGTTCATTGAAATGAAAAATAAACAAACTAAAAAAATTTTCAAAAGAAAAAAGAAGACAATCAGATGGCAAACAAATACATGAAGAAATGTTCAAAATCCCTAGCTCTAAGAGAAATGCAAAACTAAGAGATATCATCTCACCTCAATAAGAATAGGAAAATTCAACAGAATTGCAAACAACAAATGCTGGCAAGGTTGTGGAACAACTGGAACCCATACTCAATCTTGGTGGGAGTGTAGACTGGTGTAACCATTATGGTAGGCAGTATGGCACTTTCTCAAAAAGTTGCAAATAAAAATACCATTTGACCCAGCATTTCAATTACTGGGAATATACCGTAAAGAAGTAAAGAAACCGTAACTGCCACCTAAGCAGATATATGCACACCCATGTTTACTGCTGCATTGATCACAGTAGCAAAGAGACAACACAATTGCCCATCAACGAATGAATGGATAGAGAAGCTGTGGTATTTTCACACAATGGAATACTATGCAACACTGAAAAACAATGAACTCTGAAATATATAAAATGGGTGATCCTAGAGGACATTATGCTGAGTGAAATATCTCAGTCACAAGAGGACAAATACTGCATAATGCCACAGTTATAAAACAGGACTGATCAAAACAACTATGAGATATCATCTCACCCCAGTCAGAATTGCAAACTTTAACAGAACAGCAAGCAACAAATACTGGAGAGGTTGTGGAGAAACTGGAACCCTTATTCACTGTTGGTGAGAGTGTAAAATGGTACAACCACTGTGGAAGGCGTTATGGCACTTTCTCAAATAGTTGCAAATAGAGATACCATTCAACACAGAAATTCCACTGCTGAGAATATACCCCAAAGAGACCATAACTGACATCCAAGCAGATATATGCACACCCAAGTTTATTGCAGCTTTGTTCACAATAGCAAGGAGTTGGAAACAACCTAAGTGCCCATTAACAAACAAATGGATGGAGAAGCTGTGGTATATTCGCACAATGGAATACTATGCTGCATTAAAAACAAGGAACTCATGCAATATTACTCAAAATGGTTGACTCTGGAGAACATTTTGCTGAGTGAAATGTCCCAGTCACAAAGGGACAAATATTGCATGGTGCCACTGTTGTA
>NW_006399855.1:1049085-1055032 GCF_000299155.1 Elephantulus edwardii | reverse complement strand
TGAGTATACTCCACTCTGCAACCTTCGTTCTGGAGGCTAGGATTTTAAAGCCCTGTCTCACATGCTTTGGGCATGTGGCTAGGAGAGACTGATCCTTGGAGATGGACATCATACTTAGAAGGGTAGAGGGGCAGCGCAGGAGAGGAAGACCGTTGATGAGATGAATTTTACAGTAACTGAGGCAATGGAAATAGGTGTATCAGAGTCAGTGAGACTGGCTCAGGACAGGACAGGCTTCAGAGCTGCTGTACATAGAGACGCTATGAGTCACAGTCAACTCAGTGACACATAGCAACAACAACAATAACAATTACTTTTAAAGGCACAGAACTTTTTCCTGCACAGTAACTTAATATGTAGACAATAATGTAAGGCATTGTAATATTTGAATAAAATAGATCCAATATAATGTCAGTATTTCATGGAAAAAATATGCAGTTTCAAGTAGTTATGTACTTAATTAAAAAAAAAGTTTCCATTTAAAAAATTTAAGTACATAACTACTTGAAACTGCGTATTTTTTCCATGAAATACTGACATTGTATTGGATGATTTGAGTGAAATTTATAAAGGAAATTGGTTTTCCATTTAACTGTTCATACATATTCGGTTCCATGACACCACCTACATTATTTAAAATTTAACTGTACTCCTCCTACTTCCACTATCAACAGATTCTCCCTTCCAGCTGTCTTTATAACCCTTCCTGGCTTCTGAGTCCTATTCCTTAGCAAATTCAACCCTTTTGCTTTTATGTGGTTGGTTGTTAAAAGGACTGGTTACCATCTTGATGTTATTGTTTTTCTTACAGGTTGGCCCACTGTTTAGTTGAAAGTTATCCCAGAAGGCAATTTTATTCCTGGCTTAAGGGGTTACTAAAGGCCACAGACTCATAATCTTCTGTCAGTTTCAATCTGACCAATAAACCGGGCTATGTTTATATTTTTAATTTGGGGCCTTATTTTTTTATTAGCCACTCTTTCCAGGACCCTTTACCTTGATGGATTTTAGAGCATTAAGCACTGCTACACAGGGCACCAAACCTGGAGGACAACCACTTGGCCAGTTGACTGGAAGAGATCTATATTTGTTCCCGTTCCAAAGAAAGATGATCCAACAGAGTGTAGAAATTATTGAACAATATCATTGATATCACATGCAAGCAAGAATTTGCTGAAGATTATCCAAAAACTACTGGAACAGCACATCAGCAGAGAATTGCCAGAAGTCCAGGCTGGGTTTAGAAGGATTCAAGGTACTAGGGATATTGTAGCTGATGTTAGATGGATCTTGGCTTAAAGCAGGGAGTACCAGAGGAATGTCTATCTGTGTTCCATTGATTATGCAAAGGTGTTTGACTGTATGTATCACAACAAAACGTGACTGACTCGGAGAAGAATGGGAATTCCAGAACACTTGATCGTGCTAATGCGAAATCTATACTTGGACCAGGAGGCAGTCATCAGAACAGAGCAAGGAAACACTGCATGGTTCAAAATTGGGTAGAGTGTACACCAAGGATGTAGCTTTTCAACCGATATGCAGAACAGATTATCCCGGAGGCTGGGCTGTATGAGGAGAAGTGTGGCATCAGGGTTGGAGGAAGATTCATCAACAATCAGCTTGCTGAAACTGAGAAAGACCTAAAGTGCTTGCTGCAGAAGGTCAAGGACTGCAGCCTTCAATATAGATTGAGGCTCAATATCAAGAAAAACAAAGATTCTCACCACTGGGCCAATTGGCAGCATCAGGATGGATGGTGAAGAAATTGAGATTGTTAATAGCTTTAGTTTGCTTGGCTCCACAGGCAACATTCTTGGCTCCAGCATCCAGGAAATTAAAAGATGTATTCCAATGGGAAAATCTGCTGTTAGTGACCTCTCCAAAATACTGAAGAGGTGTGTCCGATACAGGCGTGGTCTTTGCAATCACTTGCTATGTGTCAGAGAGCTGGACAGTGACCATGGAGGACAGAAGGAGAACTGATGCCTTTGCGCTGTGATGTTGGAGAACAGTATTGAATATTCGATGGACTGCTACGAAACATGTTCGTCCTAGAGAGAGTTAAACTAATCTGCTCCTTGGAGGCAAGATTCTGAAGCTTTGTCTGATGTACTTTTGACATGTTGCAAGGAGGGACCAGTCCTTGGGGAGGGACGTCATGCTTGGGAGGGTGGAAGGACAATGCAGGAGAGGAAGACCCTCTATGAGGTGGATTGATTCAGTGACTAATGAATAATCTGGGTAGGTGTGTCAGAGACAGTGAGACTGTCACAGGAGCAGGGTTTAGGGCTGTCGCAAGGAGTCACAGGTGACTTGATGGCACATAACAACAACAGCACATTGGGCACCATCTAGTTCTTCAAGTTTCAAGGTCATAAAAATTGAGAGGTTTTTTTACTTTTTAAAAATTGTATCAGGTATGTGGGGTTTTTTTTTTCAGGTACATAGTTTTTAACGTCCTGACTTCTCTTTGCTTTGACTTCTCGGCAGTCTAGTGCAATATTCAGTCTCTTCTGATATCCATTTTGGTCTTTTCTTCACCTTCCATCTTTGTAATGACCTTTTGGATTCTTTGTGCATTTTGGGACTGCAGATGTTAAACCAAATGTTAAATCAAATACTTAATCAGGAACTGAAGGAGACACAAAACAAGCTATAATTCCTCTTGTAACAGCTCTTGTACATAGGGTCACTATGAGTCGCAAGTGACTCGATGGCACATAACAACAACAACAGTTTAGAAAAAACAAGGCAGTGTTTCTCCTGAGACAGATTATAGGAGATAGGCACTCCCAGCCAACCCAGGTATTGCCCATTGCCTCCCAATTTGTCCTTGTGGTTTTGTTGTTCCTGAGATAGCAAAAGAATATTAGCAGAGAAAATCATAGCTTCATTAGTAAAGAACTTTCTCTGTGACTTATCTTCTGGCAATTTTTAATAAAGGCAAGAGTTTCTAAGCTTGAGGCTGCCATCTTGAAGCTGTATGCACTCAGTGTTTACTCTCTCTGCTCTACATCTCATTTTTCAGTGTTTCTGTCTTTATCATTTGTCTGGTCGACAACAGTGGATGATATTCTTGATATCCTCCCATACCTCATTTGGTCTTCGTTTGTTAGTGTTCAAGGCCTCTTACCTGTTCCTGAGATGGTTTTTAAATTCAGGTGGGACAGACAGACTCAAAGTAAAAAAATGGATGTCAGAAAAGACTGAATATTGTGCTAGAGTGCTGAGAAGCCAAAGCAAAGGGAAGAAATCAAGACATTAAGCAACTGGCAACTGAATAGAGGACTTCAAAGGGCAGTTTGGAAGGACAAAGCAAAATATTATAATGAAATGTACAAAGAACTGGTGTCTGAAGATCAAAAGGGCCGAACTCACTCAGCATTTCTTAATCTGAAGAAATTAAAGAACAAATTCAAGCCTCAAGTTGCAATTCTTAAGGATGCTATGGGCAGAATATTGAATGATCCAGGACGTATCAAAAAAAGATGGAAGAAGTATACTACAGACTCACTGTACCAAAAAGAATTGGCTGACACAGAAGGATTTCAAGAAACAGCATATGATCAAAAGACAATGATGATAAAGGAGGAAGTTAAGGCTACTCTGAAGGACTTGACCAAAAAAATAAAGCCCCAGGAATTAATTGAATACCAATTTACGTGTTTCAACAAACAAGATGCTGCCCTGGACATGATCACCAGGTTGTGTCAGTCAACCTGGAGGACAACTACCTGGCTTACTGACTGGAAGAGATCCATATGTATTCCCATTCTAAAAATGGTGACCTGACAGAGTGTGGAAATTATACAGTATCACTTATATCACACACAAGCAAAATCCTGCTGAAGATTATCCAGAAATGACTGGAACAGTACTCTTACAGAAAACTACCGGAAATACAAGGAGGGTTTAGAAGAGGCTGTAGCACTAGAGACATTATCACCAGTGTCGATGGATCTTGTCAGAAAGCAAAGAGTTCCAGTATCTGTTTCATTGACTATGCAAAGGCATTTGACTGTGTGGATCACAAAAAATTGTGGTTAACCTTGAGGAAAATGGGAATCCCAGAACACTTGATTGTGCTTATGTGAAACCTATACTTGGACCAGGAAATAGTAGTCAAATAGAGCAGGGAAACACCACTGCATGTTTCAAAATCATTAAGGGAGTGTGTCAGGGATGTGTCCTGTCTCCATATCTTTTCAATCTATATGCAGAACAGATCATTCGGGAGGCTGGGCTTTATAAGGAGGAATGTGGCATCAGGATTAGAGGAGGAAGACTCATCAACAACCTACATTATGTAGATGACACAACCTTGCTTGCTGAGGAGGACCTGAAAGTGCTTGCTTCAGAAGGTCAAGGACTGTAGTCTTCAGTATGGATTGAAACTCAAAATCAAGAATACAGATTCTTAAAAAAAAAAAAAAAGAAGAAGAAGACAGATTCTCACCACTGTGCCAATTGACAGCAAGCAAGGGATAGAGAAGAGATTGAGGTTGTTAACAGTTACAGCTTGCTCAGCTCCACAATCAACACTCTTGGCACCAGCAGTTAGGAAATCAAAAGATGAATTGCATTAGATAAATCTCCTGTCAGGGACCATTCCAGCATACTGGGAAACAGTGATGTCAGTCTGGAAACTAAGATTCACCTGATCCAGGCTATGACCTTCACAGTTATTTGCTATGCATCAGAGACAATGACTAAGGATGACAGAAGAAGAATTGATGTCTTTGAGTTGTGGTGCTGGAGAAGAGTATTGAACACGCCATAGACTGCCAAGAAAACAAATAGGTTTGTCTTCTCCCTGGAGGCTAAGATTTTGAAGCTCTGTCTCACATACTTTGGGCATGTGGCCAGGAGGCATGTGACTTGGAGAAGGATATCATGCTCGGAACAGTAGAGGGACAACACAGAAGAGGAAGACCCTGGATGAGATGGATTGATACCATTATTAGGGCAATGGAGGGAGGTGTGTCAGAGTCAGTGAGACTGGCTCAGGACAGGACAGGTTTCAGAGCTGTTGTACATGGGATTGCTATAAGTTGCAGATGACTTGACAGCACATAACAGCAACATGAGTATATGACAATGGAAGTAAATGGTGGTGTCTGTTTTTGTCTTTTTGTGATGGGCTTAGAATGGTGACTTTAAGCTCTGTCCTTTTTGTAGGATGTACCAAAACGTCACTTCTCTTGCTGGCTATGTAGTATTTCATTGTATGCATGCACTCCGTTTTGTTTATGTATTTATCTTTTGACAGGCATTTAGATTTCCACCTTTTGGGTTTTGTGATATTATTACAGTGAACATTATTGTAAAAGTATCATTTTGAGAGTCTTTTTTCAAGTCTTTTGGGTATATATTTAGGAATGGAATTGCTGGGTCCTATGGTAGTTTTGTTTTTAATTTTCCAAGCATTTGCTGCACTATTACTTTATAAAGGCTGTCCAGTTTTACATTCTCACCATCAGTGGATAAGGTTTGAAATTTTCCCATGTCTTCTCCACATTTACAATTTTTTTTTTTTATAATCTTAAACATCCTAAAGGGAATGAAATTATTTTGATTTACATTTCTCTAGTGGCATCCACTTAATAAATAACATGCCCCTAGAAACTCTATGAATTTTGATAAATGTTGATAGTTGTAGAGGGGCTTCAGGCCTTTTGTTTATAGGGTCACTGTGAGTTGTGCTCAACACAAGGCAATCAACAACAACAAACAGTGGTTAATGATGTTAAGCACTTTATCTTCTCTATTTGACAAAGCAAAATATTACAATGAAATGTGCAAGGAGTTGGAGTCAGAAAATCAAAAGGGCCGAACTCGCTCAGCATAACTTAAGCTCAAGGAACTGAAGAACAAATTCAAACCTCGAGTTGCTCTAATCAAGGATGCTTTCGGCAGAATGTTAAATGATCCAGGAAGTATTAAA
>NW_006399855.1:1040759-1047740 GCF_000299155.1 Elephantulus edwardii | reverse complement strand
GTGGAGGGACAGCGCAGGAGGGGAAGGCCCTCTATGAGGTGGATTGATTCAGTGACTGGGATAATTGGGATGGGAGTGTCAGAGACAGTGCGATTCGCACGGGACAGAGCAGAGTTTAGGGCTGTTGTACATAGGGTCGCTATGAGTCACAAGCGACTTGACGGCACATAACAACAACAACATTGGAATATCTTCTTTGATGAAATAGCGATTTACTCTCATTTTTGATTGAATTATTTATCTTCTTGTTACTTGTTAAAGTTTTAAGGTTAGAGTTATTGTTGAAATTTTACTTTATTTTGTTTTATTTTATTATTTTTTTGTGTGTGTACCGTCAAATAAGATCTGACTGGTACAGGAGGAGATTGCCCCTCCTTCTCCAGCAGAGCATCTGGTGGATTCAAACAGTGTATCTCTGGGATTGCAGTGCAAATTCTTGCCACTAGGCCACCAGAGCTCCCTTAGTGTTGAAATTTTATGTATAGTTTTGTTACTCTCATATTTGTTATATGGTTTCTCAAAATATTTGCCCACTTGCTAATTTGTCTTTTCAAGTTTTTGGTTAGTAAAATATTCTGATGAACAAAAGTTCTTCCTTTTTTTTAGTTCTCATGTATTTCACCCCCATTTATACTTGTGTTATTTTATCAGGTAATTTATTTCCAAAAGCTAATTCTGACAACTTTGTCACTATTTTTTTCTAAGTGTTTTAGGGTCTTAGTTTTAGCATTTAGGTCCTTAATGATTTTGCATTTGTTTTTGTGTACATGTGAAGGCTGGATTCTGCTGTGTTATTCTGCATGTGGAAATCTAGCTTTCTCAGCACGTTTATTTTAAAGATCTTTCTTTATCCATTGAGTGGACTAAGCACTCTTAACAAAAAGCAGATGCTACCATGGGGATGAGGTGTTGAGGTAAGACAAAGAATATAGTTATTAGAGAACAAGCAGTTCAAGGGACAAAGAAGCCAGAATATTGAAAGTATCAGCCACATGTACATTAAAACGTACATGTACATTCAAATCACCCCAAATCATGATAATAATGTTATAATGCATATCTCATAGGATTGCTGTGAGGCATAAAGAGTCAGTATTGATGGTTGCCGTTATATACGTACTTGCTGTTTATTATTTTTATCATTTAATCTGCTTTTATTGTAATAATTCCAAACCTTTGTTTAGAGCATTACTTTTCTGCATAAGAGGGAATATATATATACATATATATGTATAGTGCATAGAAATGTGTTTGTTGCTTGCATGTGCTTGCCTTGCCTCATTCCCCTACTTCCTTGCGATTAATTGTTCATTCCATGTGTTTTCAGCCCTCTTTTTTCTGTTGCTTGATCTTTCTCATTTATTAGTACTATCCTTACAGATTTTGGTTCTCATTTTGTTTTTTTAGCAGTTGAACTCCTTCCTCAGCCAAGTCTATTGTTTTCTTTAAAATTGTCTGGGTTTTTCTTTGTTGTTTTGTTTAATTTTTATTATATTATTTTTGTGTGAGTGTACGGTCAAATCAGATCTGACTGGTACAGGAGGAGATTGTCCCTCCTTCCGCGGCAGAGCATCTGGTGGATTCAAACCATGCGCCTCTGGGATTGTAGTTGCAGCTCCTTACCACTAGGCCACCAGAGCTCCCCTAAATTGCCTGTTTTTGCAGGCCGTTTTCCTTCTTTTTAAAATTTTAACTTACTTTGGTTGTAGGATATTGAGTTTATTTGTAAATAATTTCCTGCCAAGATGGTATAGTTGCTCTGATAAAAGTGTGAATGAAGTATAATTCAAATATTGTTACCAATTGGTGTCAGAACATTGTTTGGAACAATGGTGGAGTTTGTTGTTGTTATGTGCCATCGAGTCATCTGTGACTCAGAGGGACCCTGGGCACAATAGCTCTGAACCGTGCCCTGTTCTGAGCCAATCTCACCATCTTTGACACGCCTACTCCCATTACCCCAGTTACTGTGTCAATGCATCTCATCCAGGATCTTCCTTTCTGCACTGTCCTTCTCCCCTTCCAAGCATGATCTCCTTCTCCAGGTACTGGTCTCTCTGGTCCATATGTCCAAAGTGTATGAGACAGAGCTTTGAAATCCTTGCCTCCAAAGAGCAACTTGATTCTACCAGGATAGACCTGTTTGTTTTCTTGGGAGTCCGTAGTGGAGAATACACTTGATCTTTGCCAAAAGGTTGAGAAGCGATCATAGTGGAGTACAGACATTTTTGGAGACTTAAGTCTTGGAAATAGGAGAGCCCTGCAGGGCTAGTAATTCTTGCTAAATTCTGTTCTCATTTCTGAGATTCCAATAAACAGTCAGGGGGATGCCTCTTCCTTTGGCAGGATGTAGTAGCCTAGAAGAAGCACACCTGGGAGGCCTATCTGTCTTTTCTGAGATCTGGAGGGACTTCTTTCTCTAGATTTTCCCTTTGTATTATTCTCAGGGTTGCCTGCTTGCCACCCTCCTCTCCCAGAATGGAGGATGTTAATGAGGATTTTCTGGATTTTGTTAATTCAGTTTCTTTTTTCTCCACTGCTTCTGGAGTACCACAGTATTGGACCTGTCAGTATCTTCTGATAATATTTTGTTTCTTTGCTTGCAATCTTTTTACTTCATTTCAGAACAACTCTTGAGATTTTTATTTTACTTAAAAAAAAAAAAAACAACACCACCACTACTTTTATTTCATTTTTGTTATTAGTACTGTTGAGTTGGTACTAACTGATAGCTGATGCTCTAGCGGATTTTCAGAGGCTGTACGGGAGGAGATTGTTCATCTTTCTCTTGTGGAGCAGCTAGTGGGATTTAGTGTTTTTTTCTTCCATATTAACCCAGACCATTATAAATCTGTATTTTTTTAAAAAGTCTTCCCGAGAGGATTATTGCAGTCAGCTGTGTCAGGGAACCACAGTATTAAATGACACAACAGAATTAGGCAGATGGGGAGAGTTGTCAGAGAGAGAACCCTCTTTTGATTCATACTTTACATATATTTACTGTCTGGTATCATTCTGAAGAGAAATTATCTTTTCCTTTCCCATGTGAAAATCTGTGGGTTTCCCTAGCGAATGGCATATTGTAATGATAATTAAAAACAGATGACATGAACATTCTGACTTTTCCTCCAGATGTGTGACAGTGCAGAAGAAGGAGTGGACGGAGACACAGTGAACATGTTTGTGGTGCACCCCACTACACCTGCACAGTATTTCCACTTACTTCGAAGGCAGATGGTCCGGAACTTCAGAAAACCCCTCATTGTTGCTTCTCCTAAAATGTTACTCAGGTTTCCTGTGAGTAGAAAAAGCTGATTAATTAGAATTTTTAATTCTATTGGATATACTCTATTCCCCCCTTTTAATGTATGAAATTCTTTTTCTGAACTACAAAAACATCCCTTTAGTTTTAATTGGCTGTATTCAAGTTTTTCTATTTTCCAACCTTTCAAAAATAATTGGAAATGGAGCTAGCACTGTGTTTCTATTGTCATGAAGGACAGGAAGACCTTCTTCTTCTATGAGCAGATGTAATTTCTTCAGAAAAAGATTTAAAGTCTCTACAATCTATTCACTACTATATTGGTTTTGAAAAGCTGAGAATTTAAAGTATTATATGAGTGGTATTATTCACCAGATTTTTTTTTCCCTGTTAAATGATCTGTCAGTCATGAGTAGAATCCTGTTTCATTAAACAAAAATAAGATAAAAATTCCTTTTAGTTTATTTTAACCAAGTGTTAAGGGCACAATAGCTTCTTAAATCACAAAAATACCCTAGTTTTCAAATAGCAGTATTTGAGATAATAATACTAAATGTGAATTTATCCCACATGCTGTCATTTTTTTGGTCATAGGAACATTTTAATTAGAATTAACATTTTAAAAAGTTTTGCATCTATTTGGATGCTACTGTCAAGGTGAAATAAGACATTTAAGATATCTTGTGCAATCCACAAAGGTTTTAGAGTGTGTATATGGCACTGAGGGTGTAGAGGGATGTAAGGGTTTGCTTCTATTTATCTTTTAATCAGCTGTTAAATATTTGGAGGGGAATAAGAAGAGACTCTCAGGGCTGACATGTATATGTGGAATTGTTACGTGTATGAACCAAGATGGAATACCACCTTATATTTTGCACTTTGGTCCCTTTCCCCATAGTCCCAACCCTAGGAATCAAGGAACTGAAAGTCCACTTCAAGTTTTCTTACATGTGACAGATAGTTCATTCACATTGTCTTGCTTATTCTCTCTTGGCTAGCTCTGATGGTGTAGTCTGTAGGGAGATACGCTGCTGACTCAAAAGATGTGTCTCTCTCCAGTGGTTCAAATCCAGCAGCAGTTCTGTGAGAGAAAGATGGGCACTCTCATGTGATTTACAAGCCACTAGAGGCTCAGCTCTGAGTTGGTTCTGACTTACCAGCAATGAGTTAGAGTTTTCTTGGATTCTTGAGCCTAAAAACCTTATCCATTCAAGTAAAGTTAGTATAATTCTATTAACAGATTTTCTTTAAATAATTTTTTAATTTTCAGTATCATTTTAACAAAAGTTTACAGAAAAGTGTTGCAGACCGAGGATATTTTTATAATTATTAATAATGAGACAGACTACCAGGAATGAGATAGAACAGAGAGCATGAAAAACGGGGCCAGCAGTTCCCATGACTGAAGGCCTCAAGCCATGCCTCTCTGGGTATTTATTGAGAATCATAAGGAAGGTAAACAGTTTAAAAGAGAGATATAACTGGGTATTTCTGTCATCACAGGAGACTAGAGCGAGGGCTACATGGTGGAGGGGACCTGGGGGAGGGTTTGTAAAGCAATGAAGGAATCTTTTCTTTTACTTTTCCATAATTTTTGGACTCATGTACTTATAACTTGTTAGTCAAATTTGTGTCTTCTAGGTTGCAACACCCCCATGATACATCTTCAAGGATATGAACATGTACGGCCAAGCACAATCAATAAGAGTGCATCTAAATTCCAAAATCAATCTCCATAATAGTCTATGTGTTTCCTACTGCCAAAGGGGCCCTTTAAGAGTAGTGAGAGAAGATCTTCACCCTGAAACCCACAGCGTCCCTTTTCAGCAGGAAGTAGCTAAGAGAATACGCCATCCCCTTTTCCTTATGACTCAGGGTGAAGTCTCTCTCAGGGAGGAGTGCTAGGGAATGGCAAAGGACACACTGACAAAGAAGATTAATCAGAACTGGCTTTGACAAGCACTGTGGCATTTGGACAAGAACAAACTGGGAGGAGGGTAGAGAGAATAGTGCAACAATGAATGAGTGGAAGCCCAAAATCTCTGTAAATGTTTATGAAAATTAATAAAATATAATTATAGAAAAAAAAATAAGGAAGGTAAACAAAGAAAAATCATAAGGGAGTACATGGGGAACTCTTTTGCAGATAACACCAAGTTCCTCTCTGTTGTTTACTTTATGCTTATCTTAGGAGGGAGGGATTCAGTAAATACAAACTAAGAACAATGTTGACTCTTAAGGAATGCCTTAGTGCCACAGGGTGAATTCTAGCTGGTATTAAGCCTCTGTCCACTTCCATAATAGCTTGCCTCCAGAAACCCTGTGAACTTGGAGAGAGGATGAAAGACACCCAAGCGTCAAGGACTCTCCTTCATAGGGTCGCTATGAGTCGCCTGTGATTCGACGGCACTTAACAACAACAAATACCAACATATCCTGATATAGCATTTAGTTTATTATTAATATTAAATTTGATATTAGGCTTCCCACAGAAATGTTAGGTTTTAATTCATTCATTTTTGCACATTTTACCCCCTCTCCCTCCCTTCTCCTTCCCCAAGTTGACTTTTTTTCTTTTCATTAGTTTATTTACAGAATTCTAATACAAATTCAAACAAATTCCGTCAATTTACCTCACCCTCCACCCATCAAATTGTACAGCCCAATAATTAATCCCCTCTTTCCCCTGTACATCTACATCCCTCTGCTTCCAGCCTCTCCCACCCTCCTGGAGCCTTATATTCATACTTACATCAATGTTCATAGCAGCATTATTCACCATCACAAGAACATGGAAACAGCCCCAACCACAAACAAATGGATTGAGAAATTATAGTACATTCACGCAATGGTATACTATGCAGCATGCAGGAGCAATAACTTTGTAAATTATTACCTAACTTGAGAGGGAATGGAGAACATTATGCCGAGTGAACTAACTCAGATCCACAGGATAAATATTATAAAAGACCATTATTAACAGTTTTTCCGATGACAATATTTGACACAGAGATTTAAAAATAACAATGATAAGGAACCAAGTAAAAATGTAAAATCACTATGATTTGTATTCTGGAAATATAGACAGCTGGGATTCTTGTGCCAGCTTTCATTTTATTCCTTAGATTTTCGTTTGTTTCCTTAACCATAACTATAAAGGAGCTTCAAATACATTGGTATTGATTCTAATTAATGTTGACTAGATTAGGCAAAGTAAAACTGCTTCATAAGATTTCCAAGACTTTAATTCTTATGGAAACTGAATGCCTCATCTTTGTCCTATGAGTTTTTAATCATTAACATTTTGGTTAACATCTGAATGCTTCTCCACTGTGCCCAAGGGCTTTGAAAGAATTGAACAATGTTATATGCACTTAGTACTGAGGACCTGTGGTAGAGAGGGCTGAGAGAGAGTCTCTGGTGGTTCAAATCCACCACGGAAAGATGAGCTGTGGCTCCAGTTGTAAAGATTTTTCAGCCTCAGGAACCCAGTTGAAATGAGGGTTGCTATGAATCAAAATTGACTCAACTGCAATAAGTTTGAGTTTTGTTAGAAAATTTATTGAGGTTTTTTTTCTGTGTGAAATTTAGAATAAGAGGATATGTGGCCATAATATTCTACTCTGTCCTCCAACACTTAATGTGATTTATCAGCATATACTTGGAGTTCTTAAAAATATTGTTGTTGTTATGTGCCATCGAGTCGTTTCCGACTCATA
>NW_006399855.1:1038866-1039430 GCF_000299155.1 Elephantulus edwardii | reverse complement strand
CTTGGTGAGCACATCCAGGGCAACATCTGTTATCTAGCAACGAAAAAAAATTTTAAAAAAATATAGCAACAGCCATCCTCTAGATTTTCACATATAAAACTAAGTAGTAGTAAACAATCTTCTTCATTCAACATAGCATTTCCCCAATTGATTGAAAATTAGTCAGCTGTTGAATTCTATCTTCTTTCTGAAAATTGAATGACTGATACAAGCTGTCTTTCAGAATACGAGCTAACCTTTTCTTTCAATGGTCTACTCTGAGATGACTTTCTATGTGGATGGCATTACTCAGGGCTGTATGTAACTTTGTATCTCCAGTGTTATATAAATCTCACTTTGTTCCTCCTCACACAATTCTGCATTTCAGATCCTTTCAATTTCCACCTTGAAGAGGTGAAGTGACAGATCAGAATGAAGAATAATTGAATAGTGGCATATTTAATGTTTATTTTTAAAGTTCTATCAAAATACTACTGCATCAATGTGGCTGTTTTATAGTGACTTGGCTAAAATGCTTTCTACCTGTATGTGAACAAAAATATAGCACTACTAAATAGATGCAAT
>NW_006399855.1:1015759-1034989 GCF_000299155.1 Elephantulus edwardii | reverse complement strand
GGGAAGACCCTCTATGAGATGGATTGATTCGGTGACTGGGGTAATCGGGATGGGTGTGTCAGAGGCGGTGCGGTTGGCGAAGGATAGAGCAGGGTTTAGAGCTGTTGTGCATAGGGTCGGTATGAGTCGGAAACGACTCGATGGCACATAACAACAACAAATAGGTGCAATAAGGAGCTCTAGCGGCCTGGGTCTTGTCCTGCTAACCCAAAGACTTTCAGTGGTGGTGGCTCAAACCCACCAGCAGCTCCGAGAGAGAACAGGAGTTTCCCAACTGCTCCACAGCTGCAGCAGCCCAGTTGACAGCCAGGTATGAGTCTGTACTCATTGACAATAAGTTGAGTAAACAGATGGAAGAAAAAACAAAAGTTCCCACATTTGGCTCTGTGACTTAGCTAATCTCGATTATTTTTAATAAGTGTATGTAGGCTGTGTTACTCCAGCTCTCTGGTGCATACGTCATGCTTGGGAGGTTGGAGGGACAGTACAGAGAGGAAGACCCTCGATGAGATGATTCAGTGACTGGAGTAATGGGGGTTGGTGTGTCAGAGGTGGTGAGATTGGCACCGACCAGGGCAGAGTTTAGGGCTATTGTACATAGGGTCACTATGAATTGAAGGCAACTCGATGGCACATAACAACAACAAGTGTTACAACTGTTGTCAAGTTGATTCCAATTTATAGCAACCTTGGAGGACAGAATAGGATTTCCCTGAGGGCTTCTGAGGCTGCAGACCTTTAATGGAGTAGACTGCCTTGTCTTTCTCTCCTCAGAGTGGCTGGTCGATTAACCTTTCATTTAGCAACTCAGTGTTTAACCATCAGAGCCTCTGGGGCTCCTTACATTAAACTAGGTGACCATGAATTTGTGTGTTTGTTTGTTTTTTTATCATAGAAGTATTTGTATATTATACCAACTTGTATTGACTGAATAGCTTGTACCTGTAGTGAAGAATACCGAAAGAAAGTACCTGTAATTGCCCACATTTAGCTGTTTTAGTACTTCCTGAAATTTTTCAGTGTCAGTCAGTACAGTGATTTTGTTACAGTGACTCTGGGTATTTCCTCTATCATCTTTTGGTACTTTCTGAATCACTCAATATATTGCACAAAAGCATCTTCCAATATTGCAACTCTAAGCTTAAATTTGTTTCTTAGTTCTCAAAGAGCAAGTTCTTCCATTTTTACAAAATGAACAGGAACCAATGGTAATAAAGGAAGTTGGAGCTGCATTGAAGACACTGGCAAAAAATAAGGACCCAGGAATCAATGAGATACCAATTGACTTGTTTCAGTTCACAGATGCAGCCCTGTTTGCGCTTACCAGTCCATGCCAGGAAATTTGGAGGAGATCCTGTTCTCAAGAAAGATGATCGAACTGAATGTGGAAACTATTGAACAATGTCATTTATATTACATGCAAGCAAAATACCCCTGAAGATCATTCAAAAATGGCCAGAATTTCCAGAAGTTCAAGCAGGATTTAGAAGAGGCCATGGCACCAGGAATATCATTGTTGATGTCAGATGGACCCTGGCTGAAAGTAAATACCAGAAGACTGTCTATTTGTGCTTTATTTACTATGCAAAGGCATTTGGCTGTGTGGGTCATAACAAGTTATGGCTAACATTGAGAAGAATGGGAATCCCAGAACACTTCATTGTTCACACACAAACATAAACCTAGACCATGAGACTGTCGTGCGAACACAGCAAGGGAACGCTACATGGTTTAAAATTAAAAATGGAGTGTGTTAGGGTTGTATTCTCCCTCCCTACCTATTCAGTCTGTATGCTGAGTAAATTATTTGACTAGTTGGACAATATAAAAAGGAATGTGGCATCAAGATCAGAGGGAGACTCATCAATAACCTGCATTATGCAGATGACACAAACCTTCTTTGCTGAAAGAAGCACTTGTTGCAGAAAAATCAAATACAGCCTTCAATATGGATTGCATCTCAATGTCAAGAAACAAAGATTCTTACCACTGGACTGATAGATAACATCATGATGGATGGAGAAAAGATTGAAACTGTTAACAACTTCATCTTACTTGGATCCACAATTAATACCCTTGGTACCAGCATTCAGAAAATCAGAAGACAAGCTGCACTGCAATCCCGAAGATGCACGGTTTAAATCCACCAGATGCTTTGCTGAAGAAGGAGAGGCAATCTCCTCCTGTCTCATTCTGATCTGATTTGATGGGACACAACAAAAAAAAAAGAGGGGGAAATAATAAAAAAAATTTAAAAACAAACAAACAGAAAATTAGGAGACATATTGCACTGGAAAGTCTGCAGTTAGGGACCTCTCCAGATTATTGAGGAGTAAGGATGTCGATTTGAGGACTAAAGTGTATCTGATTCAGTCCAATGATCTTTCTGATTGCTTGCTGTGCATCTGAAAGCTGAACAGTGAATAAGGATAACAGAAGAAGAATTAATACCTTTGAGCTGTGGTGTTGGAGAAGAGCACTGAACATTCCATGGAAAGAACAAACAAATATGTCTTAGAGATGGTATAGTCAGAGTTCTCTTGGAGGCAAGGATGATGAAGCTTCACCTCACATGCTTTGAGCATGTTGCTAGGAGGGACATTCCTTGGAGAGGGACATGATGCTTAGAAAGGTGAAGATTGGCGAAGGAGAAGACCCTCAATCACATGTACTGACAAGGTGACTGCTTCAGTGGGCTTTAATGACCAGGAAGTGTGAGGATGACACAGGATAGGACAGGGTTCAGAACTTTTTGTTTGTAGGTTCACTGTGGGCTGTACTCAACTCAATGGCACTTAGCAACAAGTTGTTTTAGTGCACAAAAATGATGGTTCAGTTTGTGGTTTTTGTTTTTGTTGCTGGCTTTATGGTTTGTTTTTTAAAAATTATTATTTTTAATGAAAGTTTACAGAGACTTTGGATTTCCATTCATTCATTGTTGCACTTTTCTCCCTGCTTCCCCCTTGATTCGCACTTCTGTTTGAAAAGAAAGATTCTTTCATTGTTATACAATCCCTCCCCTCAAGTCCACTCCACTATGTAGCCTTCATTCTGGACTTCTGTCATGACAATAATACCTAATCATATATCCTTTTTAAACAATTCTGTCCCTCATCTGTTTCAATGAAGTATACATTACTCAGTCTTCCCTCAACCCCAATGTCAGTCCTGTTTTACAACAGTGGTCCTGTGCAATATTTGCCCTTGTGTGACTGAGATATTTCACTCAGCATAATGTCCTCCAGGGTCACCCATTTTGTATAATATTTAATGAGTTCCTTGTTTTTCAATGCAGCATAGTATTCCATTGTGTGAATATACTAGAGCTTCTCTATCCATTCGTTTGTAGATGGGTGCTTGGATTGTTTCCAACTCTTTGCTCTTGTTGACAAAGCCACAATAAACATGGGTGTGCATATATCTGCTTGGGTGGTGGTTAGGGTTTCTTTAGGGTATATTCCTAGTAGTGGAATTGCTGGGTCAAATGGTATTTATATTTGCAACTTTTTTGAGAAAGCACCATACAACCTTCAATAGTGGTTACACCATTTTACACTCCCACCAACAGTGAATAAGGGTTCCAGTTTCTCCACAACCTTGCCGGCAGTTGCTATTTGCTGTTCTGTTAAATTTTGCTCTTCTTACTGGGGTGAGATGGTATCTCATAGTTGTTTTGATGATGGTTTGAATTTTTAAAATGAAACATTTTTATGGATGCTAATGTTGTTTGGTCATATGAAAAGTTTTGATCTTAAAATTTTATTGTGGTATCTGATAAAAGACATTCTTTTTTTAAAAAATTTTTTATTTTTTGATTTTTTTTTTTTACAGAGGTTTTGGATTTCCATTCATTCATTGCCGCAATTTTCTCCCTGCCCACCCCTCCCCACCAGTTCGCTTCCCCCTCCGAAGAGAGAAAAAAAATTTCCTTCATTAGTATACAATTCCCACGTCCCTTCCCGCAACCCCCACCCCGAGTACACTTCTCCATGCAACCTTAATTCTGGATTCCTGTGCTAACCATAATACTCAATCATATATCACTTCTAATCTGTTCTTTCCCTCATTTGCTTCAATACAATATACATAATTTATCCAGTTTTTCTGTCATACCCCCTCCCTGATGTCAGACCCATTCTACAACAGTGGCACCATGCAGTATTTGTCCCTTTGTGACTGAGATATTTCACTCAGCATAATGTCCTCCAGGGTCACCCACTTTGAATAATATTGCATGAGTTCCTTGTTTTTCAATGCAGCATAGTATTCCATTGTGTGGATCCATTAATTTGTTGATGGGCCCTTAAGCTGCTTCCAACTCTTTGCTATTGTAAACAAAGCTGCAGTAAACATGGGTGTGCATATATCTGCTTCAATGGCAGACATGGTCTCTCTGGGGTATATTCCCAGTAATGGGATTGCTGGGTCAAATGGTATCTCTATTTGCAATTTTTTGAGAAAGTGCCACACCGCCTTCCACAATGGTTGCACCATCTTACATTCCCACCAACAGTGAATAAGAGTTCCAGTTTCTCCACATTCTCGCCAGCATTTGTTGCTTGCTGTTCTGTTACATTTTGCTATTCTTACTAGGGTGAGATGATATCTCATAGTTGTTTGATAAAAGACATTCTTATACAGATACCATTTGCCCTCAGCTTGTTCCCAGGTCCTGCCAGCTCTGCATGTGTCAGAGTTAAACAGTTTTCAGTGAGTGATAGTTCAGAAGTAGATCGTCTGGTCTTTTAAAGGTGGCTCTTGGTGAACCCTAACTACCAATCTTGTTCATAGCCAAACATGTTAACTGTTTTACCACCCAGTAATTGCAGTCATGTATAACATCACAAAAATAATTTGTATACAGACTAATGTTTTTTGAAAACAGATACTCTTATTTATTGGTACATATATTTCCTTATTGAGCTAGGCTAGAATTTTTTACCCTATATTTGGGGGGTAAAATACCTTATTTCTCATATTGCAATAGCTTGATAAATTTTTAACTTTCTCTCTTTAGGCAGCTGTGTCAACTCTTCAAGAAATGGCACTAGGAACAACATTCAAACCAGTCATTGGTGATTCATCGGTGGATCCAAAAAAGTAATTTGATGCATGCCTCTGTTTTCATTCTCTTATACAGTTGATATTTAACTCTTGTGAAAACTAGTTCATATTGACTAATCCAAAGTGAGTAAAATCAACTCTACCTTGATTTAGTAGTTTCCTAGTGATATTGTAACAAAATACCACATTCTAAGTGGCTGAAAAGAGTAGAGATTTTTTCCTGTCATGTTTTTGGAACTAAAATTACTGCTATCAAGATCTCAGTAGAGTTGATTTCTTTTGCAGGCTCTGAGGAGAATCTATTCTGTGACTCTCTCTGTGCTTCTGTTAGTTACAAGCAATCTGTGGTGATTTGGGGCTTATAGAGTCCTCACCCTTATTTCTGCCTCTGCCATCCTGTAGCCTTCCCTCCCAGAGTATCTTCACATGGCTCTCTTACAATGTCATCAGTCTCTCACAAAGTCATCAGTTAGGGTCCACCCTACTAGTAACTCATGACATCTGTAAAGATGCTGTTTATAATTAAGGTCGCATTCAGAGATCCCAAGTGGGCATTAACTTTTAGGGTTACTAGTGGTAAGAATCTGCACTGCAATATGCAGTGTTGAAAGTATGTGGTTTGAATCCACCAGCTGCTCTGCAGAAGAATGATGGGCATTCTCCTCCTATGTGATTGACTGCTTCTGAAAATCCACCAGAGAGTCAGCTATGAGTTAGTTCCAACTCGATGGTACTGACAACATTCATCCCAGTACAGACATACTGGTTGTTAATGATTCCTCTCTGGGTCCTAAAAATCAATGTGATGTGAATATATTTTCACCTCTGCAGTAGATTTTTAATTAGTGAAAAAAATGACCTAATGTTCAGGAATTCAAGTGACCGAACTCTATTCTATAATGCTATAAATTCTTTTTTTAAACTTTCTTTTATTAATACTTTAATGTAAATTTACAGAAAACTTGGATTTCCATTCATTCATTGTTGCACATTTCTCTCCCTACCCCCACTCCAGTTCGCTTTTCTCTTTAAAAAGATTCCTTCATTGTTGCACAATTTCCTCCCTCCCAGTTCACCTTGCTATGCACCTCTTATTCTGGACTGTTGTCATGCATATAACACCTAATCATATATCCATTTTAACCAGTTCTTTCCCTCATCTGTTTTAATGCAGTGCTCATTATTTATTCCCTCTTCTTAGTTTCCCCCAACCCTTATGTCAGTCCTGTTTCATAACAGTGGCATTATGCAGTATTTGTCCTTTTGTGACTGAGATATTTCACTCAGCATAATGTCCTTCAGGGTCACCCATTTTGTATAATATTTTATTAGTTCCTCGTTTTTCAATGCTGCATAGTATCCCATTGTGTGACTATACCACAGCTTCTCTTTCCGTTCATTTGTTGATGGGAACTTGGTTTGCTTCCATCTCTTTGCTATTGTGAACAACGCTGCAGTAAATATCGGTGTGCATGTCAATTCTTTATGTTGATAGGAGTTAGTGGAGTTTGTGACATTTGAAGGGAGCTAAAGAAGGATGGCTATGGCATAGCATATGACTGAACCCAACAACACCCCATCTCACTGCTTCATTAGGGAAGCATTTAAACCCATATTGTTTTCCTTTTTCCCCAATAAACAGACCTGTATTCTAGAGGGTAGTTTTTTTTTCATTACAACTGATGATTGGAGCACACATCTTATTCTAAGATTTTTGTCTCCTGTCCTCCCTTTGCACCCAACAGTGTGAAGAAACTAGTGTTTTGCTGTGGCAAGCACTTCTATGCCTTGCTGAAGCAGAGAGACTCTTTGGGGGCCAAGAAAGATGACTTTGCCATCATTCGGCTAGAGGAACTGTGCCCTTTCCCACTGGACTCATTACAGCAAGAGATGACCAAATATAAACATGTTAAAGGTGAGAGACTGCACTTCTTAGGGTTCTTTGATTTCATATATCTTTGAACTATTCTCTTTAGTTCAAAGGAAACAAGATTGTGGATGTGGGTAGTGAGAGTTATTAGAAAAGAAAATCTTATAGACTCTGGGGATATTTTAATCCTAGTTATTATCGGGAACTAAGACACCCTTTCTCTTTGTTTCTCTTGCTTTTTTGAGTATTTGAGAATAATAACAGTACTAGTCCTTATAACCTATAATAAATACAGGATAATTTTTTTCTGTATAATTTTAGAACAATTTTCGGTAAAATAATCTGGATTTTCATAAACCTTGTGTTAGAAATGGATGCAAAATGGATCATAGACATAAATGCATGATATACAAGAAAGCAGAAAATTTGTAATTTTGGGTTAGGCAAATGTTCTCGATCTGACAAACGAAAGCATAATCAATAAAAAATATTAACTTTATTAACCTCAAAGGCTTTGTTATTATGAAAGGTGGAGGGTGAAAGACAAAGCACAAACATCTGCAAGCCATATATTTGACAAAAGCTTATCCAGAATATTTGAAAACTCTTAAAATTCAACAATAGGAAAGCAATTAAATTTAAAAACAGAATAAATAATTTGAACATATATGCCACAAAAGAAAAGCATGGCAATAAATATATGAAAAGATGTTCAATGTCATTATGAAATTGAAAATTAAATCACAATGAAGTGCGTACAATGAGATGAGATGAGTATAAGCATGCAACTACAACTCAGCCATAGAACAGAGTGCACTGTTACGAAACACAGTAACATAGATGAATCTGAGGCCCACAAAACTATATGCTGTATGATTCCATTTATATGACATTCTGAAAATTGCAAAACTGCAGAGATTGAGGAAAGATCAGTGGTTGACAGAGTTTGGGAAGGTGAGAAGAAGTTGGACCACAGAGGTGTAAGATAGGGGATCTGTAGATGGAAGCATTGCATATTCTGATTGTAGTGGGACACACATGAATACATTTGTCAGAAAAAAGATGAGCAACACTCTGCCATTTTGAGAAAGCGTATGTGTCCTGACTAGCTGTTTGTGTATATATTCACTTGAAGCATATGTTTACTTGAGGTGCTGAAATAAATTTCCTTTTTAAATAGAGTTCATTTGGAGTCAGGAGGAACCTCAGAACATGGGTCCATGGTGTTTTGTATCTCCAAGATTTGAAAAACAACTGGCCTGCAAGGTAATTTCTCTGTCCCCCCTCTTTCATGGTGAAGGGGTTTGTGTGTGTACTGATAAGGGTATTTATCTCCATTACTAACCCATTTATTTTCTCTAAAAAGAAACTAAAATATAAAAGCTTTCGTAGCAGTCAGCACTGCACTGTTTTGACCTTAAGTTTGATGTGCCAGCCCAGGAGGAGCAGAGCGCTAGGCAATCCTGCTTTATAATCTTGGACTATAAACATTCAGTGAAAAAAATGCTCCCTAGTCCTGTCTACAGAGGTTGTGTGTAATAGGAGCTGATGTTCTTCCTGAATTGTACTGTTTTGTTGTGTACTGTTAAGTTGGAACCAACCCAAAACTGATGCTCCAGTGGGTTTTCAGAGGCAGCTAATTACACGAGAGGAGATTGTCCACCCTTCTCCCACAGAGCATCTGGTGACTTTGAACTGTGTGGCTTCGGGATTTCAGCGCAGCTCCTTACCACTAGGCCACCAGAGTTCCCTGAATTGTACTTTGTTGTTTTGTGTACCGTCAAGTCAGAACAGATCCATAGCTGACCCTCCAGAGGATTTTCAGAGGCAGTTGATCGCACGGGAGGAGATTGCTCATCCTTTGCTAGTGCTGCACCCAGTGGCCTTAAACCACATGCCTTTGGAATTGCAGTGCAGCTTTTTGCTGCTAGGCCACTAGTGCTCTGGAATTGTACTTTGTTGTTATGTGTCGCTGAGTCGCCTCTGACTCATAGCGACTCTATGTACAACAGGCCTAAACCCTGCTCTATCCTGTGCCAATCTCCAACACACCTACTCCTATTACCCCAGTCACTGAATAAATCCACCTCATAGAGAGTCTTCCTCTCCTGCACTGTCTCTCCACCCTCCCAAGCATGATGTCCCTCTCCAAGGACTGGTCCTTCCTTATAACATGTCCAAAATATGTGAGATGAAGCCTCAGAAATCTTGTCTCCAAAAAGCAGCCTGCTTTAACCTTCTCAAGGGTGAAACTGTTTGTTTTCTTAGTTGTTGTTGTTGTTGTTAAGTGCCATCAAGTTACTGCGACTCATAGTGAACCTATGTACAACAGCCCTAAACTCTGCTCTGTCCTATGCCAGTCGCACTGTCTCTGATACACCCATCCCGATTACCCCAGTCACTGAATCATCCACCTCGTAGAGGGCCTTCCCCTCCTGTGCTGTGTCCCTCCACCCTACCAAGCATGATATCTCTCTCCAAGGACTGGTCCCTCCATATAACATGTCCAAAGTATGTTAGATAAAGCCTCACAATCCTTGCCTCCAAGGAGCCGCCTGGTTTAACCCTCTACAGGATGAATCTGTTTGTTTTCCTAGCAGTCCATGATACCCTCAATACTCTTCTCCAGCACCACAGCTCAAAGCATCAATTCTCCTTCTATCCTCCTTAGTCATTGTCCAACTCTGATGCATAACAAGTGATAGCAAAGACCATGGCTTGTATCAGATGCACCTTAGTCTCCAGAGAGACACCATTGTTCTTAAGTACTTTGGAGAGGTCCTGTTAACAGCAGACTTTCCCATGACAATACGTCTTTTAATTTCCTGGCTACTGGCGCCAAAAGTGTTGACTGTGGAGCCAAGCAAACTAAAGCTGTGAACAATCTCAGTCTCTTCACCATCCATCCTGATGCTGCCAGTTGCTCCAGTGGTGAGAATCTTTGTCTTCTTGACATTGAGCCTCAATCCATATTGAATGCTGCAGTCCTCGACCCTCTGCAGCAAGCGCTTCAGGTCCTCCTCAGTTTCAGCAAGCAGGGTTGTGTCATCTGCATAATGCAGATTGTTGATAGATCTTCCACCAATCTTGACCCCACATTCCTCCTCATAAAGCCCAGCCTCCTGGATGATCTGTTCTGCATACAAGTTGAAAAGGTATGGAGACAGGACACCCTGGCAGATGCCCTTCCCAATTTTGAACCATGCAGTGTTTCCCTGCTCTGTTCTGACGACTGCCTCTTGGTCCAAGTATAGGTTTCTCATTAGCACAATCAAGTGATCTGGGGTTCCCATTCTCCTCAGAGTCAGCCACAGTTTGTTATGATCCACACAGTCAAACACCTTTGCATAGTCAATGAAATACAGGTATTCATTCCTCTGGTATTCCTTGCTTTCAGCTAAGATCCATCTAACATTAGCTACAATATCCTAGTACCACAACTCGTTCTAAACCCAGCCTGGACTTCTGGCAGTTCTCTGCTGATGTGCTGTTCCAGTCGTTTTTGGATAATCTTCAGTAGAATCTTGCTTGCAAGTGAAATCAATGATATTGTTCCATAGTTTCTACACTCTATTGGGTCATGGGATGGGAACAAATACAGATCTCTTCCAGTCAGTTGGCCAAGTGGTTTGTTTTCCAGATTTCTTGGCACAACTTGGTGAGCACATCCAGGGCAGCATCTGTTAGCTGAAATATGTCAGTTGGTATACCATCTATTCCTGGGCCCATATTTTTTTGCTATTTCCTTCAAAGCAGCTTGAACTTCTTCCTTCATCACCATAGGCTCTTGATCATATATTGTTTCATGAAATTCTTCTGTGTCTGCCAATTCCTTTTGGTACAGTGTCTCTATATTCTTTTCCTCTTCCTGAATCATACTTTAGGAAGGGAAAAACAATTAGAGAAGCAATGGTGCTTTTATTTGTCTCTCTGTTCTGCCTTAATGCCCACTCGGGTTCACTTATTTGATACTTATTTGCTAGGTTCAAATAATTTTCCACTTGTAAACACTTCTAATTAAGGAAAGTTCACAAATAAACCCAAAATCTTTATTTTCAGACAAGAACAAATCCAGGAATTTGTTTTTTCTTACACTTGAAGGAACCCAGGTAATGTAGTGTATTATATATTGGGCTGCTATCTGAAAAATTAGAGGTGAACCCACCAGCTGCTGTGCGAAAGAAAGTTTCAGCTTTCTCCTTCTGTAAAGATCTGGTTGGCACCAGTAGCCAGGAAATTAAAAGGCATATTGCGATGGGAAAGTCTGCTGTTAGGGACCTCTCCAAAGTACTGAAGAGCAGTGGTGTCATTCTGGAGACTAAGGTGCATCTGATAGAGGCCAGGGTCTTTGCAATCACTTGTTATGTGTCAGAGAGTTGGACAATGACTAGGGAGGATAGAAGGAGAATTGATGCCTTTGAGCTGTGGTGCTGGAGAAGAGTATTGAATGTACGCTGAACTGCCAAGAAAACAAACAGATTCATCCTGGAGAGGGTTAAATGGGGCTGATCCTTGGAGGCAAGGATTCTGAGGCTCTTTCTAACATACTTTGGACATGTTGTAAGGAGGGACAGGTCCTTGGAGAAGGACATCATGCTTGGGAGGGTGGAGGGACAACACAGGAGAAAAAGACCCTCTATGAGGTGGATTGATTCAGTGACTGGGGTAATTGGGATGGGTGTGTCAGAGACAATGCAATTGGTACAGGACGGAACAGAGTTTAGGGCTGTTATATATAGGGTTGCTATGAGTCATAAGCGACTCGACAGCACATAATAACAACAAGAAGCCACTTTGAACAGCCAAAGTTAGGGCATCATGAGTTATAACTGACTCAGTTATAGAGCATTTGTTTTCTCATGCTTCAGCAGCTCTGGTGGTGGTATGGTTAAGATATCTCTCTGCTAACTAGTAGGTTGATGGTTCAAACCAGTTAGCTACTCCATAAGAAAAAGGTGTGGCAGTGTGCTTTAATAAAGATTTACTGCCTTGGAAACCAAATGGACATTTCTGCTTTGTCCAACAGGATTACTGTGAATTGGAATAATCTCAAAGGCACCAAGATAGGGTCTAAAACTTGGGATTTAGTTAGTTTCTGAATGTAGCATATTTCCTCCAGTCTGGACTGCTAAACTCATTATTTTATTGAGAAATGTTACTTATGTTTGGATAAACTAAGAGAGAGTTGAACGAAGTACTGATATGTTAAAGTGCTATTTTATTTCTTCTCTTTTCCAATTATAGCTCCGACTTGTGAGTCGACCCCCTTTACCAGCACCTGCTGTAGGAATTGGCACGATTCATCTGCAGCAACAAGAAGATGTCCTCACCAAGACATTTGCTTGACAATGTCCTTTGAAGAAACACTATTGCCTCTTTAGACAGTTGTCTAATAAAGAAAGATCTACTTCCTCTACCTTCTACCCCTTCCACCAGACAACAATCAAAGACTCTTTATCTAAGATACTGGGATGGATGCTGTTAACCTACGGTCAAAGGAAACATTCACCAGTATATTAATTTGAGAAGCAAACTTATTTAAAGGTATAATAGTGTTCTGTTGTGGTTACGTCTGAATAAGATGTACCACAGTTCGTTATTTCCGACACTACACCCTGTACTTAATTGCATATGATCCGAAAAATTCTTTAGTATGGATTTATAGGTACCTCAACACTGCCTCTTGATTGTTTCAATGAATTGTTTCAGTGATTGTTGTCACTTCCATTAGTTCTTTATTTCATTAAATCTCTGGTGCTGTCTTCCAGCCAATGTGAAAATGTTTCACTAAACACTATAGCAAATTTGATTATTAAAGATTCTTCTTATTTTATCAGTTATCCTTAAATGTGTTGCTGTTGTTATATGCCGTTGAGTCAGAAACAACCCACAGCTGACCCTCCAGAGGGTATTCAGAGGTAGTAAGTTGTATGGGAGGAAATTGCCCATCCTTACCCCACAGAGCAGTTGTTGGATTAGAACTCTGGGTCTATGGAATGGCAGGGCAGCTCTTTACCACTGAGCCACCGGAGCTTCCCCCTTAGATATAAGCTTTATTAAATACAAATCCTGGGATATGTGATCTTCCAGACGAAGTATCATTAAGGCATTTTAGCTCTAATGAAAGAGATTTATGGTCTATTTTATCACAATATCCTGTCCCACCCCACGACAGTCCTCTACCCATCAATATATTAGCTAACTTGGGTGTCTAATATGTTGATTCCGGCCTCTCGTTCATAATTTTTGCCTCTACACGGTATGATGATTATCTATAGCGTGTAAAGGGCATTTTTACTTTCATATACGGAACTCCAGATGACTGGAGTCTTCCAGAGGGCTATAACTCACCCCTCAGTCTAAAATAAAACTACATTTAAACTAGTACCATAAACCAGTTAGCTCTACTTGATTTTGTGCTTTGGAAGCTCTCCAGTTCTTGCATCCAACATTGGTTTTCTCAGAAATGATGAAGGATGTACTAAAGGACAAAAAGAAGTCAGCCTTCTCCACTTGCATGCACAATTAGTAGTGTCTTTCAAAATTAATTATTTGCAGGTCTTGCTATGGCAGTGGAATCATGATTCATGTCTTGAATGTAGTTAACTATTAATCTTACACTTGTTTAATATTGGCATTTGTTTTATATCTGTATACCTCAGGGCTTGCTTTCTATATCAAGTCTTACAAATCATGCAACTTAGTGCCAATTACGTCAGTCAGTAAATGTGAAAAAATCTATTAGATAAAAATTGTTATTAAAGTTGTATATTTAACAAAAAATAAGTAAAACCGCAATGTAATTTTTTTCCTAGAGCTCTCAGTTCTTGAATGAAAAGATTTCAAATGACTAGGCACAAAGTGAATTAGAAAATGAATTTTGGTTTTCTATTTTTATAGTTTACATCTTTCCCTACTTCTCCCTAGCTTTACTTCTCACAAGTGTGCATGTGGTTTCTTGTTACATTTTGTCTAATAGGAACCACAAAATCTATCATCTGTTACATTAACCTTCTTAATCTGAGTCACTACTGCAAAATGGATTAGCATTTTCAAGTAATGTGCAGGTAAGAACAGTGAAAGACTTCAAATTACTCATTACTTTATTTCACTTTCAAGCGCAAAACACTCAAATTTATTGTATTTGAGTTGGAAGGACACATAGCTGACCCCCCGGTGGGTTTGTTGAGACAGTAATTTACACAGAGGGAGACTAACCTATCTTTCTCCTATGGAGATACTGGTAGGTTCAAACTATCAGAAAGGTGCCATCTTTGGGTTGGCAGTGGTACTTTCTACGGACTATGTCACCAGAGCTCTAATTCTTTTTTATTCCTCTTAAAATTGAATAATGTAATATTTGTATCTCCAAAAGGCAGGTCACTTGGGCAATGGAATTTAAATTAGGTACCAAGTGACCAAAAATCTTAGCAACAGTAATTTTTTTCTAAAATTACCTTTTTACTAACAAAATTTCTACCTTTTAAGAACCATATTGCTAAATCTTTCCTCTGCTTTCCACATATATGCTTTTCCAACTGTGATTTAAATAAAAGTTTACAAAGTATATGGGGTTTTCCATTCAATCATCCATACATATTTTGTTGTATAACATTAAATTCAATATCCACATTCAATCACATTTTTGTCAAAGCAAAGGTTTCAAATGAACATAATAAAGTATTCTGGGACTCACACTCTTTTCAGTGTTAGCCATAATTTTTTTTTTTTATGAGCCACACAATTAAATGTCTTTACTCAGTCAAAGAAGCATAGATAATTGTATTTCTGGTATTCTCTACTTTTAACCAAGATCCATCTGAAATCTCATATTGTTGCCTCTTATTAATCCAGCTTGAATTTTTGGTAGTTTCCTGTTGATGGGCTGGCTGTTCCAGTCATTTTATAATATTCTTCAGCAAAATTTTACTTGCACATGCTATTAGTGATGCCATGTGATAATTTCCACATTCTGTTGAATCACCTTAACAAATCATTATCTCTGCTATGAGCTTTCAGGTGTCATGCAAGTGACTGTTGCATGACCTTCTAGAGAGCAGTCATCCTGAAAAGGGATGTTCAATGATTACCAAGTGCTTCACCTAGAAACAGCCATCTTTAAAACCAAATGCACGTGTTTCTGAAATTTCCTAACTCCTGCACATGCACAGTCATCTTGATCATATGTGCATTATTCCCCACAGCATGACAAAAGTGTGTCCAGTGGCACCCAAGTTGAAAGAACATTTGTACTTGTGCTTATCTATTGAGATCTGTCCCACACAGTCCAATCTCAGACGATCCCTTTCTCCTTCCATAAATAACGTGGAAGATCTTATCATTTTGATAGGTTAACTCTTAAAACACCCAGCCTCCCCATTCATGGAGCAGGATAGGACAAGACTCAGATCTGTAGTTCACAAGTTTACTGTGAGCCACAGTCTACTCCATGGCCCCTCACAGCTGCATGGATAAACATGATATCCTTTCCCCATCTCCAAAGCCTTTAAATGAATCACGTCCTCCTCTGTTCCAAGAATCATGGTGTAGCACTGCCTTGTTTCTCCATGTCTTCCTTTGCAAAATTTCCCCCTAATAAACCTCTTTCTTTGCTTGCATATAAAGCCTACACCCATATTTGCCTATTCTTACTTAAGAGAACCTGGATTTAAAGAGTACTTTTGGAGACATTTTCTTGGTGACTGCTTTTAGGAAGTAGTCTGACTACCTTATGATCTCTTTACATTTCCTTTCAGGTGAAGCTACAGAAAGGGACAAAGGAACATGATTCAGATAAACAAAATTGCAGCTTAAAGAGTTTACATGATTAATTCAGAGAGAATTGTAGATTAAAAAACTTATAGGATTGATTTGGCTTCATAGTGGCTATGTGGCTCTGAGTTACTGAGTGACAGTCACCAGGACCCCAACTTTTAACATAAACTGGATTTCCTGTTGCTATTTTAATTTGCTACCTATTCAATCTGAATGTTGAGCAAAACATCCAGGAACTGGACTGTATGAATAAAGAAGGACATCATGGCTTGGAAGGGTAGAAGATCAGCACAGGAGAGGAAGACCTGGATGTGATGTACTGACACAGTGACTGTGGCAATGGGGTCAGGTGTGTCAGAGACATTGAGGCTGGCTCATAATAGGCCAAGATTCAGAGCCATTGGTCATAGGGTTGCTATGAGGTGTACTTGACTTGAGGGCACATAATACCACTAACAACAACATTTTCAATTGGAGCTCTGGTGTCCTAGTGGTAAAGAGCTGTGCTGCCAACCAAAGGGCACATAGTTCAAATCCACCAGCTACTTTGTGGGTGAAAGATGGGCAATTTCTTCCCTTGCAATTTATTGCCTCTGCAAACCATCCACAGAGTCCATTCTAGCATATAACATATAGCAAAAGAATTTTTTCCTAGTAGTTTATTTACAAATTTCAAACATTGTTTTCAAGATCAAATTCCTTCTACTTTCCCCACACCTCTCATCAAATTATACAACCCCATGATTAATCCCCCCCTCCCTCTGCACATCCTCATCCCTCTGCTTCTAACCTCTCCCACCCCTCTTGGATCCTTATATTCATATTATAATAAAGGTTTTATACAATATTTATCCTTGTGGGACTGAGTTACTTCACTCAGCAGAATACTCTCCATTCCCTCCCAAGTTAGATAATAATTTACAAACTCATTTCTCCTTCATGCTGCATAGGACTCTACTGTGTGTACGTACTGTAATTTCTCAATTCATTCGTTTGTGGTTGGACATTTCAGCTGTTCTGTTTCCATGTTCTTGTGATGATAAATAATGCTTCTGTGAACATTGGTGTACAAATCGTGTACAAATCTCAGTTTGTACCTCAGTTCTCATTTTCTCAGATTATATTCCAAGTAGTGGGATAGCTGGGTCATGTGTTCTATGTTCAGCTTTTTGAGGAAGCACCAAACTGCCTTCCAGAATAGTTGTAAAAAAGCATTTTTAAAAGTATCTGTCCAGATGAATTCCCATTGTTTCTTTGTGTAAGCTCCTGAGGGTGAATTGTGCTCCTGGGCTTGCCTGAAAAGAGCTTTGGTTGTGTGGGCCTTACTGTGTTGTGCCTCTAACCAAAAACCTACACATCTCCAGAGAGTTGAATCCCCCAGAAGCTCCAGGAAGAAAGATGAGAAGTCTCCTCTTGTTTAAGATCTATAAGTTTGGAAGCCCAAACAAGAGATGTAGTTGTTGTTATGTGTGATTGAGTCACCTGTGACCCATGGCGATCCTATGGACAGCAGCTCTGAACCCTGCCCTGTTCTGAACCAGTCTCTCTAATTCTGACACACCAACCTCGATTGCACCAGTCACTGTATCAATCCATCTCATCTGGGGTCTTCCTCTCATACACCGTCCCTCCACCCTTCCAAGCATGGTATTCTTCTCCAAGGTAAGGTCTCTCCTGGCCACATGCCCAAAGTATGTGAGATGGAGCTTCAAAACCCTAGCCTCTACAGAGAAACTTGGTTTCATTTTCTCGAAGACAGACTTACTTGTTTTCTTGGTAGTCCATAGTATGCTCAAAACTCTTCTCCAGCATCACAATTAAAAAGCATTGATTCTTCTTCTATCATCCTTAATCATTGCCCAGCTCTCTGAACCTTAACAAATAATTGTGAAGACCATGGCCTGGTTTAGGTGCATCTTAATAGAGGGTTATTAATACATAATGGACTTGATAGTTGTATTTTTTTAAGCTTTCATCTAAGTGCCCTGATGATCTGTTGTTATATGCCATTAAATCAGAAAGGACCCATAGCTGACACTCTTCATCCTTCTCCTGTGGAGCAGCTGGTGGATTAGAACCCTGTGCCTTTGGTATTAGAGAGCAGCTTTTCCCCACCAGGCCACCAGAGCTTGCTGGTGATCTATTAGGTTGAATGTTGTACAGTGAATAGGGATGCTAGAAAGAGAATTGATGCCTTTGAGCTGTGCTGCTGGAGAAGAGTGTTGAATATACCATGCACTGCTAGGAGAACAAACAGGTTTGTCCCGGAGAAGGTGAAGCCAGAATGTTCCTTGGAGTCAAGGATTCTGAAGCTTCGTCTGGGCATGTTGCAAGGAGGGACTGGTCCTTGGAGAGGGACCTCATGTTTGGGAGAGTGGAGGGACGGCACAGGAGAGGAAGACCCTCATGAGATGGATCAATTCTGAGAGGAGTGGTGGGAATGAGTGTGTTTGAGATGGTGAGGTTGGCACAGGATAGAGCAGGATTTAGGGCTCTTGTACATAGGGTCGCTATGAGTCGCAAGCGACTCGATGGTACATAACAACAACAACAATAAAAGGTTTGAATTCACCAGCTATTGATTGGAGAAAAAGATGAGGCTGACTGCCCCTGTTAAGATTAAATCCTTGGAAACACAATGGAGGTCTCTATGATTTTAAATTTACTTTCTCAATGGCACTGAGTCAGAACTAACTCATTGGTGACTCTTCAGTGGGTTTTCAGAGGAAGGAAAATTGATGCCTTTGAGCTGTGGTGTTGGAGAACAGTGTTGAATATACCATGGACTGCTAAGAGAACAAACAAGTTCATCATAGAGAGGGTTAAACCAGGCTGCTCCTTGGAGGCAAGGATTCTGAAGCTTCATCTTACATACTTTGACATGTTGCAAGAAGAGACCAATCCTTGGAGAGGGACATCATGCTTGGGAGGGTGGAGGAACAGCACAGCAAAGGAAGACCCTTAATGAAATGGATTCATTTAGTGACTGGGGTAATGGGGTAGGTGTGTTGAAGACAATGAGATTGGCACAGGATGGAGCAGGGTTTAGGCATGCTGTACATAGGGTTGTTATGAGTCATAGGCAACTTGATGGCACATGACAACAACAATGCATTGCTTGAGAAGGAAAGGTCGTAGAACAACCAATGGACTTGAACCAACTGCTTTTGGTTTGGCAGCACAAGTCTTGACTAGCCCCACAAAGATCCTTAACATGACAGTAATGGGACTCCACCCAACTCTAATTTGTAAATTTGTATTTAATTCTTATATTTTCTAAGAAATACAAGTTCAAAAGAAGAGTAAATTTAAAACACTATTAGTTTTTATTTCATCAATTACAATAACTGTGCTGGATTCACTAGTTGGAAGAACTCTATTTGGAACTTCTAGTTGAAACTGATGTTAAAAAAAAATTGTCAGAACCACATGATCCTATCAATTGATGCAGAAAAGGTCTTTGACAAAATCCAACACCCTTTCCTGATTAAAACACTTAACAAAATAGGACTAGAGGGGAA
>NW_006399855.1:978955-1012939 GCF_000299155.1 Elephantulus edwardii | reverse complement strand
TATTCAAAGTGGGTGACCCTGGAGGACATTATGCTGAGTGAAATATCTCAGTCACAAAGGGACAAATACTGCATGGTGCCACTGTTGTAGAATGGGTCTGACATCAGGGTGGGGGTATGACAGAAAAAAACTGGATAAATTATGTATATTGTATTGAAACAAATGAGGGAAATTACAGATTAGAAGTGATATATGATTGAGTATTATGGTTAGCATAGGAATCCAGAATTAAGGTTGCATAGAGAAGTGTACTTGGGGGTGGGGGGTGGGGAGGAAGGGACGTGGTAATTGTATACTAATGAAGGAATTTTTTTTTTGTTTTTTGTTTTTTTCTTTTTCTCTTCGGAGGGGGAAGTGAGCTGGTGGGGAGGGGTGGGCAGGAAGAAAAGTGCGGCAATGAATGAAATGGAAATCCAAAACCTCTGTAAACGTCTAGTAAAATTAATAATAATAATAAAAAATTCCATTTTGTTCCAGAATGCAGACAATCCTACTTCTCAAGCCTTACCTTGCTGTAGCTTCCTTCTGGTACCTGATTATACTTACCTATATAAATGTCTCCCCAATTAAAACAAGCTCGGAAGCAGGAGTGGCATCTACTTCCATAATAGCTTGCCTCTGGAAACCCTATGAACCTGGAAAAAGGACTTTCGTTCATGGGGTCGCTATGAGTCGCCTGGGACTTGATGGCACCTAACAACAACAACAACAACGTACAAATGTCTACCTCAATCCAGGTGATGTATGTGCACTGCCTCTGTTTGGGAGTTGTAATCTATTTTCACCTGAACTTTCCCTGAGGGCAAAGCAATTTGGCAGGTTTATTTGTGTCTGACCTCTTGCAATCACTATCAGTATAAACAGTCCAAGGCTGATTCCTACGAGGTCACATTCCTCCACTCTCCAATGTTTTTACCAATTCTAACAGTTGTCCCTCTTAAGATACCTTGCCTACTTCTCAGCCTTTGTCAGCTGCTTCTGGGGAGAAAGACCTCGTCTCATGCACTTTATAGCCTCGGAAAGCCTGCTAGAGGGTGAGCTGAGTCAACTTGAAGTCAATCAGTGTAGTGTATACATAGGAGCTGTGGCAGGAGCTTTACGTGTTTGTTCCGTGTTTGGTGACTAGTAGAAAGGTTGAGATTCATATCTAGCAGTCACTACAATTAAAAGATGTGGAAACAATCCTCAGCAGTGGGAACTGACAATGGGTTGGGTTTACGGTATTTTTTTGTCTGTTTAGTGCATATGGGAATGTCAAGTCAGGAGCTGGCTTAAGGAAACTTAAATGAGAGGAGGCATAAAGTCCTGATCTCTATCTTGGCGAAGGTGGAGGAGCATAAGCAGTGGCTAAGACGGAATTCAGAGGCTACAATTAATCATAGACAATTATGTCATGTATTTAAAATAAAACCCAGAAAACCTAGAAAAGGTTACAAGATGGAAGCAAACAAAAAGGTCAGCAAGGTCATGCAAGTTCTCCTGGTGATTTATCCCGGGTCTCTGAGAAGCGCCAGACTCTGCTTTTCAGCAGGGAGCTGGGGCGCCACTGTAGCGGCCACATTAGCTCCGGACCCTGAGGCGCCCCCGCCAGGCAGCACTTGGGATCGCAGCCTCCCCTGATGGCCTGTCCAGGCAGCCCAGGAAAAAACGCACCAGCAAAGCAAACCGACATTTCTTGACACATTTCTTGAAACGTGGTTTGCGCCACCATGACCTCTTAGAAGACAGAGATCATGCAGCGTTTCAAGCCTCCCTGCAGGACTGAAACACTGCAAGGCGAGAAGGGTAACCTAGCCTAGCCTGCACCCACGCAACGTCAAGGTCCCGGCTGCCGGCGCAGCGGAGGCGGGGCGAGGTGCCTCGAGCCCACCCCCGCTGCATCGCTGGCGGTGACCATGGCAATGGAAAAGACATCCTGGGAGGCGTGGGCAGCCAACCGCTGAGCCCGGGCTTGGGGACGAGCCGTGACTGGGTGGCCGCGCAGGTCACGTGACGAGGGGCGGGGCTTGTGCAGGGCCGGCTGGAACGCGTCGGGAGCCGGCGCAGAGGCCCAAGCGACGGGACCCGAGAGAAGAAGGCAAGGCAGAGGCCGCAGTTACCCGCCGGCCCTCCCCAGCCGCCGCCATGGGGAGTAAGTATCATATGTGGAGCCTGGGTCGGCGATGTGTGTCAGAGAGCAAGGTTCTTGCTTGGGGCAGGAGTCTCGACTGTAGTGGTCGAGTTAGGGCCGGCGTCTTTGCGATGTTTCCCATCCTGTGGGACAGGGATGCGCGGGCCGCGGGGACCGCGGCACAGGGGGCGGGGCGGGGCCCTGCACCGCGGCTCCTGCGTTTTGGTGCGAGGCCCGGGCCATGCCGACCGAGGGGGAACGTGACCGTGGGCCCGGGGGATGTGCACGATAGGTAAGGAGCCGCAGAGGATGACGCGACGAGCTCGTGGATTTGCTGCCGGGGAGTTTGGGAACCCGGCTAAAGCTGGACCAGTTTGAATTCTTTAGGAGCTTGCTTAGAAAGCTTGTATTAAGTAATCACCTTTGCTAGTTGTGATGAATAAAGCCCTTTGAGTCGTTTTATTTTAAAGAAAAAAAAGAATTGATGCAGGAAATACATGTTAGAATAAGAAAGGCGTACATTTGGTAGTATAGATATTTTTTAAATTTTTTTCATTTCAGTTATTCTGTAGTGTTTATTGAAAAGTTAATGCGTGTGTAAGGTTGTATAAGATCTACGATTAGAACCTTGTATTATAGGAATCTTTTGAGTCCCTTCCCCCCAAAAAACACCACTCACATAGCTGTTCAGATGCTTGCTGGATGGATGAATGGACTCAAGCAGTGTGCCAGCTATGGGACATTTGAGATAAGTTAGAAAGGAATTAGAGGAGACCCTGACCTTGAATTTTTAGAATAATTGGTGAAATTCTGCAGCGCAAGAATAGGTAAGTGGCAGGCAGAGAAGCATTGCTTGAACATAAGTACCCCAGCACAGGTGTTTACGAAAGCCCAGAAGTGGGGGGCGGCTCTGATAGAGGTGGGAAAGGAAAGGGATTCTGGGAAATAACCTGCGGTGAGCATTTGTGTTTGCACTTGCCAGACTTTGTAGTTCAGAGGTACAGATTTGCATTCCAAATAGCCGTGAGAATTGCTGACTTCTATTTGATATCCATGACTGCTGTCGTAGAGGTTTTCAAGTTAAGCATTTGACTGCTAACCAAAAGGTCAGTTGTTTGACCTTACCTGCTTCTTGGGAGAAAGATGTGGCAGTCAGCTTTGAAAATTTATAGCATTTCAAACCTTATGGGACAGCTCTACTCTTTTCTGTAAGGGTTATGAGTCTAAATTGACTTGATGGCAATGATTATGATTTCTTAAAAAGGTTGATTTATATATATGTATATGAAACCAGGCTGCTTCTTGAAGGCAAGGATTCTGAAACTTCATCTGACATACTTTGGACATGTTTATAAGGAGGGACCTGTCCTTGAAGAGGGAGGTCATGCTTGGGAGGGTGGAGGGACAGCGCAGGAGGGGAAGGCCCTCTATGAGGTGGATCGATTCAGTGCCTGGGTGAAAGGGGTTAAGGTGTGTCAGAGACAGTAAGATTGGCACAGGATAGAGAAGGGTTTAGAGCTGTTGTACATAGGGTTTCAGTGAGTCACAGGCAATTCGAAGGCATATAACTACGAGTGCATACGCACACACACAGAGTGAACTGTATTTATATAATGGAGCTCTGGTGACTTGTTATGTATGGCTGAGTTGCCTGCAACTCATAGTGATCGTTTGTACAATATAGCTCTGAACACTGCCCTGTTCTGAGCCAGTCTCACAGACACACCCCCCATTGCCTCAGTTACTGTTATCCATTCATCTCATCTGGATCTTCCTCTCCTGTGCAGTCCTTCCACACTTCTGATTATGATGTCCTTCACCAAAGACCAGTCCCTCCTGGACACATGTAGGAGGGAATTATTACAATGTTAGCCCAAAGGTATGTGGTTCAGATCCACCAGCTACTACTCTATGAGAAAAAGATGAACAGTCTCCTCTCATTATTTGCTGCCTTTGAAAACCCCCTGGAAGGTCAGCTATGAGTTACTTCCAACTGGACAGTACACAACAACAAAATATATATATAAAAGAGGATATATAAAAAGAATACATGGAAGAATAAGTGAGGTTTCAATCTCTTGTACATGGGATTGCTGTGATTTAGAGTTCAATCAGCAGCATCTAATAGCAACATAGTTAACTTCCAGCTAAATAGAATTGTAATTAATCAGCCAGTTTTAAAACAATGTCAGGATACCTGCAGTGGAAGATGATCATAGCTAAGAGCTGGCATGGCTCCTTGTCTTTCTGTGTGTTACAGACTCCTGGCAAAGGACTGACACTTGAAGGGTTATCATTTTTATCCTCCACTTCTCTGCCAGAATGGCACTTAAATTATGCCAGAAGATAGTTACCTAATTTATTCCTAAATATATCTTTTATATATTCTTTTAAGAGGTGTTCAAGGAACCCTAGTGGTTAGTATGTTGACCAAAAAAGTCTGCATCTTGAATCCACCTTGAGAGCCTTGGAATCCCAATGAAGGATTGCTATGAGTTGCAACCAACTTGACAGCAGTGGGTTTGAGTTTAAGAACTGTCTGGAAAAACAGTATTTTCTAATGAAGTGTCATTCTTTCATCTGATTATCTTATATAAGCAAATTTTTTGGTATTAATAATCAAATAAATTGTGGCTTAAGGAAATGAAGACTACATGCTTTAGAAGGTTAAGTATAAAAGATGATTCTGTGATCTTTCTTTTAAACATGTTTTTAAATGTTTTGGGGTTGGTTTTTTTCTTTGATTAAGGAGTTTGTGCAGCTTAAGCCAGTTTTCTCTAGTGTCTTCCTCAGTGGAGAATGGCATTCTTGTTTAATCCTACTCTGATACCCTACTTTAAAAAAAAAAATTATGCTTTGTCTTATGGATCCAGTCCAGTCTAGTCCAGTTTGTCTCCAGTGGATTTTTGCAAGGAAGATGTCATAGTAAACATTTTCTCTTTTTTTTTTTATTTAATGATTCTCTTTGAATAGTTCTTTTATACAGGCTTATATTGGGTACAAGCATGGGGAAGCAAAGTAAAAAATGGATACTTCTTTTGCTTTTACTAACTAGCTCTCATTTCCTTTGGATTGTTTCTCATTTTAATTATTCATCTTCCATTACATATTTATTTGAAATGGAAAGTGTTATAATCAGCTAATTTTGAGTGTGAGGTGGTAAAAATGAGACCATTAGGAGTGAGCAATTAATTGATTTTTTTATATTTTAATTTAAAATATAATTGAAATTATATGTCTTTACAAAGACCTCTCTAATTAGATAATTTTTTTCTTTTTATTTAACAGTTAAATTTTTAGAAGTTATCAAACCTTTCTGTGCTGTTCTACCAGAAATTCAGAAACCTGAAAGGAAAGTAAGTGTACAATTTTAATAATATAGAAAATAATTAAATGGCCTGTCTTGTTAAAAAACAAGATTTATTTACCTAGGGTTTTTTGTTTATAATTTGGAAAATATTTTCTGCTCATCTTTATTTCAAGAGACACAAAAGTAATAGAACATTAATAATATGGAAAAAGTAGAGAATCACTGAAAGAGAGGAAGATCTTCAATTAGATAGATTTATGTGGTTACTAAACATTTGATTGGAGCATTTCAGAGATCCTGAAGATTCTGCAGGATAGGTCAAGGTTCACATGTGTTGTTCATAGGATTGTTATGAGTTGTAGTTGACACAATGGCACATAACAACAAAAAGTATAGACTTGTTTAAATCTAGATAGATTATCCCATGGTTTCAGAAATGAGTGTTGTTTGAGTTGTAACATTCCTAAAGCAATGTTTTTCATCTATATGTTTAAGATACAGTCTAAGCATTATAATTAATTACATTAACCATGGTAATTCATGCTGTAGAACATGTCTATGAATAAGAATCCTATGATTTGTTCCTTAAAAAAATTCTATCCAATAGAATCCAGAAGCACATAAAAAAAAATAAAAATTCACCAAGACCGAATGGGATTCCTATGGTTAAACATAAGAAAAACAATCAATGTAATTCACTATATTAACAAAGTAGATTACAAAAGCCATATGATCTTAGCAATTGATGCAGACAAGGCATTTAGTCCAAGACCCTTCCTGATAAGACACTCAGCAAAATTGGAATAGAAGAGAATTTCCTCAACATAGTGAAAAGTATATATGCAAAACAAAGAGCCAACATACTTCTCAGTGCAGAAAGATTAAAAACATTTTCCTTGCAAACAGGGACCAGACAAGGATGCCCACTGTCATCACTTCTTTTCAATATTGTTTTTTCTTCCTTTTTTCAATATTGTATTGAAAATGCTTGCTAGGGCAGTGTGACAAGAGAAGGAAATAAAAGGCATCCAAATCAGCAAAGAGATGGTTACACTGTTGCTGTATGAAGATGTTATGATAGTGCACACAGAAAACCCCAAAGATCAACAATAAAACCTGTTAGAGCTAATAGGCCAGTTTAGTAGAGTGGCAGGATATAAGGTCAATATTAAAAAATCAATAGGATTCCTCTACCATAACAAAGAGAACTCAAGAGAAGGAAATCAAGAAAGCAATACCATTTACAATAGCCAACCACAAATTGAGATACTTGGGAGTGAACCTAACTTGAGACACAAAAGACCTATACAAAGAATACTACAGAGGATTTCTGGAAGACACAATAAAAGACCTAAAGAAATGGAAAAATGTTCATGGGTAGGAAGACTTAATATGGTGAAAATGACAATCCTACCAAAAAGCAATATACATGTTCAGTGCAATCCCAATGCAGATACCAAATTAATTTTTCAAGGAGATTGAAAGGGAAATTATCAGATTTATTTGGAGAGGCAAGAGACCCCAAATAAGCAAAACACTTTGAGAAACAAAAATGAGTTTGGAGACATAGCACACTCCCTCACCTCCAAACCTATTACACAGCAGTAGTAACCAAAACAGCATGGTACTGGTACAATGACAGGCACATAGACCAATGGAACAGAATTGAGAACCCAGAAATAGACCCAGCTATCTATGGTCAACTGATACTCAACAAGGAAATCCAAGCTATCAAATGGAGAAATGACAACCTCTTCAACAAATGGTGCTTGCAAAACTGGACTTCCACCTGCAGAAAGCTGAAACAGGATCCACATCTCACACCATACACAAAAATCAACTCAAAGTGTATCAGAGAACTGAGAGTAAAGCCTAAAACCTTAACATTCATAAGAGACAAACTGGGATCAAGCTTAGAAGCACTAGTCCAAGGTATAAAGATACAACCAGATATGTACAATCTGAAGAGGATAAAAATTGACACATGGGACCTTCTAAAGATCAAATCCCTGTGCACATCAAAAACTTTCCCAACAGGCTGAAAAGAAAACCTGCTGACAGGGAATAAACATTTGGTAATACCAGTTCAGACAGGAGTCTTATAAAAAAAGTTTACAGAATACTCTTGAGCCTCCACAAGAAAAAGACTGATAACCCAGTTACAAAATGGGCAAAGACATAGAATTTTCACAGAGGAAGATATTCGAATGGCAAACGAACATATGAACAAATGCTCCAAATCACTGGCAATAAGAGAGATGCAAATCAAAACCACAATTAGGTACCATCTCACTCCACTAACAGTGGTAAAGTTTAACAGGGCAGCAAGTAATAAATGTTGGCGAGTATGTGGCAAGAAAGGAACTCTTTTTTTTTTTAATTGGGAAAAACATATTGGGGGTACAGGGAGGTGAGGGTTGGGGGCAGAAGGGTGAGGATGGGCCAGGATGCAGTTGCAGAGCTGCACAGTTTGGTCGGTGGGGGGAGCAGGTCAAGGAAATGATGAGGATCCAGTGGGGACCAGATGCTACAGAGGAATGACAAGCATTTTCCAATGGTAATTAAACCAACCGTTTTATTGATTTGGGAACTGAATGCTGACTCTCTGGCTTCTTCATGCAGAACAGGGGTGTAGATGTAAAGGGGGGAAGGGAGGATGCTTTATCACCTTACTGGTGGTCTTGGGTTAAAGGAGAGAGGAACTCTTATACATTGTTGGTGGGATTTTAAAATGGTACAAACATTCTGAAAGGCAGTTTGACGCTTCTTCAAAAAGCTTGACATAGAAATTCCATATGACTCAGCTATTCCACTACTTGGAATATACTCTAAGAAAATGAGAACAGAGGCATACCGGAGATTTGTACACCAATGTTCATAACAGCATTATTCACCATTGTAAGAACATGGAAACAGCCCAAATGTCCCAATAGCAAATAAGCACGCCGGAGATTTGTACACCAATGTTCATAACAGCATTATTCACCATTGTAAGAACATGGAAACAGCCCAAATGTCCCAACAGCAAATAAGCACGCCGGAGCAATGAGTTTGTAAATTATTACCTAACTTGGGAGGGACTGGAGAGCATTATGCTGAGTTGAAGTAACTCAGTCCCACAAGGATAAATATTTTATATAACCTTTATTGTAGAATAAGTATAAGGATCCAAGAGGGGTGGGAGAGGTTGGAAGCAGAGGGATGTGGATGTGCAGGGGGAGGGGAAATTAATCATCTGGATGCACAATTTGATGGGGGGCCAGGGGTGAGAGAGATTGAATTTGTTTGAATTTGTATTTGAATTTTGTAAATAAACTAATTGCTGTTGTTGTTGTTATGTGCTGTCGAGTCGTTTGCGACTCATAGCGACCCTATGTACAACAGCCCTAAACCCTGCTCTATCCTGTGCCAGTCTCATTGCCCCTGACACACCCATCCCGATTACCCCAGTCACTGAATAAACTAATAGAAAATTTAAAAAAATCCTATGATTTGTAAACCTTAATTAAAAAAAATACAATCTATAATCCTTTATGAGCACTGATACTGGTGTCTTAGTTGTAAGGAGTTGTAAAGGCAAGCAGTTCAAATCCACCCATTGCTTCCTGGGAAGAAGAGGAATAGTCTTCAGCTGTGTGATTTACTGCCATTGAAAACGTTCTGGAGGGTCAGCTGTGAATCAGTTTTGACAAGTATAGCTCCAACAGAATGTGGAAATTACTGAACATTATCATTAACATCACATGCAAGTAAAATCTTGCCGAAGATTATTTAAAAAAATGAATGGAACAGTAGTATAGTGACAGAATTGTCAGAAATATAGGTTGAAATTACAAGAGGCATGGCATGAGGAATATCACTGCTGATGTCAGTTAGATCTTGTCTGGAAGCAAAAAATATTGGAAGGATGTTGGTTTGTGTTTTATTGACCCTGCAGAGGCATTTGTTTGTATGGATCATAACAAATCATGACTAACATTGAAAAAAATGGTAATCACAGAACACTTGTGTTCGTGTGAATTCTGTATATTGACCAAGAAGAGCTATTGTGCAAACAGGGCAAGGGAACACTGTATGATTTAAAAGAAAAAGGAATGCTACAGGGCTGTTGAGAATATGGCACGTGAATTGGAGGAAGACTCATCAACAACCTGCATTTTGCAGTTAATACAGCCTTACTTGCTGAAAGTGAGGACTTGAAACACTTGCTGCGGAAGATAAAAAAATTACAGCCTTCAATCTGGATTACATCTCTTCATCAAGAAGACAAAAATTCTTCACTACTGGGCCAGTAGGTAAAATTATGATACATGGAGTTTGTCAATGATTTAATCTTACTTGGGTTCAAATCAGCAGTAAGGAAATCAAAAGATGTATTGCATTGGGAAAGTCGGCTGTCAGGGACCTCTCTAGGGTGAAACAAGAGTCATTATGTCAGTTTAAAAATTAAAATGCAGCTGATCTAAGCTATCTTTGGTCTTGTCGATTACTTGTTTTGCATCTGAAAGTTGGACAGTGACTAAGGATGACGGAAGGATTGATGCCTTGAATTGTGATGTTGGTGAAGAGTGCAGTGCTGAATAGTGTATGGACTGCCAAAAGAACAACATAGATGTCTTAGAGGAGGTGAGGCCAGGATCTTCCTTAGAAGCAAGAATAGTGAAACTTCATCTCATGTACTTTGGGCATGTTGCTGTTAGGGGCCCATCCTTTGAAAGAACATCATGCTTTGAAAATGAAGGATCAGCACAGAAGATGAAGACCCTCTATGAAAGGGTACAGTGACTATGACAGTGGGCCTCAGTATAGCAGAGATGATGAAGATGGCTCTGGATAGGGAAGGGTTCAGATCTGTTGTAAGTAGTAGTCAACTTTGATGACACATAACTACAACTGATTTGAATAAATGAATTGCCTCTATGCAAGTATGTACTATTGCTTGATCTAATTAATGGAAAGAAAAATCATAGGAATGCATTCAGATGATACTTAGTTGTTGTTAAGTGCTGTCAAGTTGTAAATGACTCATAGCGACCCTATGAATGAAAGACCTGAACATTTGTATAACTTCCATTGTTTTTCCAAGTTCATAGGGTTTCCAGAGGCAAGTTATTTTGGAAGTGGATGCCACTTCTGCTTCCAAGCTTGTTTTAATCTAGAAGCTCCACCAAACACTGTCCACCATGGGTAACCATTATCACATTTGACACATCAATGTTGCAGTGTTCAGCATCACAGCAGCCATGCGTTACCTTTGTACAGCAAATGGACAGAGCAGCTATGTGACCTAGAAGAATGACCAAAAACAATTAAAACCAGGCCTGAGGGCCGCAGATTAAAATCACTCACCTTTGGCTTGGTAACATTACTTTCTGTCCACTAAGTCCACTGAGCTCTTTCTTTGTTGTTGTTAAGTGCTGTCGACATACTATAGTAGATCAATTAATTTTTCCATCATTGTTTACTTTTATAGTTAAGGTATTTAAATTCCAGAGGCATTATTAAATATGCCACTATGATTCATTCCAGACAATTATTTTCTGCAGTTTTTCTTTAATTTGTCTGCAAATATCAATAATAGAACTATAAAGAGATAGATAAAGCTTTTGTTAAACTTAATGTTTTATTTTAAAGTATATTTCTTGTTTATTGCTTTGTGATTATAGAAATAGTTTCATTTACATGTAAGGCATCTTTTAAAACAGGAGCTTTTTGTGCTTTATGAAATACCCACATAATATACAGTAAATACTTGGATGGATCTTATTAGTTGTATCCATTTCAGTTTCAGTTAGCATTGTACTGTAATGAATGAAGATTTAAATTACTTTTAGAAAAATTAAAATTATTTTGGAGAAGTTCTGTGGTTTTAGAGACTGTCAGATAGGATTATAGGGAGATTTAAGAATACATAATCGAAACACATGATGGCAGAATGTTGGTTATGATTTGGGTTTTGAGTTTTGTTTAATGCTTGCTGGGTTTTGGTTTAATCTTGACCTTTTCTTTGTGTTTATACAGATTCAGTTTAGAGAGAAGGTACTGTGGACTGCCATAACTCTCTTCATTTTCTTAGTATGTTGTCAGGTATGTAACCGTAATAGATAAATGCTGTATACTTGGCCTATGGTTTTGGCTGGTTATAATTTAAAAATTTATGTTTGTTAAAAATAAATATACCCAAATATTTCTAATATTAGTATTTTTATTTATTTTATTTTATTATTTTTGTGTAAGTGTACCGTCAAATCAGATCTGACTGGTACAGGAGGAGACTGCCCCTCCTTCCCCGGCAGAGCATCTGGTGGATTTGAACCGTACGCCTCTGGGATTGTAGTTGCAGCTCCTTGCCACTAGGCCACCAGAGCTCCCCTTAATATTAGTATTTTTAATCTGACTTAATTATATAAGGAACCAGTAGCAATGTGGGGACTGCCAAGTCTGACTTTTACCTGCTTCTTAAAGGGAAACTGTTCCCATCAGTAATATTCATAGTTACCAGACAAATAGCTCTATGGTCCGATATGCTCCTACACCTGTTTCTGTGAATGATTGGGTCCAGTGTTTGTTGCAAGTTGACTCACAGACTTGACTCACAGTTGTGGGGTTTATTACGGAAATAGATTAGGGAGTCGGGGAGGTAAAGAATATAACAAAATGCATATCCAGGTTTAGTCCAGCAGTCCTAAACCAGATTAACAGCAAGACATAATTCCTCAATTAGTTGAGAGAGCACCTCCGTCAACAATTGAAAGTCTAATTTTAGTTCAACAGCACAAGCACACCTCTGGTTTCCTCAGTCATCCAGCAAACTCTATTTTAAAGCAGTTAACAAGTCAGCTTTTTTCCTTCAGTCATTCAGCAAGCAAAACCTTTACCTTTGGCTCCCTCTCCAGGGTTCTTCTGGTTACACCTTGCCACAGTCTCTTCACAGCAGTGCCACAGTCTCTGCACTTTCTGGAATTCTCTTCACCCTCTCTCCACCACTCTTACAGTGCGGAAAGTGTTCTTTTATGGTCCCACAGCTGTTGATGATTTGCAAGATCATGTGTCTGCATTTAAGGTAGCTTGAGACCATGCTCCAAGTGGGGTCAAGGCAGTGAATAGAAAAGCCAATTTCCAAGGTTTCTGACACCACAGACTACCCTCTGGCTTGTCTAGTTGTTATCTCTTATTAATGAAAGGATCCACCTTCCTTTTACCGTAATTTGTATTCATCAAAGTCTGTAAAGTCACTGTTTGACTCATTATGTCTTAATCCTTCCATTTTAGATAGTATGTTTCTCATCCTATCAAGTAAATACTCTGAGGAAACAAGTTTGTGTTTTTTTTCTCTGAAGAATCTTCTGTTACAATTGTAACTGAGCATCCACATCTATAAATAAAAAATCAGTCCAGAGCAAATTCTCAGGTAGCAGTAATCAACACTAGCTCATAGAATGAAACATTTTCTCTTCTGGTTGGGTTCTGGTCAACACATCCCCAGCCATCTGTGGCAAGGTACAAATGTGTATCAGCCACAAACTGAGGAGTCCACACTTCTTCCTGTGTTTCATACTGGCTGGTGTCTTCACTCAGTCCTAGCCCCACATGGGCTATGTCAACACATCAGGAATCCTCAGGACTCCCTGACCCACAAACCAGCAACCTTTTTTCACTTATCCATTCATCATGCAAAGTGGATGGTGCTGAAGAAACATGTCCAAACTCAGCCTGTCTCTGCATTACTGAGTATCTCCCACTTCTACTCATCACGTGGACCCAGGTGGCCACCACAAGTTGGTGGCCACCACCAGCTTCCTTTAAGGTTAAGTCTTGGAAAGGAAGTTCTTCTCCCTTTCCCTCATCAAGTATACCCAGGTCATTCACTGTGAATTAAGCATACTCATCAGCTTCCTTTAACATCAAATCCTTGAGAGGGGGCTCTGATAGACATCAGCTTTACCTTGCCTTTGTTAATTGGCAGTCTCTCTTTGTCTACTTATCTTCTTTAAAACAAATAATAAAATTTTCTTCCCAAGCCCCAAATTTACAAAACCAAACCATATTTCTATTAGTCTGGAGTAATGTATCCTACTCCTGATGCCAATTGTACAAAGAACAGATGCAACATGGGAGCAGCTGAGTCTGATTTCTACCTATTGGTTATCTTGTTCTATATACTTATTTTGGTAAATAATAGCACTGAACATTTGTTTTTTAAATTTTCCATTAAAGGTTTATTTTTATTTTAATTCAGAAACTGCTGCTTATGTGGAATGATGCTAAAACCTTTACCATGAAAGTTTTTTCTTTTATCATGTTGTAATTTGCATATTTGTTGGTGTATATCATAGAGTTGGAATCAACCCATAGCTGACCCTCCAGTGGATTTTCAGAGGCATTTATTTGCACGGAAAACATTGTCTTGATGGATTCGAACTGCATGCATTTGGGATTGCAGCGCAGCTTCTTGCCTCTACGCCATCAGAGCTCCCTTTATAGTGTATAGTAATATAAAAATTCCAAGAAGCTAGGTTTTTAGAACCTCTGTAATACACGGTACATAAATTAATAAAAATCAGGTAGATAGTGTGATTTTGCAGAGAGATAAAGATAAAATGAATTATGGGATATCAAAAAATATATATCTTAAAAATATGCCTTCCATTGGGAAGTAATAAACAAATTACGTCTATAATGTGGAGAAAAACGAAACATTTTCTTTTTCATCAGTGAAACAATGAGATTATTTGATCATGCTTAGTTCGCTCTCTTACTCCTATTTAGATAAGTAAGGGGAGAATATAGAAAAATACAAATTAAGAATACTTGTACTAATTTTTAACCTCTACTTTTTTACATCTTGGAAATTTCTCCCTTTTCCATATAAAAAACATGGCAAATTTTATTGTGATTTGTATCTAATGAAGTGCATCCATAAAAAAACCCCACATTCTGAAGAGTTCTACAAAATGTGTACTTCCATGTAACCATTGCCATAGTGGGTATGGGACATTTTCATCCCTCCAGAAAGTTCTTATGTCCTTGCTCAGTAAGGTTTCACTTCACCACCAGAAACCATCTTTTTCTTTCATTAAAATTATTTTTGTCTTTTCCAAAATTTTATTAAATATTGTATAGTATTTACTCTTACTTAATGCAAAAGTTTTTCCATGTGGTTGATTTATCAACAGTTAATTCCTTTGCATTTGAAGTGGTATTCTACTGTGTGAATATAGCGCATTGTGTTCATCCATCCACTAGACATTTGGGCTGTTTGCAAATTTTGGTAGCATATAAAGTAAAATGGCTATAAACATTCATGCCTAAATCTTATTTGGACTTTAATTTATCTTAAGTAAGAATTGACTCTAAGTTGTATGTATGGTAAATGTATGTTTAACTCCATTGGAAACTCTCAAACTGTTTTCCAGATAGTTGCCTCATTTTATATTTTTATCAGTTGGAAGCAGGAGTGGCATCCACTTCCTAAATAGCATGCCTCTGGAAACTATGAACTTTGATAAGTGATGGTAGTTGTAGTGGGGCTTCAGGCCTTTTGTTCTAGGGTCACTATGAGTCATGCACAACTCAAAGGCAATCAACAACAGTGTATGTATGAGAGTTCTAATTACTCTGAATTCTTTTTTTCTAAATTTTATTTTATTATTTGTTGTTTGTGTACCATCAAATCAGATCTGACTGGTACAGGAGGAAATTGTCCCTCCTTCTCTAGCAGAGCTTATGGTGGATTCGAACGGTGTACCTCTGGGATTGCAGTGCAGCTTCTTGCCACTAGGCCACCAGAGCTCCCTTACTCTGCATTCTTATAAGCACCTGATACTGTGGATCATTTTGATGTTAATCTTCTAATGAGTGATATTTTAATTTACATGTCCCTGATAGATGATTTTGAACAATGGTTTCTTATAATTAGTACGTATACCTGCTCATCCCACATCAATATAAAGACCAGACCGTTCCATGAACTCACTATTGTGTGAGAGTTTGAGACCAAGCCTAGTCTTCAATGCTAGTTTCCCTCAGTTGCTCACTACCTGTCAGGTGCCCAGGTGAGTCTCATGATGTGTGTAGTATAGTGGGTTCCCTTTTACCAAAATTATTTTCTCACTGTGCTTTCTTCATTATGATAAAACTTGCAAGGATTGAGAGTGGTTGTGATTTGGTGTTTCCAGCAGCCTCCTGCCAGCCACCTTAGGCATGGACTGTTTTGGTCTTCCACTTTCTGCCCCTCAGTGCCTAGTTTGGATGGGGACCCTACTTAGCCTTTATTCTTCTTGGCCCTGTACCCCTAAGAGGCCTCCTTTCCCTTTTTCCTTTTTGCACTACCTTCTCCAGCACCTCTGGGCCCTTGCCTGGTCCACCATACCCTGTGTCCTCCCTCAATGATTTGAACACTCTGTGACCAAACTGAGACATTATGGATGAATGGGAGATGATGTCCCGCAACTGATTGGCTGCTTCACGTGCTCCACTTTTTAATGGGATCTCCATATGGGATGTCTGTCTGCAAAGGGTGCCCAGGCCCTGCTGTGGCTTTCTTTGCTGCCTACATTGTTGAAGGTACTGCTTCAGAATGTTCAGAGTTGTCATAAATGCAAAATACTGGATAATGAGATAGTTGGTGGGGTTGTCAGAACTCTTTGGAAATTAGCTTTTTTAGCCATTGTATTGTTTTCCAATACCTTAACTGCAGACACATGGTTTTGAAAATTATCACCAGCTGTGAGACCAATATAAGCTAGTGCTTTCCACACTGTTAAAAATGGTGATGTATGGGTTGGAAAGAGGCTGAAGAGACTGTGACAGTATAATCAAAGGAACTTTAGAGATGTAGCCATAGTTAAAGGTTTTCCTTGCTGAATTGAAATCTGGTCTTTCACTAATGGAGGAATTGTGTCTTGCTGTTAATTTGGCTTAATGTTGCCCTAAACGTGGACTTGTATTGGTGATATTCTTTGCCTTCCCCACTCCCCAGTCTATTTCCGTAATAAACCCCACAATCATGAGTAAAGTTTGTGAGTCAGCAACGTAGACTAGATCTGAATGATTGGTAAAAAGAGGTGCAGGAGTCTGGGGGGTGGCCTGTCTGCCCGAGCAGCTGTTTGTTGCCATGGCTATTATTGATGGGGCTAGTTCTCTTTTATGAAGGAAGTAGAAGTCAGATTTGGCCACTCCTACATTATATATGCTCTTTTTGCATTGGTAAGTGAAGAATAAGTATATTTATCTTTGGTAAAGTGTATTTTCACATCTTTTGTACTTTAAATTTTATTTTTTTGGTTATTGAATTGTTTTTCATATTTTCTGTATTTAAGTTCTTTGTCACATATTTGACTATTTTCTCTTAATCTGTAGCTTAATTTTGCTTTTTCATTTTCTTAATGTTTTTGAGAAGTACAAGTTTTCAATTTTCTTCTTTACTGCTTATTTTCCTGGTTATTTTTTTCTCCCCAGTTTTTATTTTATATTGGTTTGCTTACAAAGTTCATATACATTGTGTTTCACACTATCCTTCATTCACATTGTGTTTCATGTAGTGATTTTGATTCATTATATTTTAATAAAATTAATCTTACCTGAGAAACAGTTGCCAGTTCTAATGTGAAGATTTTCTCTTATTCTAAACTTCTGTAGTTTGATCTTACAGGTTTTCGTCTGTGATTTATTTGAAGTTACTTTTTGTGTATGGTGTGAGGTAGAGGCTGAAATGAATTTTTCTTGTATGGATACACAGCTGTTGTTCCAGCACCATCTATTTAAAAGGCTTTCTCTTTTAAAATGTATTAAATTTGGAATCTTTGCTGAAAATCAGTAGACTGTGATTTCCATTTCTGTATTTTCTATGCCTGGATCAGTCAGTAAGTCTGACCTTTTTTATATTTTTGAGTTCTGTATTTTCACATCCTCGATTCTGAATCTTATACTGTGATCCCTTTCAGAGTTGTCAGTGTTGACAGCTGAACATTAATTCTTCTAGTTTTAGAGTCTTGGAAGTTGAGGGTTGCATGGTCCCATGGGTCCTTTGAACTGTTTCAGTACATCATTTTTTTTCTTTTCTTTTTTCTTTGTTCTGTACAAGGAGAGATAATAATTGTACTTTAGATGACTGCTTACAAGCTTTTTTGCCCCCCAATTGACAGAGGATGCATTTTATTGTTGCTAAACAATGTAACATTAAAGATACAGTGTTGTATCTACCATGACATTTGATTTAGATTTTCCGAAAAGCTACAGCCCAATTCTGTTGTAACTCATGAGATTCTTATTCTGTGGAGGCAATTAGATCACAGTGTTCAATGAGAGAGAGAGAGAGAGAGAGAGAGAGAGAGAGTGAGTGTGTGTGTGTGTGTGTGTGTGTGTGTGTGTGTATGTGAAAAATTTGTATTTAGAATTAGCCAGCTGGACTCAGTTTAGATATCCCAATTTTGTTGGCAACATCCAAAGCATAATGATCAGGAGCAAGTCCAGCATAGGCCTTCTTCTCTCGATCAGGCCTAATTAAGATTTTCCTTGGCCACATCAATATCATAGAGCTTCTTTACAGCTTGTTTGATTTGGTGGTGTTGGCCTTGACATCCATAGTGAACACAAATGTGTTGTTATTTTCTATCTTCTTTCTGGGTGACTCAATCGTCAGGGCAATATTGATGATGGCATAGTGGTCAAGCTTGTTTGTCCTGGGGGCGCTCTTCCCAGTAGGTAGTAACAAAACTCAGATGTAGAATATTGTCTTTGTGGACTTTGTGGACTTTGTTATTCCAGTTGACCTACTACATGTAAGTCGGTCAGTTTTGTGCTTTTTCAAAAATTATTCTGGTATATTCTAGCTTCTTTATATTTCCGTGTACATTTTAGAGTCTGCTTGTCTGTTTTTGCACAAAAGCCTGTGATTTGAACTGTTTCAGACATGTAGATTTCCTTGGCATCTTTGCTGAAAGTTGGTTGACTCGTCTGTGGGTTCATTTCTATACTATTCCATGCCTAAATAGTAATTTAGAGAAAATTAGTATTTTGCCAGTATTCAGTCTTCTAATTCAGGGGTCCATAATCTTTTCTGCAAAGGATAAGATAGAAATGATTTTAGATTTTGCAGCTATAACCAAACAACAAATTATAATTCAAGAAAAGAATAATAGTTTAACGAGTTTATATTTACAGCTTTTACCCTTCAAGTAAGATATTTATATATTGAACTGTGTAGTTTTATCTTTTTCATGTTTTAGTCAGTTCAACCCACTGTCTTTGATCTTGACCTTTTTTCCATTGAATCTGAAAGTGCTTTATTTTCCCCTCCCAGGTAGATTAGCATTTGAGGTTTCTTTTCTTTTCCATTTTATTTGAGGAACACACTAAGAAAACTCTCCTGCAATAACTTTAGTAAGTGATACCTGGTTTTTACCATCTGAATCGTGTGGACTGTATTTCATTCAGGATTTCAGATTTTGTCCAGTTCTAATCCAGTGCAGCTCTGTAATCTTCATTTCTATCAGAAATTGAACCCTATTGTTTACCTTTGTTCATTTCTTACCAGGTGCTGTTTACTCCTTCATATACAAAAGAGGGAAAAGAGAAGGATGTCTAGGAAATTTACTTCTGTTAGATTTGGAATGTTATTTTAGATTCTGAGTATTCTCTTGACATCCTGGTGTGGTGGTGAGGAACAACTATTCAATGAATCTTTTTACTCCTTAAATTTTGTTTTGTGCTTGTTTTTAACTTCCATTATGACCTATGTTTGAAATTATATTTGCTTACTTTATGATTCTCCCCTTCTATTTTTCTCATTTTTTATTAGCTATTTTACATTTTTCTTAAAAATGAGTTTACTGTTCCCATGGAGTGGCTGATGGATTTGAACCACCAAACTTTTGTTTGGGTTAACAGGATTAACAGTCCAGCACACAGTGTGCTATGCCACCAAGGCTTCGTTATGTGGGAAAGGTGGGAAATATAATGATACTTTAACTTGCTGTGTTAACCTGGGAATATTTTGTTTGATTTTCAGTTCCCACTGCTTTTGGAAATCTCTACCTTTTTTTTTTTTTTTGGAAATCTCTACCTTTAATATTTAATATTCTCTTTTTCTACCTGATTAATTCAGTATTTCTATTAAATTATGGAATGTTTTGTTTCTTCAAAGTGCTGTATTTTGTCAAGTTGAAACTAATTATTACATATAATATAAAGTATAACATTTGTAATACTTTAAAGCTGATACATTAGAAAATACCTCTTAATGCTATCTATTGTTGCTCATGATCCTGTGGTGTGGAATTTATTAAGAGCAGGAAAATTAGAAACATTTTTAGAATCCTTTTGACTACAGGAAAGGGAATATACATTATTTAGAGGAGATGGGTTGACTTTGTTCAGTGCCCAACAGAATATTTAATTAAGGAAAACAATTTGAATGGTTAGTAACTTTTCTACTTGGAGAATATTTTGCTGTAGACTATCCTGTAGTATTAATAAGTTAATTTCCTTACTGTCCCATTTTGGCTGAAGAGAATCTGCAGTTACAGGGTTTAACCATACTTTAATTTTTTAAATAATTTTTTTATTTTGTGATTTTTAAGTTTATAGAAGAGTTAGATTTTCATGCATTCATAGTTGCACATTTTACACTTTTTCCTTCCCTTCTCCCTCCCCCAGTTCACTTTTTTCTTGGTAATATTGTTCATTGTTGCACAGTTATCTCTACCCCCCACCCCAGTTCTCTTTTCTTATTCTGGGCTGTTGTTGTACATATAATGCCTAATCATATGTTTCTTTTAAACAGTTCTTTCCTTCATCTGTTCCAATGCAGTATTCATTATTTATCTCCCTTTTTCTTAGTTTTCTCCCAACCCCCATGTCAGTTCTGTTTTATAACAATGGTGCTATGAAGTATTCGTCCTCTTTTGAAATATTTCACTCATAATATATTTCAGCGTAATATCCCCAAGGGTCACCTATGTTGTGCAATGTTTTATGTTGTTGTTTGCCTTCGAGTTGAGCATGAATCATAATGACCCTGTGAACAAAAGGCTTGAAGCCCCTCTACAACTATTGACATTTATCAAAGTTCATAGAGTTTCCGGAGGCATGTTGTTTAGGAAGTGGATGCCACTCCTGCCTCCAAACCTGTCATAGAATGTTATTGTTTGTTGAGTTGCCTGCGATGCATGGTGTCCCTATGTACAGCAGCTCTGAACTCTTCCCTGTCCTGAGCCAGTCTCACTAATTCTGACACACCAACCCCTATTGTATCAGTTAGTATATCAATCCATCTCATCTGGGGTCTTCCTCTTCTGCACTTTCCATCCTCCCTTCCAAGGACCAATCTCTCCTGGCCACATGCCTAAAATAAGTGAGGCAGAACTTCAAAATCCTAGCCTCCAAGGAGAGACTTGGTTTCATTTCATCCTCTCCAAGACAGACCTATTTGTTTTCTTGGCAGTCCATGGTATGTTCAAGACTCTTTTCCAGCACTACAACTCGAAGGCATCTATTCTTCTTCTGTCATCCGAAGTCATTGTCCATCTCTCTGAAGCATAATAAGTAATTGGGAAGACCATAGGTGCACCTTTGATCTAGACTGACATCGTTGCTCTTCAGCACTCTGGAGACGTCCATGACAGCAGATTTTCCCAATGCAGTTTGTCTTTTGATTTCCTGACTGCTGGTGTTAAGAGTGTTGATTGTGGGTCTGAGCAAGCTGTAATTGCTAACAACCTCAATCTCTTCTCCATCCATCATGGTGCAGCCAGTTGGCCCAGTGGTGAGAATCTTTGTCTTCTTTATTGAGCTTCAATCCATATTAAAGACTACAGTCCTTGCTTGACCTTTTTTGCAGCAAGTGCTTCAGGTCTTCTTCAATTTCGTTCAGCAAATAAGATTGTGTCATCTACATATCATAGGTTGTTAATGAGTCTTTCTCCAATCTTGATACCACACTTCTCCTCATAAAGCCCTGCCTCTCAAATGATCTGTTCTGCATACAGATTGAAAAGGTATGGGGACAGGATGCATCCCTGACACACTCCTTTCCTTATTTTGAGCCATGCAGTGTTTCCTTGTTCTGTTCTGAGGACTGCTTCCTGGTCCAAGTATAGGTTTCATATAAGCACGATCAAGTGTTCTGAATTCCCATTTTCCTCAAGGTTAGCCACGATTTGTTGTGATCCACAGTCAAATACCTTTGCATAGTCAATGAAACACAGATAGATACATTTTTCTGGTACTCTGCTCTCTGCCAGGATGCATCTGACATTGTGCCACCACCCCTTCTGTATTTCTGGTAGTTCTCTGTCAATGCACTGTTCAAGTCTTTTCTGGATAATCTTCAGCAGGATTTTGCTAGTGTGTGATATTAATGATATTGTTCAATAATTTTCACACTCTGTTGGGTCACCTTTTTTTGAAATAGGAATAAATATGGATCTCTTCCAATCAGTTGGCCAAGTAGTTGTCCTCCAGATTTCTTGGCACAACTTGGTGAGCACATGCAAGGCAGCTGTTGTTTTTCAGTGCTGTGTAGCATTCTCTTGTGTGAATGAATATACATAGCTTTTTGTTCTTTTATTTGTTGATGGGCACTTGTGTTGCTTTGTTGCTTCCATCTCTTTGCTGATGTGAAGAATGCAGCAGTAAACATGGGTGTATGTGTTTGAGTGGCATCTCTGGATTTTTTATGGTATATTCCAAGTGGTGGAACTGCTAGGTCAAATGATATTTCTATTTCCAACTTTTTGAGAAGGCACCATACTGCCTTCCAAAGTGATTGTACTGTTTTATACTCCCTTCAGCAATGAATAAGGGTTCAAATCTCTCTACAACCTTGCCAGCATTTGTTGTTTTCTTCTCTGCTAAATTTTGCTATTGTTACTGAAGTGAGAACTTCATAGTTGTTTTTATTTACATTTCTCTGACAGCTAAGGAGTTTGAACATTTCTTCATGTGTTTGTTTTCCATCTGAATGTCTTCTTTGGTGAAGTGTCTATTCATATCCTGAGCCCATTTTGCAATTGGGTTGTTTACCTTTTTCTTGTTGAGATGCTGGAGTATTCTGTAAATTTTAGAGTGCCTTACCAGATATGTCATTACCAAATATTTTTTCCCAGTCTGTGACTTTCCTTTTTACTTTGTTGGATGAGTTTTTTGATGGGTATAGGGATTTTATTTTTAGAACGTCCCATTTATCTATTTCTCTCCTGGTTATAGGTGTTTGAAGATACCTGAAAGACTGTTCATATTGTGGATTATGGCTTGTAGGGTTCTTCCAAGTTTTTTTCTGATGAAGTTTATAGTCCTGGATTTTACTCCTAAATTCTTGATCCACTCTGAGTTGGTTTTTGTGTATGGTGTGAAGTTTGGGTCTTGCTTGAATTTTCCACTGATAGCTTTCCAATTTTGCCAGCACCATTTGTTAAAGAGGATTTTGTTTCCCCACTTAACTGATTTTATGTCCTTTTCAAAGTGATCTTAATTGACCATAGATCATGTTGTTATTGTTATGTGCCATTGAGTTACTTGCAACTCATAGCGACCCTGTGTACAAGAGCCCTAAACCCTGCTCTTACCTGTGCCACCCTCACCATCTCCAACACACTCACTCCCACCACCCCAATCACAGAATCGATCCCACTAATCGAGGGTTTTCCTCTCCTGTGCTGTTGCTCTACTTTCCCCAAACATAATGTCCCTCTCCAGGGACCTCCTTGCAACATGCCCAAAGTATGTCAGACGAAGCTTCAGAATCTTTGACTCCAAGGAGCACCCCGGCATCATCCTCCCCAGAACAAACCTGTTTTTCCTATCCACGGTATATTCAACACTATTCTCCAGCACCACATAGATGAGTTGATTTCTAGGTTCTTAATTCTATTTCATTGATCTGTGTGTCTGTCACTGTACTAGTACCATGCTGTCTTGACCACCATGGCTTTAGTGGGATTTGAGCACAGGAAGTGCGATACCTTCTTCTCTTTTTCAGGAGTGCTTTACTTATGTGGGGTCTCTTTCCATTCCAGATGAATTTGGAATTTGCCTTTCCCATCTCACTGACGAATGGAACTTGAATCTCTTAGCATTTTATTGAATTTGTAGATTTCATTTAGATTATCATGTATTTATTATTTCATGTAGATTATCATTTTCACGATACTGAGTCTATGCATGAGCATGGTATATTCTTCCATTTCTCCAGTCTCTCTTTGTTTCTTGTAGTGATGTTTTGTAATTTTCTTTTAATAGCTCTTTTGTGTTTCTAGTTAGATTTACTCCCACGTATATAATCTTGTGTTTAGCTACTGTGATGAGTATTGTTTTTCTTAGCTCGATTTCTGTATTTTGTTTGTCACTGTAGGAAATTAAGTTTTTTTTTATGTTGATTTTTGTATCCTGTCACTTTGCTGAATTGATTGACTATGTCTAGTAGTTTTCTTGCTGAGTCTTTAGGATTTTCTAAGTATACTACCATATCATCTGCAAATAGATATCATTTGCCTCTTCTTTTCCAAGTTGGATACCTCTTATTTACTGTTCTTGTCTTACTGCTATTTTTAAGATTTCCAATACAATATTGAATGGAAGAGTTGAGAATAGGCATTCTTGCCTAGTTCCTCTTCTCAAAGGAAATGCCTTTAATCTCTCTCCATTCATTGAGTTAGATGTTGACTCTTGGTTTTGTGTATATACTTTTCACTGTGTTGAGGAATTTCCCCTTTATTCCTAATTGTTGAGTGTTTTCATCAGGAAAGGTATTGGATTTTATCAAAGGCCTTTTCTGCATCAGTTGATAGGATCATGTGGTTCTTGTTCTTTGCTGTATCCATGCTTCGTGTGTGACCAGTTTTGCTACCTACCTACCTATCTAAAAATTTAGACACCCAAAGACAAAATAGTTGTTTCCAATTTCTAGCAGAGTTGTAGAAATAGGTAAGTAAATTTGAGAAAATCTGTTTTCTTTTGTCACATAAGGGAGGAATACAATCTCATCCTGTATTCAGGTCATGCAATAGGAAATCAGTTTTTTCTTCACTAATTAAAAAACGTATTATGTGTTCTTTATGGGAAATTTGCTAAGTACAGAATAGAATAAAAAAATCAACCATAATCTCACCACCAATTTGTTCAAGATTTTAACAACAATTAATTTCTAATTTTATTTTCTATGTATAATTATAGAAGGTTGGTCCTTTACTTTGTAAAATTTTGTGAATCTCTACCGGTAAAGATTTATTGCTTTGGAAACCTGATGGAGTGTGGCTTTTAGTTGGAACCAACTTGATGGTAATTTGCTTTCTCAGAGACACTGTTGACATAGTCTTGCTGGGAATCATCTTGTGTTTTGTAGGATTTGTAGCAGTATCCCTAACCTCTCCCTTTTGGGTTCCAATAGTAGCCTTCCCCCAAGTTGTGACATCTAAGTGCCTCCAACAGACTTTACTAGATGTTCCTTAGGGTCAAAATAAACTCCACTGTAGAACCACTATTTTATAGATGATATTATAATACAAGAACTTTCTCATAATATTGCAAGTTCATAAACATGATTTTTAATAATTACATAATTTTCTGTTGCATATATTACCTTTGGTTTTATATTTAAGAGTGTGTTTTTGCGATCTTTTGTACTTAGAGTGAAAATTATTCTGTGGTTAGATAATGCATGATAAAATACATTGATATTTTTTTCTTATAATCTATTGCTGGGAGTACTTAATAGTGAAATGTATTAATAATTTTGTTGTTACTTTCACCAAAGAACCAAAGATATTATTTTTGTTCTAGAACATGAAATTTGGGTTGGTTTTTTTTTTTATTTAACCTCTTTAGTTTTCCAAACATTAAATAAGTGTGTTATAAAATTATTAGAAGTATTTTAATAAAGAATTTTATGTGATATTATAGATACCACTCTTTGGAATCATGTCATCAGATTCTGCAGATCCATTCTACTGGATGAGAGTTATTCTGGCATCCAACAGAGGTAAGCTTTTTTTGGCCTTTATCTGAAGCATAAGAGAGCTCTGATGGCCTACTGGCAAAAAGCTGCACTGCAATCCCAAAGGCACACGGTTTGAGGCCATCAGCTGCTCCATGGGAGAATGATAGTTAACCTCCACCTGTGTGATTAACAACCTCTGAAAACCCACTGGAGGGTCAACTCTGTCTCAGTGGTACACAACAACTACATTTAACAGAGATTAATTTTGCTTCCATACTACTTCTGACATAAAAAAAAAAATGAAAAGTTGATTTATGAACTTTTTCAGTATGTGCAGTGAAGGGGAGGAAATAACAAGAGATATAATACCAGAAAGAGGCCAACATGTAAATAATTTTTATGATAGTGCATGTATTGTCAAAGTATGTACAGAGTATAAAGGTAATCCAGAGAATGAAGTGATTGGCATTGTCTAGAGGTACAGTTCTTAACTCTCTTAGGGATCATGTTTACTTTTAGAATCTTGTATTCCCCCTGGTCATTAAGAAATCCTAACTTACTGTATCAGAGAAATGCTTGAATAGCACTTTGAGTTTAAATTCATTTTGTACAATGTTAGGAGAAATTACATCCCAAGTAGAGGAAAGCTTGAGCTAAAGCAGAAATGCATAATAATAGCATGATGTAGTCTGATAAATTTAGGAGATGTTACTGTTATGTGCTGTTGAGTTGTTTGCGACTCATAGCGACCGTATGTACAATAGCCCAGAAGCCTGCTCTGTCCTGTGCCAACTTTACTGTCTTTGACACATGTACCCCGATTACCCCAGTCACTGAATCAGTCCATCTCATCAGTGGTCTTGCTTTCTTCCTCTGTCCCTCCATACTTCTAAGCATGATGTCCCTCTCCAAGGACCTCCTTGCAGCACACCCCAAATATGTCAGATGAAGCTTCAGAATCCTTGCCTCCAAGGAGCAGCCTGATTTTACCCAATCTAGAATGAACCTATTTGTTCTTCTAGCAGTCTATGATATATTCAACGTTCTTCTCCAGTACCACAGCTCAAAGGCATCAATTCTCTTTCTGTTATCCCTAGTCACTGTCCAGCTCTCTGATGCATAGCAAGCAATTGAAAACCTGGAGCAGGCTCACCACAATCTCAAGACTGACATTGTTGCTCTTTAGTACTCTGGACAGGTCCCTGACAGCAGACTTTCCCAATTCAGTTCATCTTTTGATTTCCTGGTTGCTGGTATCAAGAGTGTTAATTGGGGAGCCAAGTAAACTAAAACTATTAACAATCCCAATCTCTTCACCATCCATAATGATGCTTCCAGTCAGCCCAGTGGTGAGAATCTTTGTTTTATTGATGTTGAGCTTCAATTCATATTGAAGGCTGCAGTCCTTGACCTTCTGCAGTAAGTACCTGCTCAGTTTCAGCAAGCAAGGTTGTGTCATCTGCAGGTTGTTTGATGAGTCTTCCTCCAATCCTGATGTTACATTCCTCCTCATATAGCCCAACCTCCAGGATGATCTGTTCTGTATAAAAATTGAAAAGATTTGGAGATAAAACACATCCCTAGAGTACACCCTTCTCAGTTTTGAACCATGAAATGTTTCCTTACTCTGTTCTGATGACTGCCTCTTGGTCCAAGTATAGGTTTCGCATAAGCACAATCAGATGATCTGGGATTCCCATTCTTCTCAGAGTTAGCCACACACTTTTTAATGGGAGCACATATAGATCTCTTCCAGTCGGCCAGATAGAATTTTGGGAGAGGGTGCTGATAAATTACGCTAAGAAAAGAGAAGAGGGTGGATTATGAAGCTCTTTGTGTATAAGGGAAGGGAAAGTGCTTGTGTTTATTAATCACTGTAAATCTTTATTAAAATGTTGTTGTTGTCATGTGCTGTCGAGTCGCTTGCCCTATGTACAACAGCCCTAAACTCTGCTCTGTCCTGTGCCAGTTGCACCGCTCAGATACACTCATCACGATTACCCCAGTCACTAAATCAGTCCACCTCAGAGAGAGCCTTCCTGTCCTGCGCTGTCCATCCACCCTCCCAAGCATGATGTCCCTCTCCAAGGACCGGTTTCTCCTTACAACTTGTCCAAAATATGTTAGATGGAGGCTCAGAATCTTTGCCTCCAAGGAGCCGTCCGGTTTAACCCTTTTCAGGATGAATCTGTTTGTTTTCCTAGCAGCCCACGGTACCCTCGATACTCTTCTCCAGCACCATAGCTCAAAGGCATCAATTCTCCTTCTAGCCTCCTTAGTCACTGTCCAACTCTCTGATGCATAACAAGTGATAGCAAAGACCATGGCCTGTATCAGGCGCACTTTCCCATGGCAATACGTCTTTTAATTTCCTGGCTACTGGTGCCAAGAGTGTTGACTGTGGAGCCAAGCAAACTAAAGCTGTGAACAATCTCAATCTCTTCACCATCCATCCTGATGCTGCCAGTTGGTCCAGTGGTGAGAATCTTTGTCTTCTTGACATTGAGCCTCAATCCATGTTGTAGGCTGCAGTCCTTGACCCTCTGCAGCAAGTGCTTCAGGTCCTCCTCAGTTTCAGCAAGCAGGGTTGTGTCATCTGCATAACGCAGATTATTGATAGATCTTCCACCAATCTTGACCACACATTTCTCCTCATAGAGCCCAGCCTCCTGGATAATCTGTTCTGCATACAGGTTGGAAAGGTATGGAGATAGGACGCATCCCTGACATATGCCCTTCCCAGTTTTGAACCATGCAGTGTTTCCTTGCTCTGTTCTGACAACTGCCTCTTGGTTCAAGTGTAAGTTTCGTATTAGCATGATCAAGTGTTCTGGAATTCCCATTCTTCTCAGAGTACCAAAGAGAGATAAAATAACCAGAGCACTGATTGAAACAAAAGTAGAATTAGACCAGTGGGAATAGATTTGTGGACTGACAATGACTTGCCTGTTTGCACAGAGCAGCATGACCATTTAAGACTGACTGAAACAAGCACACAGATGAGGAACACAAAACAATTGCAAAGAGACCACCGATGTTGGAAGAAATCAAATATAAGTGACTCTAAAGAAATTACAAGGCAGCCATCAGTGGACCCTCTCTTGGAGTAAAGCACAAGAATTGTATAGATTTATAACCAGGAAACCACAGGGAAATGCATCTAGAGCTAGCACATCATGTTTAGTCACCTGAGCCTCAGTGAAGGAGAAAGTGGATTCAGGGTGTACATAATCACAAGGTAAGAAAGGAGAGGCACAGAAGTGTGGATCCATTGGCCTCTCGCATGTCTGACCCAGTGAATGGCCAAGCCCATGCTCTTGCACATTCATGTTTTAGCTTCCCACTCTCCTGACCTAATGAGTGGTGAGTAGTGCATGCTTCTACACATTGTATCCCTCCTCATACCTTTGTTTTAGTCATCCGATGCTGCTGTAACTTGTGGTACCACAAGTGAGTGGCTTAGGAAAGACAAATGTTTGCAGTTAATTGCCCCTGAAAACCTGCTAGAGGGTCAGCTATGAGTTGGTTCTGACTTGATGAAACACAGAAACAACACACTATAACAGTCGTGTTTGTGTAATGTCCAAATCATCTAACAGTTTATTTTACAGAACACATCATATACATTAAGCAGTGCATATTTGTAATCAGTACATAAAATAGCTTAGAGCCTCAGAAGCTGCAGATATTATCAGAGCACAGAAAGAAGCAAGTTAGGGGAGCTCTGGTGGCCTAGTGGCAAGGAACTGCAACTACAATCCCAGAGGCGCACGGTTCAAACCCACCAGATGCTCTGCCGGGGAAGGAGGGACAATCTCCTCCTGTACCAGTCAGATCTGATTTGACACACACAAAAATAATTTAAAAAAAAAACCTCAAAAACAGAAATAAGCAAGTGGCCAAAATAAAATGCCGTATAATCTGCTTGAGGTGGAAAGAGTGATAGAATTACTTGATAAAGAATTCAAGACTTTTGTTTAAGATCCTACAAGAGATCAAGAAAGAAATACAGGATACTATTAAAAACACCCAAGATGAGGGGAAAAAAACCCAAACAAAAAATCCCCAAGGTAAAAATAGACAAAATTCTAGAATTCAGGAAAACAATGCAGGAACACAACTACAGATAGAAACTATACAAATATAGCAACTAAAAATCTGTAGTTTCAGAAATGGATAACTCATTGGATAGACATAGGGTTAGGCCTAAAACAGTGGAAGACCAAGTTGCAAAACAGAGGACAAATCACATTAATTAGGAGTAATCAGAAGAAGAATGAAGAAAAATGAAGTATTCCTAAGAGCTTTGCTGGGTTTATACTATGAAAAAAAAAAGAATGTACAAGAATAAGATTGATAACCCAATTACAAAATGGGCAAAAACATGGAAAGAATTTTCACAGAGAAAAGATACTCAAATGGTCAACAGACACATGAAGAAATACTCCAAATCACTGGCAGTAAGAGAAAAAAGTACAATGAGATACCATCTCACTCCAGTAACAGTGGCAAAGTTTAAAAGGACAGCAAGTAATAAATTTTGGAGAGGGTGTGGTGAGATAGAAACTCTTGTTGATAGAAACATTGTTGATGGAATTGTAAAATGGTACAATCACTCTGAAAGGCAGTTTGGTGCTTCTTCAAAAAGCTGAACATAAACATTCCATGTGACTCTGCTATTCCATTGCTTTGAATATACCCCAAGAAAATAAGAACTGAGGCTCAAATGGAGACTTGTACACCAACGTTCATCATTACTCACCATCACAAGAACACGGAAGTAGCTCAAGTGTCCAACTCAATCAAATGGATTGAGAAATTATGGTCCATTTACACAATGCAGTACTATGCAACACACAGAAACAATGATCTTGTAAATTATTGCCTAACTTGGGAGGAACTGGAGAGCATTATGCTGAGTGAACTAACTCACTCCCGCATGGACAAATACTGTATAAAACCATTATTGTAGAAAGAAAATAAGGATCCAAGGTGAGAGTGGGTGGAAGCAGAGGGTGGGTGGGGGTTTAATTATGGGGTTGTACAGTTTTATGGGGGGTGTGAGGGAAATTGGAAGAATCTTGTATGAAAAACAATGTATTAGGATTTTGTAAATAAACTAGTATAATTTTAAAAATGAAATAATGTGCATTTGATGGAAATTGCAAAATAGGAGACAAGAATTTTTTTAACAGTTTGCTCACAGAAAGCCTATTAGTAAATATAAGAAGACCTAAGCAAAACTAGGAAACATTAGTACAAGAAAACCAAAGGGACCTACATAAATAAAAGACTTAACATTGTGAAATGGCAATAAGATAAAGTGATCTACAAATATAGTGCAATTCCCACCTAGATCCTGTCATTGTTTTTCAAAGAGGTGAAAAGAGTTCACCAATTTTATATAGAATTTACATTTAGAATTAGCCCGCTGCACTCAGTTTAGATGATCCCAATTTTGTTGGCAACATCCAAAGCATCATAATCAGGAGCAAGTCGAACATAGGCCTTCTCTCCATCAGGCCTAATCAAAGTGTTGACCTTAGCCACATCAATGTCATAGAGCTTCTTTACAGCTTGTTGGTGCTTATTGGCCTTGACATCCACAATGAACACAAGTGTGTTGTTATCTTCTATCTTCTTCATAGCTGACTCAGTGGTCAGGGGAAATTTGATGATGTCATAGTGGTCAAGCTTGTTTCTCCTGGGAGCACTCTTCCAGGGGTATTTGGGTTGCCGTCGGAGTCTCAGCGTCTTAGGCCGCCGGAAGGTGGGTGACGTGCGGATCTTTTTTTTTGGCTGTGGACGCCCTTCAGGACTGCCTTCTTGGCCTTCAATGCCTTTGCTTTGGCTTCAGTTTTGGGAGGGGCAGGGGCTTCCTTCTTGGCTTTTGGCACCATCTTCGTAGAGAGCTGTTTTCTAATTTTTAAGGTTTTTTTTTTTTTTTTTTGTTTACTATCCTTTATGTCCTGACAGCTTTTCACATTAACTCTTCTATATTGTTTTAGATTGATTTTTTAAAAAAATTATTATTTTTTTTGTGTGAGTGTACCGTCAAATCAGATCTGACTGGTACAGGGGGAGATTGTCCCTCCTTTCCCGGCAGAGCATCTGGTGGACTCGAACCGTGAGCCTCTGGGATTGTATGTAGATTGCTTTTTAAGTAAAAAATTAAAAAGTTGCAATGTTCTTCAAATAAAAAATGAATTAGTATGATAATTTTGGGTTTAATGTATAATTTTTTTAAAAATTTTGCATTAAAACAAAAAATGCCTGGTGTTATTTCTATTAATTATTTGGATAGAAATCTTAGGATAGAGCACGGTTTAGGGCTGTTGTACATAGGGTCGCTATGAGTCGCAAACGACTTGACGGCACATAACAACAACAACAGAAATCTTAGCTAATATGCTTCAAAAATTCTTTAACATTTAAAATTTAGTGTTTATAGAAATTGACATTTTATGGGATTTATACACATATTTGCTTAGTGTGTTGTTGCAAGGTAATGTTATTAAATAATACCTTTTTTAGAAATTCATGATTAAGGAAGGACAATATGCTTCCTAAAATTTAAGGAGAAGTTACAATTGATGTGGTTAGTAACAGATTATTTAAAAAATTATTCTGTACATAATAATTATATAGTAGCGATTACTGTGCATAGTAAAAAATAATTCTTGCTTTTTTCTTTCTCCTTCCTTTATAGGAACTTTAATGGAATTGGGTATCTCACCAATTGTAACATCTGGTTTGATCATGCAGTTGTTAGCTGGAGCCAAAATCATTGAAGTTGGAGATACACCAAAAGATAGAGCACTGTTCAATGGAGCTCAGAAATGTGAGCATTAAATTGTGTACAATAGCAGAGTTCTTTCCAAATTTGAGAATGTTTATGATAAAGACATTTTTGTCCCCCAGTTTCAGTTTTTTTGTTGTTGTTAGAATTTAATAGTAGAATGTTTTGGGTTTGAAATTTTGAAATTTGAAAGTTTCTGTTCATACAATTTAGTGACACTGATTCATTACTTGAGATGTAGAACCACTTTTTACTTTTCTTTTTGGAGTTTTTCCTCCTGTTAACATAATAAATTCATTGGCCTGTATGTTTCCTATCTAATCTTTTGAGTTGTTTTGTTACTTTGATCCTATAAAAAAACCGAATAGCCGTGGAGTGGCTTCTGACTCATGGGAACTTGTAGAACAGGGTAGAATAGACTCGAAGGGTTTCTGAGCCTGCAGAATCGTTAGGAACAGACTGCTTTGTCTGTCTCTTAAGAGCCCCTGGTAGGCTTGAACTACCATCCTTTCAGTTAGCAGCCTATTAGTTGACTCACTGTGCCATGTTTCCTTAGGATCCTTACAGATAGATCTTAAAACAGTATAACACTCAAGTGTAAAGACATTTTTCTATAGTCTCTTTTTTAGCTTTGGTTTTACTCCATTAAGCATGTACTCCTTTATTTCCCTAATTTTTGTCAGTATTTGGTATGATTATTACCATTGGGCAAGCGATTGTGTATGTCATGACGGGCATGTACGGGGATCCTGCCGAAATGGGTGCTGGAATATGTCTCCTTATCATTATTCAGGTAAGAAATTCTGGGTTTTTTTTATATAGTGATAACAAGACAATTTGATTTTTCTTTTTTAATGACAACTCTTAGGTCATTGTATTAATTTCTTTTCACCAAATTATGATTTGATTATTAAAGTAACAAATTTTGGTTTTGCAAAAAATAATTTATTTAAATAGCTTCATTGCTATGTAATATAAAGGATTATGGGTATTAAATGTTTCTGAGTCAAGTTTTTCACATTGTGATGTTTCTGAATTCAGCGTGCTTTTCCTAAGTTGTTTCATTGTCACTGTCAGTGAGATAGTGGTCGGCTTGTAGTTGTCATGCTTGACCTTGGATGTCTGCTTGGTCTCATAGTTGTTCATATTGTTATTACATTAATTCAGTTATGTATGTTGCTGGTATAATATGTGCTGAGTTAAGTTTTTGACAATATCTTCAAGAGTCTTGCTTGATGTTATTGAAATGACATGTGTTTACAGAAAGAAAGGCACAGAGACAGTGCCTTTTTTTCCCCCTACCATATTTTTTTATTTTAATATTTTAAAAAATAATTTTAGTGAACATTTACAGAGATTTTGGATTCCATTCATTCATTGCTGCATTTCTCTCCCCGCCCAGCCCTCTTCCCCGCCCCCAGTTGGCTCCTCTCTTTGAAAAGTAAAATAAACACTCTCTCCCTGGTACACAATCTCTCCACACTCCTCCCACTGCCCCAAGTACATTCCACTATGCAACTTTAATTGTGGACTCTTGTGATAACCATAATACCCTATCATACATCGTACATACTGTTTCAGTGCAGTATACACAATTTATCCAGTTTTTCTCAGTCTTACCCCAACCCTGATAGCAGTCCCATTTTATAGCAGTGGCACCATGCAATATTTGTCCTTTTGCGACTGAGATATTTCACTCAGCATAATATCCTCCAGGGTCACCCATTTTGAATAATATAGCATGAGTTCCTTATATTTCAATACAGCGTAGTATTCCATTGTGTGAATATATCACAGCTTCTCTATCCATTTGCTTGTTGATGGGCACC
>NW_006399855.1:908375-978855 GCF_000299155.1 Elephantulus edwardii | reverse complement strand
TTTTTATTTTAATAATTTTTAAAAATATTTTTAATGAACATTTACAAGAGACAGTGACTTTTATACACAGAGACAGTTATAATAACTTTTCGTGTAAGTATAAAGTAAAAATTTTATACTGTCTTAGTTTGGGGTGGGTTTTTTTTGTATGATTGTGTGGTTTTGTGTGTCTTGCTTTTTTTTTTTTAATAGTTCATGTTAGCTCTACAAGCTATATTTGTCTAAACATTAGTGAAATATCAAATATATATGTATTCTATGAATTTTGTAAATGAATGGTTTAGAATGACTTTTTTTAAGGCCAACATAATTGTTAATAATTAAGTATCTTTTTATCTGCAAAATTTAGAAGATCCATTTTAAGTGTACCATCCTTAACTATTTGGAGAAGTCATACAAGAATGGGTTGTACAAAAGCTATATAATAATTTATTGAATTTTGATATGAAAATTTAGGTTAATAAACACTGATGTGTAGCATCCTAGCTATTTTGGAAATTTTCTTGTTCATTCTAAGAAATTGGAATTATGATTTTATTTTTGTCAAAGAATCATGATCAGAATATTCGTAAATAAAGTGAAAATACCAGTTTACTAATACAGATTGAGGAATATGACTATTTTAATTTAAATTATTTATAAGAAAATGTATATGGAGTAAATGATATTTATATAGTATGCATGATTCAGAACAAGGACTATGAGATAATTCAAGTATTTACTGACATAATTAATAATGGAGATGACTTTTAAATTAGATGAAAATGCTGTGTCCTTTGAAAAGGGCCAGGATTTTTTTAATGAATTGTCAGAGTTGGGTGTTTCTGAGTCCTGATGTGTTCCTCTTTGGCATACGGGCATTTCTTTAGGGAATGTGGTTGTTAAACTCTTGGCTGCTAATTGAAAAGTTTGCAGTTGGAACCCATCAGTAACTTTTTTGGGAGAAAGATATAGCAGTTTTTTCCTGTACAAACTAGAGACTGAAAACCACATGGGACAGTTCTCCTCTGTCCTTTAGGGTCACAGTTAGTCTCAGAAGGATTTGCATTTCTTTAAGATTGGCCTTGTCTATATTTTTTTCCCCCCTTTTAATATGGCACTTAATTGGTCAGTTTTTCACTTTGAGAATTAAAGGAAAAAGACACAGTGGATTTATATAGAAGATCCTTTAACAACTGATTTTTTTGAAAAATTTTATATTGGCTTATTTACAAAGTTTGTATACATTGTTTCTCCACACTGGATCTTTCCCATTTTCTACACTCTTAACAACTGATTTTAAAATCTTTTTGTTGCTGAGGACTTTCTCATATGCTTGGGGCATTGTTGAGGATACTGATAAGCCCATTGTTGCCTTATGTTTGTTTCTTCATAGTATGTATTTTTGTAGCCTCTATTTTAGAATAACCCTGACAACAACAACCTGGAATTATTTTTTTAATTTTATTAGTGTGTGTGTGTGTGTGTGTGTGTGTGTGTGTGTGTGTGTGTGTACCATCAAATCGGATCTGACTGGTACAGGAGGAGATTGTCACGCCTTTTCCCAGCAGAGCATCTGGTGGATTTGAACCGTGTGCCTCTGGGATTGCAGTGCAGTTTCTTGCCACTAGGCCACCAGAGCTCCCCCCAACCTGGATTTTTGAAGACACTCAAAATAGGCATCTGTCTCTTGAAATCATTATGGGCTAGGAAAATTTTTCTAGTATTTTCTTTTTTTTTTAGTATTTTTTATTTTATTTTATTATTATTTTTGTGTGCGTGTACCGTTAAATCAGATCTGACTGGTACAGGAGGAGATTGACCCTCCTTCCCCAGCAGAGCATCTGGTGCACCTCTGGGATTGTAGTTGCAGTTTCTGGCGACTAGGCCACCAGAGCTCCCCATACATTAATGTCCAGTAAAATCTGTTTTTTTTTTATTGTATTATTTTTACGTGTACCATCAAATCAGATCTGACTGGTACAGGAGGAGATTGCCTGCCTTCCCCTTCTCCAGCAGAACATCTGGTGGATTTGAACTGTGTACCTCTGGGATTGCAGTACAGTGTCTTGCCACTAGGCCACCAGAGCTCCCTTTGGTATTTTCATGAGTATGTATTTGCACTCTCTAACATCAACTGAACAATTTTCCCTTCAAGTATTGATGTTTTATGAAGAGTTAAATGACTATAAAATGGAGTTATTTCAATTTTTCTCCAGTATTAAGAAATCTTGGAATATTTGTATTCCAAGAATGAAATTAGTAAAGTGAGTATGGACTAATTAATTTGTTTACATAAACCCTAGTGTGCAGATATTAACTAGTGGTTAATTATTCTAGTATTAATAGTAAAGAAATAGGTTTGATCATAATTTGACAGTGACCTCATTGCATCTTTTCAAGGCTTTGTTAACATTGAATATACATGGATACACTGAATAGATGGGATTGGATTACGTTTTTTCACATGCAAAGAATGTTTTAAAAATGATTTCTATGTTATTATGTATGATATCTAACATTTTAACTGTTGCTTAATTTATGCAGTCAGTGTACCAAAGTTTTCAGCTAATAAGTTTTGAAAGCAATATAATGGGTCTTAATTAATTAAAAAAAAACAACCGCAAGAATGACCCGTAGTAAAGCTAAGTATTTTTTTGCCACACTGGCTTGTTTGCGTGCATGAGCATTGTGCATGCACATACAGCTCATGCGGGCAATGTGAACGGCTCCCACATCACTTTAGAGGTTCATATGAACCTGAGCTTAGTATCCTGATCTTATCAGTGTTAGTCAAGGAGATGCCCATTTCTTATCTTTTTCACAGTCATGCAACCTTTTTATCATCTTTTACATCACTCCTAAAATAGTGAAGCCATTTCTATTTAAAATTCATTTTCCTTTTTTCGAGGGGGCTCTGGTGGCCTAGTGGCAAGAAGCGGCACTGCAAGCCCAGAGGTACAAGGTTTGTGTCCACCAGATGCTCTGCTGGAGAAGGAGGGGCAATCTCCTCCTGTACCAGTCAGATCTGATTTGATGGTACATGCACAAAAAATAATAAAAAAATAAAATTCATTTTCCTTTTTTCTGTCAAGAGAGTATGTATATTTAACTTTAATTTTTACAGGCTATATGTTGATTACTCAGTAATTTGATGCTTTTCTGAATAATGGTCTAAAGAATCATAATTGCTTCAGACCTGCTCATATAACTTTGTGCAAATCAATGAGGAACTCATGATACTTTTCAGCTGAATGATTGCTAAGGGATAACTGTGATTGTACGAGGGTGGCTTTCTGTATTTATGATTGACAGTATTTATTTAGTCACAGTTAATAAGTCCTAAATTATCTGTTTTGTTAAAGTAGTAGACTTGGTTTTCAGGCATAAGGTGTCAGCATACAGCTCATTGAAAATCAAGCAGAAAGACAAGTTAGGTTCTGTACAGCTGGTGAAATGGCAGAGAAAGAAAGAGAGGGGGGAAAAAACCCACCCCAAAATAAAACATGGGGTAAGGTAAGCATGCTTAGAATGGTATAATGTAGTTAGATCTTTTTTTTTTTAATAGGTGGTATTGGGTAAAATGAGTAATTAAATGAGGGTGGGAGACCTGAGAGCAGGGAGGGATGGAAGTGGCATTTCCTGAGTTCATGGGACGGTGTTTTAAAGTTGGGATATGTTGGAGATTGGGGCATAGTGGCATATTTTCTTTCTCTATTGATTAGGTTACTGAAGAGCAGGGAAGGAGTCATGTATAGGAGAATGTCACTTGCAAAGCTATGGATTGTTTTCACTTGATGCATACTTTTACAGAAATATCTTCTCCAAGAAGAGAATTAAAATAATATCATATATCACATAAATTAAAGTTGGTATACATTTTTTTAAAAAATTTATGAGTTTAAGAATCTGATGAACTCTTTAACTTTGAATACATGTGTATATTGTCTTTGTCACTGTGTATAGAATGCATTTTTCATTGTTATAATATATGTTGTAGGTTTTTTAACATACAAAAATTTATAGAAAAGAGTTGACATATTTATCCTTTAATAGCAGTACATAATTGCTTCAGAGGTATTTGGAATGTTTTCAGGGTCTTGCTATCATAAATTCTACAGTTGTGAATTTTTTATTTCATGGTGCTTTTTAAATTAGTCTTTACTATGTCAGAGAAATTGTTCAGACGGTATATAAGTTTACCTAAAGTTCCAGTCCCCTGATTTTCCTAGTTGATTTTTGTCCTTACTAACGCAGGTATAAAAATACAGATCATCATAATGGTGATACTGCAACCACAACACTAAACTTACTGCTCTCAAGGCACTTCCAGTCCATACCCTGTGGGACTGAGGAGAACTGCCACACAGGATTTCCAAGGCAGTAAATCTTTACAGAAGCAAACTGCTGTGTTTCCTGTGGAGCAACTGATGGGTTCAAACCTTTTGGTTAGCAGCCAGGTGCTTTAACCAGTGTGCCACCAGGGCTCCTGATAGCAGAAGTTAGGGTTTAATCTTAAAAATGCCCATACTTTGAAAATAGTCAATGGTATTCATCTTCCCCTTTTCTTGTGTTTATTCTTGCTTCAGCTTACTTGCCCTTTCTTTCCCCACAGTTGTTTGTTGCTGGTTTGATTGTGCTGCTGTTAGATGAGCTGCTACAGAAGGGTTACGGCTTGGGGTCTGGTATTTCCCTCTTTATTGCCACCAACATCTGTGAGACCATTGTCTGGAAGGCCTTTAGTCCCACTACCATTAACACTGGCAGAGGTACATTGCACAGTGACTGCAACTGCACGAGTTTGTTGGATGTGTGCTGACAACTAATACATTATGTAGAAGTACATGCCTCTAGATATGCTAATTTGCTATCCCAGAGAACAACTAATGCTAACTGCTCAAAAATTTATAAGTAGAGATTTGTGGAATATGAAATAGTACTTCTTATAAAAAAAGAAAATCTTGTAGCCTTTGCACATTAAAAATTTCAGTGGTTGCCACACATTTAAAAAAATTGCGTTTATTAACCTTGCTTAAGCCATTGCTGTATGTCATTTGTTTAGCCAGTTTGAGCAAATCTAGGATGAATAAGCTGGTGGATTTTTTTAAATGAAACATATTATCATCAGGAAGTACTAATACTTTGCTGCTATTCTACTTGGATTTGTAATAGCACCTGAATTTTGAACTATTCTGTCTTTGCCTTTTACCTATCTTTATTTCACTCAAAAGCCACTCTTTTTGGTTAACATGTAAACTCTGATCTAGCCTTAAGAAAATAGCAGTGATGGCTCCTTACTATTCTTGGTATGACAAACTTAAAGATAAGCTTGTTTGAGCAACATATATCTTTTGATCTGACATCTTTATTCTGCTTTGCTGCTGCTGCTGCTGCTTCTCCTTTCCTCCTCCAAAAAAATACTATTTTTCCTTCCCCAAAGTAAAAGAGAGGCAAATTTTTATGAATTAAATATTTGCTTTGGTTTATTCTACGTTGGCTATTTTCATTAAAAAAAAAATCCCTTGAAAAAACTAATTTTTATGCTAAAAAAAAACCAAGCCAAAACCAAACCTTGGCCTCAATGATAAAATGTAGAATGTGTACACATGGCTGTTACATAAAATAAGAATTGCAGAATTATTTTGACTCATTTTCTTATTGTACACTGGAATTTCAAGGTTATTTGCTTTGATCCTTGGGATAATTTTGGATACTGAATTTACAGTTAATTTCTATTTGGTTTTCAGGTACTGAGTTTGAGGGTGCAGTCATAGCTCTCTTTCATTTACTGGCCACCAGAACAGACAAAGTTCGAGCTTTAAGGGAGGCTTTCTACCGTCAGAATTTACCCAACCTCATGAACCTCATTGCTACAGTTTTTGTGTTTGCTGTTGTCATATATTTTCAGGTAAGCATACTGTCCTCACTAAAGTTTGTAGGATGTGGGTTTTTATTTTGTGAGTAAAGGGAATGCAGAAATGTTGATGTCTAACCAAGACAGTCTTTCAAAGTCTAGTCAAGCCAGTTTTCTATTTTTTAGCCTTATTTTTTACTTGCTTATATTTTCTTGATATTTATTGTTTTTCTTATTCTTGATTTTTGTTTTTTAGGGATTTAGAGTTGACTTGCCCATTAAGTCAGCCCGGTATCGAGGACAGTACAGTAGCTATCCCATCAAGCTCTTCTACACCTCCAACATTCCCATTATTCTTCAGTCTGCCTTAGTTTCAAACCTGTATGTTATTTCCCAGATGCTGTCTGTACGATTTAGTGGCAACTTCCTAGTAAATTTACTAGGACAGTGGGCTGTGAGTATTTTGTTAATAATATTAAGTATTTAAAATATAATTGGCATTTTATGATTATATCTATACCTGAAAGATAGGAGACATAAAAGAAGCAGTTGCTGTAACATTTTTATATTCTCTTACTTAAAATTAATTTCTTCAAGTTGTGCTGCCTTAATGTCCATTTCCAGATCACTTCACCATCACTAACATTCTGATTGTGTTTGTAATATTTCCAAATAGAAGAGTTCTTCATAAAGGCTTCAGTATATTTTATCTGTGCAGTTGCAGGTTCCACTTGTAATTACTTCCTTTTTGAAGTGAATATTTTGTAGATATATTATGATAGTGTTTTATTTTTCAAATAGCTTTATGAAAAACTGCTTTTCTGTTAATAACATGTCACAATGTGATCTTGAAAAAATTAAGCAAAAATACATTTTTACGGAATCGTTAACCGTAGTTGATTTGAGCTTAAAACAAAGTCATACTTTTTAAGAATTATGAATAATCATGGATCTCTATTTAACCAGTTACGCTGATTTATTTTTTAATTTTTTAAATTCCTGTTCTGCAGGATGTCAGTGGAGGGGGACCTGCTCGCTCCTACCCAGTAGGCGGCCTTTGTTACTATCTTTCTCCTCCTGAGTCTATGGGTGCCATATTTGAGGATCCTGTCCATGTAGTGGTTTACATCATCTTCATGTTAGGATCTTGTGCATTCTTCTCTAAGACATGGATAGAGGTGTCTGGTTCCTCAGCAAAAGATGTAAGTATTTGACTTATTTGAAAATGAAAACAAAATTGTGAGCTTGGTTGAAACATTGGTTTTAGATGTCAAAAACAGTGCCACATATAATTTGTAATTTAAACTCTATTTCATACAATTCTTAATGAAATTATGTCACACTCAGGCAAAAATTGGTTCTTAGTGTGTAGATGGCACCTAACAAGAGCAAAAACAATGTGCAGAACATTCTTTGAAGGGCCACAATAATTTGTGGCCCTTCAAAACTCAACCCTAACCAACAAAATCTTATTCATGGCTTATTAATTTCTTGCATTAGGAACATGAAAGGGTAAGAAACACTGGTTTAATGTGTAGTTAAGGTGTAGATTTGCCTCACTGCACCATTTTCTCTTAGATTTGAGTAATATGGCAATGCCTACTTCAGTGTTTTTATATTTTGCTTGAAACTGCGTAGAAAGTTTTTCTTACATGACTTAATAATAAAGAGAAATGTTAGTTTTATTTTAAAATTTGTTGGTTTTTTTTCCTGGCAGGTTGCGAAACAGCTTAAAGAACAACAAATGGTAATGAGAGGTCATAGGGATACCTCTATGGTTCATGAACTTAATAGGTAAGGCCATTATATTCAGTCTTTTATATAAGAGAGTATGTATTTTAAAGCAACACATAGGTTGCTTCAAAAATCTCTTTATCACTGTGATTATTTGTTCATATTCATACTTAATTTTTTTTATACACAGTTAAAATTTAACACAAACATTAATTGCTGACCACATCTAAATTGTTACTTTAGTTGAAATTTTGTTCCATCTTTGCTCAGCACAAATTAAAAATGTGATTATCAGTGTTGACTGATTGCATATAGAAACACCAACCATAGATAGAGCTGCTTTTAAAAAAGTACTGTTTCCTCACCTTTTGAGTGCTCTGATGTTGTAGTGAGTAGAAAGCTGGGTAACCCAGACGCGGCAATTTGGTAGTTTGAATCCACCAGCTGCATGACAGGAGAAAGATGTGACTTTATAGTCTGAAAACCTGTTGTGGAGGACCGGCTAAGAGTTGGTTCTGACTTGACAGAAGTGAGGTGGTTTTTTATTTTTCCATTTCCAGGAATTGGATTTAAGTAGTTTGGTGAGCGTCCCAGGCATCATTTTTTTTGTCCTTCAGTATTGGCCTACTTGAGATAATTCACTACTGTGGAGTTCACCATTTGAAATGTACAGTTCAGTGGTTTTTGTATATTCAAAATACTGCAAAAATCTAATTTGAAACATTTTCATCATCCCAGAAAGAAATCTTATATCCAGTTGCAGTTATTCCCCATTCATTGGTTGCCCTCCTGTTCCCTTTGCCCTAACAAACTCACTGCCATTAAGTCAGTTCTGACCCACAGTGATCCTTCATTGGATTTCCAGGGCTGTAAATCATAATGGGAAGAGACTATAAGAGGCACATAACCTTTGAGCTAGTTGCATATCGTACACCTCACTATGGACCATGCCACAAGAGTGTCCTCCCTATTCCCTGTACCACAAATCTATTCTTTGTAGATTTGCCTGTTCTAGCTTTCATATAAATGGGAATCAAAATCTGTCATTTTGTGAATGTCTTAGTTTACATAGCATGTCTCCAGGGTTTGTTGTTGTTGTTATGTGCCATCGAGTCGTTTGCAACTCATAGCGACCCTATGCACAACAGCCCTAAACACTGCTCTATCCTGTGCCAATCTCATTGCCTCTGACACACCCATCCCGATTACCCCAGTCACTGAATCAATCCACCTCATAGAGGGTCTTCCCCTCCTGCGCTGTCCCTCCACTCTACCCAGCATGATGTCCCTCTCTAAAGACCTGTCTCTCCTTACAACATATCCAAAGTATGTCAGACGAAGCCCCAGAATCCTTGCCTCCAAGGAGCAGCCTGGTTTAATCCTCTCTAGGATGAATCTGTTTGTTTTCTTGGCAGTCCATGGTACATTCAATACTCTTCTCCAGCACCACAGCTCAAAGGCGCTTCAGGGTTTATTCACGTTAAATGAGCAAAACCTGTATCAGGGTTCATCTATGTTAAAAGATCACAATTTGCTATCACTAATTTATTTGGAATTTAGAAAGCGTTCTGAAGTTTATTATCCTTTCTTCCACAAGAGAGAGCTGGTTACTGATAAAAAATATTAATTACTTAAATCTAAATTGAGGAATTGTTAGCCCTAAGAACCACATACTGTCTGTTGTGGCTATTTACTGGCTTCTTGGGCAGTTAGCATCATTGGCATAATCACACACTTTTCATTCACATGTGGTCTTAGTTGTGGAGACTTGGTCCTTTCATGATGAGTTTACTCAACTGCTTTAGAGCAGCATCAGTAACAAAGCTTTAGCATATTACTAGTTTGACTTGGTTTTTGTAGTTTGCTGCACTGACTAATGGTTTTTGTCTTCTAGGTACATCCCTACTGCAGCTGCATTTGGCGGTTTGTGCATTGGCGCCTTGTCAGTGTTAGCTGACTTCTTAGGGGCCATTGGATCTGGCACTGGAATTCTACTTGCAGTCACTATAATTTATCAATATTTTGAAATATTTGTTAAGGAACAGGCTGAAGTTGGAGGGATGGGTGCTTTGTTTTTCTAAATGTTCAAGTATTTGTGTGTGTGTGTGTGTGTGTGTGTGTGTGTGTGTGTGTGTGTGTGAGAAAGGGAAAATATTTTGACACATTTTGTCAAATGATGCTGGTTCCCCCTTTCCCCCCTCCTCTCAGTTTCTTGTTTTCAAGTGCTAAGTGCCCCATTTCTGAAATGGGCATTGAGCTAAGCCTATGTGCAGCATTAGTACCAGCTGCCTTAAAACTCAAGTTTACATTATTTGTTCAAAGTGTCCATCTAGTGTTGCCTGTAATGCTGGAAACCAATGGATCTCCCTTGCCGTGTTCAGTCACCAGTGAGATGGTGACGTGAATTAGTTTTGCACACAACATTCTGAACACTTAATATTTCTCCCACTTGTTTAAAAATAAATGTAGTTCAAATTGCCACTTTCCAGTATTTTTGAGCTTATTTAATGAGTTCTGGAACATTTATATCTAATCTCTATTTTAGATAATTAATTTTTATACTTTTTTAACCCATAGTATCCATGTGTCCTCCTTGCCCCTTCCCACCCCCTTTCATTTGGCCCTTCTCAAAGCAGCCACTTAGCCCAGATGGGCAGAATTAAGCTTCAGAGTGATACCTGTAGTACAAAAATTTACATAAAATTGATTACTCTTCCCATTTTTCATTTCTTTCCAGGGACAGCATAAGCAGTGCTGTTTTACTGTATTGGCTATGCTTTCTAATTACAACACGTCACTTGTGAATACTCTTAAGATATTTTGTTTTGTGTGGCTTCTTCTTATTTTTTTTTTTTAAATCCCTAAAGAAAAAGATCCAATTCTCAAGCAATGTCTGTTGTTCAGTGGGGGTGAACAATAATTTCAAGAATTTGTGTATGTTGTTGTACTTCACAGCAGCAACATGAATTAAATAGTAAACAATAAACATTTATTTAATGAAACAGTTTCAGCTGTGTTAGAACAATAAAGATATCTGGTGTTAAATATTCTCTAAGATTATTTGTATAGGTTCATTGTATTTATACAAAATTGATCCTGAAGTGCCTTTTGAGACGTAAAAGCTGTTAAGTATTAACTACAGTTTAACATTATCCTTAAATACTGAGACAGTGACTATGTGATCATCATTTGGAAAGGAACAGGAAAATAATGGTCTCATGAAAATATCATTTTAGCCTTCTTTTGAAAGGTTGTTTGCAAATTTATTTTTTCAACCATGTTCCAGAAGATCAGACTTAATTTTAAGCATCCTTTTCAGAAATATGGGTTTCCATCTTTGTTTACTTTCTCAGTAGCGGAAGTATGTCATGTTTACTAGCTTAGACATAAACCAAATTCTGTAGGTGCAAAGCAAGTCAAGTAAAGCCAGGTGGGATAGTTAGATGGCCACCTAGGGGACATGTTGGGATCTCAGACCATCTTTGCCAGCAGAGAAATATGGACCTGGTATTAAGATTTCTGACTTTGAAAACCATCAGATGCTAGTTTCCAATCTTCGACTGACTTTCCAAAGCAAAGACATTAAATGTTTGTAAATAATGGCGCTAGGGAAATGTTTAGGTTTAGCGGTCACTTCTAAACTGCATTATGATAAAAAGGGAAAGGCAGGTTACAAAACAAGTAAAGGCCATTCTACATTCTGGGAGATCTTAGAAGGAACATTTGTTTTTTTTTTTTTTTTTAAATTATATTTTATTAATTTTCATAAACATTTACAGAGATTTTGGGCTTCCACTCATTCATTGTTGCACTATTCTCTCTACCCTCCTCCCAGTTTGTTCTTGTCCAAATGCCACAGTGCTTGTCAAAGCCAGTTCTGATTAATCTTCTTTGTCAGTGTATCCTTTGCCATTCCCTATCACTCCTCCCTGAGAGAGACTTCACCCTGAGTCATAAGGAAAAGGGGACGGCGTATTCTCTTAGCTACTTCCTGCTGAAAAGGGACGCTGTGGGTTTCAGGGTGAAGATCTCTCACTACTCTAAAGGGCCCCTTTGGCAGTAGGAAACACATAGACTATTATGGAGATTGATTTTGGAATTCAGATGCACTCTTATTGATTGTGCTTGGCTGTACATGTACATATCCTTCAAGATGTATCATGGGGGTGTTGCAACCTAGAAGACACAAATTTGACTAACAAGTTATAAGTACATGAGTCCAAAAATTATGGAAAAGTAAAAGAAAAGATTCTTTCATTGTTTTACAAACCCTCCCCCAGGTCCCCTCCATTGAGGTTTCTTGTTGTTATGTGCCATTGAGTTGTGTGTAGCTCATAGTGACAGTAGTACAGTAGCTCTAAAATCTGCCCTGTCCTGAGCCACTGACAACACAACTACCCCCATTTCCCTTGTTACTGTATCACTCTATCTTATCTGGGGTCTTCCTTTCCTGTGATGTTCCTCCACCCTTCTGAGCATAATGTCCTTCTCCAAGGACCGGTCTCTCCTGGCCATGTGCCCAAAGTACGTGAGATTATTGTTGTTGTTGTTTTGTGCCATCAAGTCACTTGCGACTCATAGCGACCCTTTGTATAAGATCTCTAAATGCCGTTCTATCCTGTGCCAACCTAGCCATCTCAAACACACTTATTCCCACCGCTCCAGTCACAGAATCGATCCATCTCATAGAAGGTCTTCCTCTTCTTCGCCGCCCCTCCACTCTGCCAAACATGATGTCCCTCTTCAAGGACCATCCCCTCCTTACAATATGCCCAAAGTATGTCAGACGAAGCTTCAGAATCCTTGACTCCAAGGAACATTCTGGCTTCACCCTCTCCAGGACAAATCTGTTTGTTCTCCTAGCAGTCCATGGTATATTCAACACTCTTCTCCAGCACCACAGCTCAAAGGCATCAATTCTCTTTCTATCATCTCTATTCACTGTCCAACTCTCTGATGCATAGCACATAATTCCGAAGACTATATCCCGAATCAGGCGCACCTTAGTTAGTCTCCAGCCTGATGTCGTTGCTCTTCAGTATTCTTAGAGCTTCAAAATCCTAGCTTCCAGGGAGAAACTTGGTTTCACTCTCTCCAAGACAGACCTGTTTTGTTGGCAGTCTATGGTATGTTCAAGACTCTTCTTCAGTATCACAACTCAAAGGCATCAATTCTTCTGTCATCCTTAGTCATTGTCCAGCTCTCTGATACATTGCAAGTAATTGCAAAGCTCATGGACCAGATCAGGCACTCCTTAGTCTCTAGAGTGACATTGTCGCTTCTAAGTATCTGGAGAGTTCCCTGATAGCAGACTTATCAAATGCAATTTGTCTTTTTATTTCCTGATTGCTGGTGTTAAGAGTGTTGATTGAGTACAGAGAAAAAGGGATCTAATGATGACAGTAAAATGCCACTCTCTATCAGCCTTTAAGAGGTTTATCACTTTGGGGAGTGGCTCTGGAAGTGGGCTATCATAAAAAGTTGGCCTGTGCCCATCTGTATGAATGCATACAAGTTCCTTGAACTTGAAGGAAAATTAATGACAAGGAAAATGACAAGATTAAGCCTTAGAGTGCTAAAGGAAAAGGATTAAGGTATTTGGAGACTCATGACATGGACTGGAAAAAAGTTTTAAAAAGGGCTGCAGGCCCTGAGGAAAGCAGCTATATTATAGCAAATACTCATCTTAATTTCTCTAATAGGAATAGTGGATTTGAATGATTAAATTGTATAGTGCTATCATTCTTTTAATCCTTGTTTAAGAAATCCAGTATAGCTTTGCATTTTAATTCAGAATATCTTTGAACAACAGTGAACCTGTAAACAAATGACCCACATGACAGCAATTTAGGCATTCTCTGAACTAGCACACTGTCATTGTGTTGGAACTGATTAATAGCTGACCCTCCAGTGGATTTTTGGAGGTTGTAAATTACATGAGAGGAGATTGCCTGTCTTTCTTCTGAGGGGCTGCTGATGTTTCAATCACTGGAGGTGCTACTTTTAGGTTAGCAGTTCAACTCTTTACCTGCTAGGCCACTAGGTCTGCATGAATTTTTTTTTGGCATCAGCACCCTGATTTGATCTGAACAACTTTGTTGTAAGTGGCTTCACATGACTCCTGAAGTCAGGGCTAGAAACATGATAGGGCTGGCCAGTGAGAATCATCCCCATTGGAGTTACCAGAAGTAGGGCTGGCTGGTACAAGCATAATCACGGAGGGATTAGCAGCCATAAAAGGCAACACAAGTTTACACAAGAGGCTCTGTCAATGACCAGTAACTTGGGTAGCATTTTTTAATGACACTGGCTACCTGGTACTTTCAGACCTTACTAGTTCTTCCCAGTGTAACATCAAGACACCATTGGACAAAGCCATATAAATTTCAATGGCTTTCATGTTTAGAAACATCATTTACCTTAAGATTATGTTTTTTTTATTCAATTTGATACACTGATTAGAACAAAAGCAGTTAATTATGCTTTACAAATACAGTATTATTACACCATTGTGATACGGCTTTACACTGACTGTATGTAAAGGAAAAAAATAACATCAGAATAAAGGCATGCACACACCAAGCACTTTACCCTCAGACAGTCCTTAGTAAAAATCTTATGGTTAAGTAGTGGTTGGTATGGCTACATGCAGTTCAGTCACTGCTTTGAAGGATAAGCTCTGGGTAGAAAATTAATTCTTAAACAGTTCTCTCCTCCTGGCCCACAATGGCCAGCAGCAGCTTTTGGTGTGCTCCACTGGGGTCACTTGCAGCCACTGTGCTCAGGATCTTCTGATACATCTGATTGAACACCTGTTTTATTTATACAAGGTCATTCTCACGTCGAGTAACCACAATCCTGACCAAGGTAGAGTTGTCCATTCCAGTAAAGCCTCTTAGTAAAGAAGGCAGAACAGTTCAGGAAACACTGCAAGAAAACTTTCAGACCACTCGCAACATTTCTGGAGAACTCTCAGTTAACACTGAGCATGACAATCTGGAAAACCACTTGGCCAACTGACTAGAAGAGATCTCTATTTGTTCCCTTTCCCCAGAAAGGTGATCCAAGAGTGTGGAAATTAATATGATTAATATCACATACAAGCAAGATTCTGCTGAAGATTGTCCAAAAACAACTGGACTAGCACAGAGAACTGCCAGAAGTGTATGCTGGGTTTACAAGGGGTCATAGTGCTAGGGATATTTTAGCTAATGTTTGAAAACGGAGTACCAGAAGAACGTCTGTGTTTCATTGATTATGCAAAGGCGTTTGACTGTATGGATCACAACAAACTGTGGCTGACTCTGAGAAGAATGGGAATCCCAGAACACTTGGTCATGCTAATGAGGAACCTATACCTCGACCAGGAAGCAGTTGTCAGAACAGAGCAAGGAAACACTGCATGGTTCAAAATTGGGAAGGGTGTACACCAGAGATGTGTCCTATCCACATACCTTTTCAATCTATATGCAGAACAGATTATCTGGGTGTCTGGACTCTGAATAGAAATGTGGCATCAGGATTGGAGGAAGACTCACCAACAATCTGCGTTATGCAAATGACACAACCCTGCTTGCTGAAAACAGGAGGACCTGAAGTACTAGCTGTGGAAGGTCAGGGACAGCAGCCTTCAGTATGGATTGAGGCTCAGTATCAAGAAAACAAAGATCCTCACCACTGGGCCGACTGGCAGCATCATGATGAATTATGAAGAGATTGAGATTGTTCACAGCTTTAGTTTGCTTGGCTCCACAATCCTGACACCAGCAGCCAGGAAATTTAAAAGATGTATTGCGATGGGAAAGTCTGTGGTTAGGGACCTCTATACAGTACTGCAGAGCAACAATGTCAGTCTGGAGGCTAAGGTGCACCTGATATAGGCCATGATCTTTGCAATCACTTGCTATGCCTTAGAGAGCTGGACAATGATTAGGGACGACAGAAGGTGAACTGATGCCTTTGAGCTGTGGTGTTGGAGAAGAGTATGGAATATATCATGGAGTGCTAAGAAAATGAAGAGATTTGTCCTGGAGATGGTGTTCTGAAATGCTCCTTGGAGGCAAGGATTCTGAAGCTTTGTCTGACATACATTGGACATGTTGCAAGGAGGGACCAGTCCTAGGAGAGGGACCTCATGATTGGGAGGGTGAAGGGACAGCGCAGGAGAGGAAGACCCTTGATGAGATGGATTGTTTCAGGGACTGGGGTAGTGGAGATTGGTGTGGCAAACAGATTGGCACAGTATAGGGCAGGGTTTAGGGCTGTTGTACATAGGGTTGCTATGAGTTGCAGGAGACTTGATGGTACATAACAACAGCCAGTCTCAGCAGAGAAAAGCTTCTTGTGGCAAGAATATGTTAAAGCAAGATCTCTCTGTTCTTAGTCTTCCCTCACCAGCTTGATAGAGGTGCTGATCATTCCTGAGCTGTTTGATGGTTCACATTCAGTTCTCATCATGATTTCCCTGGCATAGATACATGTAGAGTGCATTCTTAATGCACTCATGAATCTGATCTAATGTCTTTTTCAAGGTGTAATCCAAAGTCTGATTCAGAACATCTGACATTTCCTCTTGGATTTCCTGATTGGTTTTGTGCATAAAATCTCAATATTCATTTCTGCTTCCTTCATTGCGTTCTGTAAACTCCAGGCATCATGAACATGGCAAGGATGACTTTTTCCACATTACCACTTAACTTTGACTTGAGATCTTTGATTAAATCCCTGCCATACAGGGTCTTAAAAGCAGCTTTAATTTTTTGCCTTTGATCATTGGAATGGTTGGGCACTATATTCAATATTGCCTGCTCTTCTGTCCAAAACCCTTCATCGCTTTTAAGACAATTTAATCTTTCATAACATCAAAGTTGGATGCAGGTTACAGTGTTCCCTGAATGGCCAGTTATCACTGCAGGATGATTGGGGAAAGGAACTTGTCCACCAGGAAACCCACCTGGCATTGGAACCCATGATGGTAGCTGTGTATAGCCAGAAAAGGCTCCACTTGGTGGGGCTCCAAATCCGTGGCCTCCAGGGTAGGATGGGCTCCCTCTGGTTGTGGAGCATCAGGATAACCTCCAGGAGTTGAGAAGCCTCCAGTGCCTGGGTAGCACCACTTGGACCAGGTGGGTTGGCACCTCCTCCCATTGGAAGAAAGCCATTAGGCTAAGAATACTAAGCTGGAGGGGGAAATGACTCTTCTTGACCTGGAGGAGGATATCCAAGGAACGGTAGGTAGCCTGTCAGGGGAAAGACTGGGAAGGACATTGTATATTGAAGGAAGCCACTTGTCAACTACCTTTTGAGGTGGTTAAGTGCTGCTGTCAAGTTGTAACTCAGTGACCCTATGACCAAGTGGTCTGAACATTTGCCTATCATGTACCATCGTCATGCCAACACAAAATGAGTCCACTGCTACAGTCACCACATCTGTTTCCTTGAGGGTCTTTACCTTGTCTGATTCTTCTTTTCGAAGCATGATGTCCTTTTTCGAAGATTTGTGTTCCCTAACAACATACCCAAGTTTCACCATCCTTACTTCCAAGGAGCACCCTGGCTATGCCTTTTCCATGACATTTGTTTGTTCTTTGGCAGTCCATGGGATAATCAATTCTCTTCTCCAACACAACTCAAAGGTACTGATTCTTTTGTCATCCTTACTCACTGCCTAACTTTAGATGCATGGAAAGATCCTGAAAAGATCATGGTTTGGATCAGGTGCACCTTAGCCCTTAAACTATTATCACTGCTCTTTAGCACTTTGCCAAGATCTGTGGCAATGCATCTTTTGTATTGATTTTCTGAATGTGGTGCTAGGGGTACTGAGAGTTGATCCAAGAAAGATGAAATCATTGAACATTTCTCTCCATCTAAGAGGATGATACTGGCCCAGTGGTGAGGGAATTTTGTTGTCTTGGTGTTGAGATGTCACTCATACTGAAGGCTGTGATCTTTGCTTTTCATGTCCTCACTTTCGGCAAGCAATGTCATCTATATAACACAGGTGGCCAATGCATCTTCTTATCCTGATGCCACACTCATCAGGATATAGTCCAGCTTCTTGAATTATTTGCATACAGATTGAATAGTTACACAGAAAGGATACAGCCCTGTCTCTCTCTCTCTCTCACACGCACACACACACACAAACTTTTTTTAAATTTCACACCATGGTCTTGCTCTGTCGGACAACTTCTTGGTCTAGGTATAGATTTCACATGAGCATAATTAAGTGTTCTGGGATTCCCATTCTTCTCAATGCTTCTGAGGCAGGGATAGGAAATCAGATTCTAAATAGAGTGAGTGTGTACATGCTGGAGGGATGGATATCTTTTGTTAAGTAAGTAATAATACTAAATGCAATGATTTGCTTATCAAAAATATTCTCTTTATTGATTTTGTTTAATGTTCTCCTATCCAGTTGAATTGTACAAAACCAAAATACTTAAGAGAAGCCTGGAAAGTGTAGTCTTTTGAAAAAAACAAAAAAAAAAAACCAAAAAAAAACCCCAAACAACACTAATGGAGTAAATAGTTATCTTCTTAGTTATTTCTCAGAAAATTTAATATGGGCTGGGTTTCAGATTAGTTGACCTCATTTGAAACTCATGTCTAGTTTCCTACGAAAACATTCTTGTCGCTAGGCTACATTAAGAGAGTTAACAGTTGAGTTTTCTTTTTTAATTTGGAGAAAATATATCTACATTTATTGTTCCTTCTTACTAATTTTAGAGCTTTAACAAATTCAAATGAAAGTTATAGCCTTCGTGCAATTATTTTATATAATTACATGCATTCTGTGTTGCTTTGATTTTGTGAAAATACTAATTTCAAATATGTATTAAATTATGTTGGAATGCCCAGTATGAGTGAAGGCTAGGTGATCTTTTAAAAAAAAAACACACCAAAAAACCCCACACACCACCAAACCAACATGTCTATTGTCCTTTTTGGCCTTAAAATTTCAGGAAGGGCACTTCAAATGGCTTAGTGTTTGCATGTTTCAGGGCCAAAGCATATGAATAGACTCTGGCATCCACTGTAAGATGTTCTTCAGCTACCAGAGCTAAAGGAAGGAAAGAATACAAGTTAGGGAATGTAATTAATAAGCAACAAATAACACATAAGTCAATTACTATTTACAGAACAAAGTTCCTATGCTTGATGCTGGTAATAACATCAGTTACAGTGCATATTCTGTCTTCAAGGATCTTAATTTGGTGGCAGAGTGAGATTTCTATTCCAGCACTGTTGTTGTTGTTGTTATGTGCTGTGGAGTTGCTTGAGACTCATAATGACCCTATGTACAACAGCCCTAAACTCTGCTGTGTCCTGTGCCAATCACACTGTCTCCGATACACTGATCCTGATTACCCTAGTCACTGCATCAATCCACCTCTTAGAGGGCTTTCCCCTCCTGCGCTGTAACCTCCACCCTACCAAGCATGATGTCCCTCTCTAAATCCGAGACAGTGATTTTACTTCTTAAAACAGCAAAATGTTACAGATCCAACTGTGACACATTTATATAGTTCACTCTTGGGCTCTGCTACTCTAAAATGATCTTTATATATTACTTTACTTGGAGATTCAGCTGTCTTTTTCACTGGGAGCCACAAGTCTGTACATAATAGGACTGGAATGATACTATTATGAAGGAGGTCTTAATCTTACTACTTAGATGGACTAGGTCAGACTCCACAGTATTCAAGCTACTTGTTCAGGAATAAGCTGAGACATTTTGATCCTAGAAGGCAGTTATCAGGTGGTTCTCATGTGTATGACAGATATTTGACAGGTGCTCAATGCCATTTCTTCTAGCAGAGTCACTCTTCATTTATCAGTAGTCATATTTGACACTTCCATGATGCTAATAAAAGCTGTCTGATTACGCCGATAACAGGTCTGGAAGTAACATTCTAAAGCCTGAGGTCAGAGTAGAACTGGCTGTGAGGGTTACAGCAAGTTTATGATCTAAATTGGCAGTTGTGTAGTAGTCATTGTTCATTTTGTGACCTGATGTGATAATTTTCAATTTTTATACTAACATAATTTTTATACTAATAATAATTTTTATAATTATGATTATCACATAATTATGTAGTCTTTGGAACATAAACATGTCTTAAGTAAGTGAGTGGATGTACTTTCCTCACAATTGCTGAAATGTTACTTGGTGAATAAATTATTTGATTATTGTGAGTCTAGTATAATTGAGGCTATGGGTACTTTTATCCTCCCTCTTTATATCTTTTCAACCTCCACTTTGCTTCCTATATTTTCTCCTTCTCAGAACCAGAAAGGAAGTGATGTTAGGTGGAAGGGATAAAAAAAAGGGAATTTTTAAAAGGCACTGTTCTAATACTAAAAAATAATACACGTGGCATAGAACATTTAAAAGCTCTTATGTTCCAAGAGCTTTGTATATTTTATGTCATGTCCTTTTACTTACACATCATCAAAGGCAGGAACTATTGATCATTATTTTATTTGATGATAAAGCTTTAGCAAAGCTAAAAACCAACCAGTTAGTAAACTGAGCTGCAAACCCCTTGAGGCCTGCCAGAATCAAAGGTGTGATATCTTGTGTAAGATAATGATGGCTTGCTTTAACAAAGGCATTTAAAAATAAAGTGATATAGTTATGAAGTGAAACTAAGTGACTGGTACAAAAGAAGAGACTGCACTCACTTAATGTAAAAAAAAAAAAAAATTATGCTGAAGAGTAGTGGAAAGGGGGAAGGAGGAGTTCTGGTGGCACAGTCTGTATCATGTTGTGCTGCTAACCTAAAGGTCAAACCTCTCTGGCAGTTCAAAGCCATCAGATGCTCTAAGAGACAATGATGGAGTCTCCTCCTTTTAAGATTACCACTAAGGGTTAGAATTGATTACATGGCAGTGTGTTTGGTTTTGGCTTGAGTGGAAAAACTGTATATCCTTTTAAAAATACAACCAGTCAAATATCATAGTTATGAAAATGATCTTTTATGAGTGGAGATAAACTCAAGACAGCACAAACTTGAAAAGACCATGCCATACCTGTGTAGTATGCTGTTGTGTACCTCTGAGTTGCCTGTGACTCATAGTGACCCTATGAATAACAGCTCCGAGCCCAGCCCTATCCTAAGCTAGTACCACTGTCTCCAACACACCTATTACCCCAGTCTTCCTTTCCTGCACTGTCCCTTCACCTTTCCAAGTATGAGCTCCTTCTCTAGGGATTGTCTCTCTCTAGGCCATATGCCCAAAGTATGAAAGACGGAAATTGAAAGTCCCTGCCCTGAAGGAGCAGCCTGGTTTCACCCTCTCCAGGATTGATCCATTTGTTCTCTTGGCAGCTCATCATACATTCTTCTCCAGCACCACAGCTCAAATTCTTCTGTTATCACTGGTCATTATCCAGCTCTCTGATGCATAGTAAGTAATTATAAAAACCATGGCCTGAATCAGGCACACCTTAGTCTCTAGGTTGACACCATTGTTCTTTAGGATTTCGTATAGTATTTGTTAATGTATGATGCTTTACAATTAAAGGATGTCTGTCCACTTAGTCTTCCTGCTTTACAAAAGCCCTGTAATGGGATGGGATGAAGAATGTGGCATCAGGATTGGAGGAACATTATTAACAACCTGAAATTTGCAAATGACACATCCTTGCTTGGAAGAAAGTGAACACTTAAACCATTTATTGAAGAAGATCAAAGGCCTTCAATATGGATTACCTCTCGACATCAAGAAAACAAAAACCCTTGGGGAGCTCTGGTGGCCTAGTGACAAGAAGCTGCACTGCAATCCCAAAGGCTCATGGTTCTAATCCACTAGAAGCTCTGCTGTAGGAGGAGGGGCAATCTCCTCCTGTGCCAGTTGAATTCAATTCGACCGCACACACCAAAAATAAAAAAAAACAAACCAAAAAAAAAAAACACCAGTAGACCAAAAGGCTATATCATGATCAATGGAGGAAAGATTGAAGTTGTTAATTACTATTATTTTTTAATAACAACAACAACAACAATAATAATAGTAATTATTATTATTGTTGTTATTATTATTAACTTAGAACCACAACACTCCAGGTAGTAGCAGTTAAGAAATCAAGATGTGTTATGCTGGGAAAATCTGCTGTTATAAAACTCTCTAAAGGCCTAAAGAGCAAGGATGTCAATTTAAAAACGAAGGTGTGCTCAAACCAAGTGGTGGTATTTTCAGTTGCTTCTTATGCATCTGAAAGTTGGCCTGTGAGTAAGAATGACAGATATTACTAATGCCTTTGAACTGTTTTGCTGGATAAAGTGCACCCATGCACCCATGGGGCAACTGAGGCAAGAATAGTGAAACTCCGTCTCACACACTTTGGGCATAGTGTCAGGAGGGACCTGTACTTGGAAACAGACATCATGCTGGCAAAGGAGGAGGGTCATAAAAAAGAGGAAGACTCTCAATAAGATGGGTTAATACAGTAACAACGGTCTTGAGTATGGTGGAGACAGTGAGAATGGGCAGGACAGAGCAGCGTTTTTACTTGTTCATAAGAAGGCTACTTAATGGCACTTAACAACAACAACATGATATGGACTGGTCAGGAATTATATATATGATCATGTATTATTTCAGCTTATCATGCTTGCTATATAATAAACTAAAAAACCCTTCAAGCCCACTACTGTCAAGTAAATTCTGACTCATGGTGACCCTTCAATGTATTATTGAGGCTGAATATCTTTGTGGGAGCAGACTGCCTATCTTCTTCCCACACAGGCTGAGAGATTCAAACTGTCAACCTTTTGACGTTTCCCAACGTGGAGAGTAGTATGCCATCAAGGCTCCTTTATTAGACAACAGATACTACAAATATTTACTGAATGAAGAGTGTTACTATTATCCTTGAACCAATACCCTATAAAGCTTTCACAAATAGTCACATAACACAGGACATATTTGAGGAAAAGCTAAGAAACATCAACTTAATATCTTTGTAAAACATTAGAGTAATTCTGGCTAGTTAGCAGCCCTGTATTCTTGACCATTCTATAGGAAAGGAAGAAAAAGAAAAGTGCCCTTTCTGAGTAGAATGCTTTGCTTTTAATTTATGCTTTAAATGCCACCAACATCCAGAGAGGAAGAGAAGTATCGGTCAACTGTAATATTACAGTAATTTCTAGGTATTTGACTAAAATGGGAATGAAGAGATTTTTTAAAAGGAGGTCTATTTAATACCACCTTTCCTGGGTAGAGAACATTAATTGACAATGTGAAGAATGCTTACCATCAAGTCTCTTCAGCAGGTCATTCTTTGGTAAGGAAATTACTTCCACAAATTCTAAACAAACAGAATGTAAGTAAAAACAGTGTCAAGGAAGAGAGTCTACTAAAACCACCCAAAAGATCTAGTACCATAAGCGCTATGTGGTCTGGGAGTTGAATAGCATACCTCCATCTCCTGAAAAGAAACAAGAACAACATTTTAGCCAGTGGGAAGACAATGATGTATTTTTATGCAAAACATATAAAAAGTATCAGAATTTAACAGTAACCTGGAACTATGGTTAACAGGTGAAGACACAAAAAACATCAGCAAAACAAAAAGATAAAAAATACCCTGGAATATAACTATATCTTATCCTGTAGTACACGTATTTGTAATTTAAAAAAAATCACCATTTACAATGAGATGCAGTGTGATAAATTTGAAATGTATGAAGAAACAATTTAGGAGGATCAGAAATGACAGAATTTTCATCCTAAAATGACTGAGAGTGGAACGTAGGTAAGAAGTATCCTTCTTTAAGGAGGTGACAGACATGATACGGAACTGAAATATTTTTGATCCAGATACAGCATTTATTATAATTTTTCAAGAAACAAATATTACAGCTTTTATTCATACTTTCCAAGAAATGCAAAGAATTTCCTAACAGTGTCTCTATATACTGTCTCAGTAAAGAAGTAAGCGGGTGCCCCTTATCATGTACTTATTGATAACATTCTTAGATCCAGGTCTTCATTAGGGTGATTTTGGAATTTTCTTATCATTTTCTATTTAGGCCTACAGTAAACTCCATAAAGAAACTTGGCAAATGTAATTTAGCATGTTATATAAAAACACATAATGAAATATAAAAGAAAATGCTAAAATGCATGAGATTAATAGCCAACAATATTGAAGAAATGTCTACTAATAAATAAAAAATGTTAAAGAATTGGGGGGGTTGGGTAGGGAAAAAAGTGTAACAATGTGTAACTGGAAATCCTAACCCTAAACCTCTGTAAACTTTCATTAAAATTAATTAAAAAAATTAAAAATATTTAATGCAATTCAATCCCGGCAAACATGACTTTAAACATCACCAGTACATACTTACCAGGTTTTGGTTTGGGTCTTACATTTTCAGGATCATCTCCATTAATTGTTACTGTCACAATATGTGCAGTACAGTTGGACAAACCTGGATCCATACATACAGCTATGGAAAAGAAGTAACAATCTTACGTCATTTGTTTCACTCCTTACATAAAATAGGAAGAAGACTGGTCACATAATTAGCATGCAGAGTTTATGTAGAAGAATTATTCAGTATAGAATAGCTTGCAGAGTTGTAGAGTTTAAATACTCTTATTTTTCTAAGGTTCTTAATTTTGGCAACTCAGGGGTTACATGGTACAAGTTGTAAAATCCTTTCACCACTTCTACAAAACCCCTAGTCTTTTAGGAAGGAATTTGGCATGTGGATGAAAGATTAGTAAATAATAAAAGCTTAAGATGTAGGAAATTCTAAAGGCAATTTCAATTGACTCCAACTTTTGGTCGTTCCAACTCAACATATTTTCAAAAGGAAGTTCATTTCCAGGTGGCAACCAATTCTGATATATTATTTATACCTGTAAGAATCTACTGCTGTGTTAATTTTCAAGAGCTTAGACCAAGAGCACAAGTGGGAAGCAATACACACCTGGCGAGCTTTCAGCAACATCACCTTTGTAACCAGTTTCCTCTTCAAGCTCCCGAAGAGCAGCTGCTTCTGGGCTTTCATTATCATCTATGAGACCTAAAAGTCCAAATCATCTGTCAGAAGGGATGGAAAAGTATAATATTCTTCAAACTCCTCATTCTATCAGCTACTGCTGAGCTGTGCTAGTGAATGAGAGGATGGTGCAAAGTGGCCTTTGAGGCTTGGAACTATGACCAGATGTGGGTGTGGAGATGGCAGTGGAGAATAACACTCCAGGAAGATTAAGATAGTTATCTGATGTTCTTCATATTAAAACAGTTTATTTTCTTGAACATCTCAACACAAACATTTTTTTTTTGCTGCTGACATCAGTAGTTTATTTTATGTTTAGTCCAAACACATTCAAAATGGAAACCCAAAGAATACTTTCCACCTAAAACAATGAAATGAGATTATACTAGCATATAATGCTTAACACATTACAGCAATAAAGATGGTTATCCATTATCTTCTATACCTACTAAAGCCAAGATGGTAAAGTCAATTTGGTTGCAATAGTGTCAAAAGGATAGATTATTACCATAAAAAAAAACAAAACACCCAAAAGACAAAAAACCAAAATCAGCAAATAACAGTAATGGTAGATGATTATTTTTGCTCTGTTTCACTGAAAGGGGGACATAATGTTAAAAGTCCATAGTACTGCAGGTGAACAATCACCATGTAAACTTCTCCATATGATGTTTTATTCATGGTATGTAAAGACTGAAGCTGAATGACTCTTTGCTCTAATTTTTCATTACACTTAGTTATTTGTCATTGCTTTTGGTGCCAAAACATATAGTTTTATGAGTAGTAGGGCAATACATGGGATAAGGAGGGAAGGAGTCTAAACATTTTATATATAGATAAGATGGAAAGAAACAACAACAAGAACAAAAATATCCCACTAATTTTGGGGGTAAAGGGGTAAGAACACTGACAATAAGCCACTTATTTAAAAGCAGTTTGAATAAAGCCTCCAAAACTCGAAAGTAAGCTTCTAGTGAAAACTTCAAGTACTATACCTAACATCTGAAAATGTAAAACTTTCAAACAGATGGAAAACAAAAAACCTTTAAACTCAAAAAATAGAAATATAACACAAACATTTTTAAAGGGAATGGACAGCATATTTCTTTTTTGATGTTGTTGGGTGTTTTTTTTTTAAAATAAATTTTAATGGAAGTTTACAGAGACTTAGGGTTTCTAATCATTCAGCATTGTACTTTTCTCCCTGCCCACCCTCTCCTCCTCCCCAATTCGCTCTTCTCTTTGAAAAGTAGAAGAAAAATTCTTTCATTGTAATACAATCCCTCTACTCCACTGTGCAGCCTTCATTCTGGACTCCTGTCATGACAATAATACTTGATCATATATCCCTTTTAAACAGTTCTTTCTCTCATCTGTTTCAATTAAGTATGCATTATTTATCTCCTCTTTCTCAGTTTTTCCTCAACCCTGATGTCAGTTCCGTTTTACAACAGTGGTCCTGTGCAGTATTTGTCCTTTTGTGACTGAGATATTTCACTCAGCATAATGTCCTCCAGGGTCACCCATTTTGAATAATATTTCATGAGTTACCCCTTTTCAGTGCAGCATAGTATTCTATTGGGTGACTATACCACAGCTTCCCTATACATTAGTTTGTTGATGGGCACTTAGGTTGTTTCCAACTCTTTGCTACTGTACCATTAAATTGGTACATACAACTCATAGAGGACCCTCTAGTAGGTTTTCAGAGGCAATATATCACATGGGAAGAGACTGCCCAACTTTCTCCCATGGATGAGTGGGTGTATTCGAACCATGTGCCTTTGGGTTGACAGCACAACTCCTTATCTCTAAGCCACCAAGCTCCTATCTTACTGTGCAAGTAAAAAATTATTCCATTTGAAATTAATTAAGATAATTTCCTTGGTCATCTTATGTTATGAATGTCCAAGATAGGTTTTTGTGTTTTTGCTATCTGTAGGAGTTAGGCATTTGTTGGCTACTTATTACTGGAAATTACTTATACAAGGGAAATATTATTGGTGATAGAAACAACTGATTTATAAAATTAGTAAAGGACATAGAGACTTCAACAAAGAAGTCATTCAGATGGCCAACAAACACATCAAGAAGTATTCATGATCATTAGCTATTGTTGTTGACTGCTGTCGAGTTGAGCATGACTCATAGTGATCCTATGAACAAAAGGCCTGAAGCCTTTCTGTAACTATTGACATTTATCAAAGTTCATAGTTTTCAGAAGCATATTGTTAGAGGGATGAAAATAAAAACAATGAGATACCATCTCACATCAGCAAAAATGTTTAATAGGACAGAAAACAATAAATGCTGGCAAGAGTGTAGAGAGATTAGAACTCCATACACGGTATCAAGTTCACAACTTATAGCGACTCTATGAACAACTGACCAGACCTGACACCATCTCTGATACGCTCCAGTCCATCATTACAGTCTCTGTGCCAGTGCCTAACTGGGAGGTAGGGGTGGGTGTCTTCCTGTTTTTCTCTGACCCTCCACCTTTCCAAGCATGATGTCCTTTTCCAAAGATGGCCTCTCTTGACAACATGCCATGTATGTGAGATGAAGTTTCACCATGCTTAAGAAGCACCTTGGTTGCACTTCCTCCAAGATACACTTGTTCTTTTTGTGGTTCATGAGATATTCAGTACTCTTCTCGAACACAACAAGTCAAAGGCATCAATACTTCTCCCCTCATCCTTATTCACTGTCCAACTTTAAGATGCATAGGAAGTAACTGAATATGCTATGGCTTGGGCCAGGCACACCTTACGTCTTTAAACAGCACTGTTACTGTTACTCTTTAGCACTTTGGAGAGGTCCTTGACAGCAGATTTTTCCCACTGGAACAGGTCTTTTGATTTCTTTTTTTTTTTAAAATTTTTATTGTATTATTTTTACGTGTACCGTCAAACTAGATCTGACAGGTAGGAGGAGATTGTTCCTCCTTCTCCAGCAGAGCATCTGGTGGATTTGAACCACATACCTCTGGGATTGGTCTTTTGATTTCTTTCTTTTTTTTTTTTTTTGAGTTTGATAATTTCATTTTAGAGATGTACAGAAACATCTTAAAGTCTTTTAGGAAAAGTAAAGTTTTTGTTGTTATTATTACTGCTATAACTGACAGACAATTGTCAGAAGGTTTGAATGAACCTGCATAATAGATATTAAGGTGTCTTGGTGGCAGAGTGGGATAATCATTGAACTGATAACAAAAAACTTGGTAGTTCAAACATATCAAGCAGTTTTATGAGGAAACAGGTGAGTAGTTTCCTCCTATAAGTCTTGGAAACATTACATTATGGGGCAGTTCTCTAATCTGTCATACACGGTCTCTGTGAGTAGGAATTCACTAGAGGGTTTGTGGTGGTTTTTTTTTTTTGCTCATGTGGTGGTAATAAAAATATTGAATATACCATAGATTGCCAGAAGAGTGAGCAATTCAATCTTAGAAGAAATGTAATCAGAAAGCTCCTTAGAAGCAAGAATGGTAAGATTTAAGCTAACATGTTTACTTTGAGCCTTGGTGACACAATCTTTAGGAGTTCCACCACTAATCCAAACATGATGCCTCTGTGGGTGGTTCCAAACTACCAATGACTCTATGGGAGAAAGATGAGCAGTCTTCTGTGTGTTGGTGGTTGTTCTTTGGTCTTTTGATTTCTTTTAAAACAGCTTTTTTTTTTAAATTATTTTTTTTTATTATTTTGTGTGCGTGTACTGTCAAATCAGATCTGACTGGTACAGGAGGATATTGCGCCTCCTTCTCTGGCACAGCGTCTGGTGGATTCGAACCGTGTTCCTCTGGGATTGCAGTGCAGCTTCTTGCCACTAGGCCACCAGAGCTCCCCCATGGTCTTTTGATTTCTTGATACTGTTACCATGAGTGTTGATGGTGGATTTAAGCAAGATGAAATCTTTGACAACCTTTTCTCCATCTATTATGATGTTGCCTATTGGCCCAGTGGCTTTCTGTCTCCCAGAGAATTTTTGTCTTCTTGATGTTGAAATGCAGTGTACAATGAAGGCTGCAGTATTAAATCTTCTGCAGCAAGTGTTTCAAGTCCTCTTCACTTTCAGCAAGCAAGGTTGGGCCATATAATGAGTATAATTAGTCTTTCTCCAATCCCGATTCACATTTTTCTTCATATAGTCCAACTTCTCGAATTATTTGCTCAGCATACAGAATGAATAGGCATGGATAAAGATACAAACCTAACATGTCATTTCCTGATTTTAAAACATGCAGTATTCCCTAGTTCCATTTGGAGAACAGTTTCTTTGTCTAGGTATAGGCTTCTCATGAGCACAATTAATTGTTCTGGGATTTCTGTTCTTCTCAATGTTATCCATAATTTGTATGATGCACACACTGATGGTATAAACGTAAAATGGTGCAGCCACTATGGAAAGTAGTTTGGTGTTTCCTTAGAAAACTGGGAACAGATATACCATTTGATCTGGCAATCTCATTATGAGGTTTATATCTCTCATTATGAGGTTTATATCCCAAAGAAATCAGAGCTGCAGAACAAACTGATACTGCACATTATTTACAAAAGCAAAGAGTTGGAAACAACCTAAGGGTCTGTCAAAGGACAAATGGCTAGAGAAATTCTGGCACATTTACACAATGGAGTATTATTATGTGTCAATAAACATTATCATGTGCCAATAATTTGTGAAATACTGAACAGCATGGATGTATCTAGGGCAAATTATGCTGAGTGACTTACATCAGTCACAAAAGACCACTAACATAAAAAGCTAAAGAAAGGTTCACATACAGAATAAATCGTGAAGGGTCAAAAGGGATGAGAAGAGGAAAAAACCCACCACAATGCAATTTAGATGTTACCTATAATTTAGTCTTTCTGAAATTCTTTTCCTCAATTTTACCTCTCCAACTTTGAGACTTAAGACTGCAGCACAGAATGATTTAGGAGGCAATGAATCTAGAAACTATTATAGACTTGGCACATGGCTTGTTTCTGCCATTTAGATTTGAAAATGTATATTAAAGTATCATAAGATGTCCACAAAACTCAAGCAAGTGCTGGAAATGAAATAAGCAGATTAATAAGGATGTGAGTTTACAAAGAAAATAGAAAGTTGGTAAGTTGACAGACCGTGGAAAAGTAAGAAATTACTCAAATAATAGTCTAGATAGAATGCTCTGGTACCACGTTTTATTTTGCCATCTTGGGTTTGGATGACCACTACAGTAGTTTTCACATCTGTTGCTTACAGGGTCACTGTGAGTCACTGTTGACTCAAAGCACCCAACAGTAACAATAAATTAGTGTTGCCAGTGGCCTAGAATAGTCTGTAGAAATTGATTTGGTTTACTTACAACCACAGGGACTTATAAAAAGGGTTAAATTTGGAAGCACTGAAGTTTCCAGAATTTGCTCTGGCCCCATCCAGCAATGCCATAGACGTTTCTTCTGTCTGGTTACTCACCTGCAGGGAATTCTATACAATAGCCACCCATTGGAGGACGGAACTGTTTCACCAGAACAATACATTCATAATGAAGAGTTCTTTGCAGCACTGGAATAATTGCCACACCTACAAGCCAGAAAAATACAACCAAGAAAATCTATCATCAAGGATCAGTAATACCAGCCATTTATTTAGTTTAATCTAAATAAAATATCATGGTTTAAGAAGCCTTATATCACAATATACTTGCTATTGCCTATTAGAAGAAAGGAAATTAATCTATAATATGGGCAATTAACTTTAGAAGCTATTCTAAATTAAAGAAAAATTACACTTCCATGTTGTTTGAATTTTCTCTTGATACACTAATCTCTACATAGAACTACTTTTCATCATACATCTACCATTTATGAAGCCTTATTCTGGTGGTGTAGTTTGTAGAGAGTTGCAGTGCTAAGCCCAAGGTGGTACTTCTCTGGCATTTTGAATTCACCAATGGTTCTGTGGGAGAAAGAGGGACTATTTCCTCCTTTTTTAACTTGTAGCCTCTCAAAACCATTTGGAGGGTCAGCTATGAGATGCTTCTGGCTCAAATGCAATGACAGAGTATATTTCCTTAAAGTTATAAATCAATTAAGTTCCACTGTAGTATATACCAGCTTAGGATAGCATAATAAGCAGAATTTTATTTTTTTTATAGGATAAAAGACATTTATCCTCCAAGTTTTTACACTTAATGAAACCAACTCCTGGGTAGAAAACACCAGCCAGGAGCAGTACCTGGTTTTTCTTAAATACTTTTTTATCAGCTAAAAACTAATAGCTGCAGCAGATCAACAACTCTTGTTTGCTTCACTACAAAGAGAAAATAAAGCACAGTGGAAAGATACCCAAGAAGAAAAAAACTTCTGCCCAATTCCCCTACACAAGATATGGTTTTCGGGATTGACTGACTGATTGATTTTAATTTTTTTTTTTTTTTTTGAGAGAGGCATTGCCTTGTCAGTGAAAGCATTCATGCCTGGAAGGGAAAGTGAATAAATGACTAGTGTTTCGCCAGTCCCACTTCCTCTTCAACTTGCAAAAGAAATGTTCTGGTAAGCATAAAACTGTGCTACATACTTTTTTAAAAAATAAAAGCTCTCACTTAGACTGTTGAAAAGGACAGTTAAATATTTCTAGAAATCATAACACAACTAGATACAATATGTAGCTTCAAATCATGACTTATGTCTGGTCACACATAATCAGGAATCCCAGAGTGGTTAAATGCTCAGCTGGAAGGCTGGCAATCTGAATCCACTCAAGGAAATCTGCAAGAAAGTCCTGGCAATCTACTTCCAAAGTGCTGAGCCACTGAAAACCGTAGGGAATGTAGTTCTACTATGAAAGACATGGGGTCACTAGGATTTGGAACGGATACAATAGTAAACTGGTTTTTGGTTTTATAAATGCCAGTATTATCAACTCTTAAATCATTCTTCTGATGTTAGATACTAGGAGCCAGAAATTTTTTTTTCCTTTTTTATGTGTGTACCGTCAAATTGGATCTGACTGGTACAGGAGGCGATTGTTCCTCCTTCTTCAGCAGAGCATCCGGTGGATTTGAACCGCGCACCTCTGGGATTGCAGTACAGTTTCCTGCCACTAGGCCACCAGAGCTCGCCAAAAATTTTTTTAATAAGAATACTTTCAAGGTGTGCCTGATTCAGACCACAGTCTTTGCAATTACTTGCTATGCATCAGAGAGCTGGTCAATGACTAAGGATGACAGAAGAATAGATGCCTTTGAGTTGTGGTGCTGGAGAAGAGTACTGAATAGATCATGTACCACCAAGAGAATAAATGGGTTTATCCTGAAGAGGTTGACGCCAGGCTGCTTCTTTGAGGCAAGGATTTTGAAGCTCCATCTCACATACTTTGGGTGCATGGCCAGGAGGAACCAGTCCCTGCAGAAAGACATCATGCTTGGAAGGGTGGAGGGACAGCAGAAGAGAGGAAGACTCTGATGAGATGGATTGACACAGTAACTGGGATAATGCGTATAGGTGTGTTGGAGTGAGTGAAACTGGCTCAGGATAGGCTATGGTTCAGAGCTATTGTACATAAGATTGCTATGAATTGTAGGTGACTAAAAGGCACATAACAACTTGTTTTAGTAGCAAAGCATGCTGTTGTTGCTTTTGGGTGCTGCCAAGTCAAGTATGACTCACAGCAGCCTTATGAACAACAAATCTATCCCATGCCATCGTCATCACCTATGACACACCCAAACCCACTGCTGTGGTCACTGACCTCAGTCCACCTGGTTGAGAGTCTTCCTTTCTTTTGTCGTCCCTCAACCTTTCCAAGCATGATTTCCTTCTCCAAGCAACATGCCCAAAGTATATGAGACGAAGCTTCATCATCTTTGCTTCCAAGGAGCATTCTGGCTATACCTTCTCTAAGACATATCTGTTAATTCTTTTGGCAGTCCATGGGATATTCAGCACTCTTTTCCAACACCACAGTTCAGAGGCATCAATTCTTCTTCTGTCATCCTTATTCACTGTCCTGCTTTCAGATGCATAGTAAGTGACTGAGAAGTTTATGGTCTGAATCAGATGCACTTTAGTCCTCAAACTGATAACATTGCCCCTCGATAATTTGGAGAGATCCCTAAAATCAGTCTTTTCCAGTGCACTATGTTTCCTGATCTCCTGATTGTTGTACCAAGCATACTGATTGTGGATCCAAATAAGATGAATCTATTGACAGTTTCAATCTTTTCTCCATCTATCATCATCCTGCCTATTGGTCCAGTGGTGGTGGTGAGCAAAGCAAAGAGAAAACTCCTTTATTGCTTCTGAGTTTGAACTGACTCATAGCTATGTTAGAAGCTGTAAATAATATGAGGGAAGACTGCCTATCTTTCCCCCATGGAGCTGCCATTCCACTGGGTTCTTGTTGTGTGCCACCAAGTCAGAAATGATCCACAGCTAAACCTCCAGGAGGTTTTCAGAGGGAGTATGATGCATGGGAGGCACTGCCCATCCTTCTCCCATGGAGGCAACTGGTGGATTCGAATGGAGTACCTTTGGGATTGCAGTGCAGCTTCTTACTATTAGGCCACCAAAACTCCTGGCGGTTGCAAATCACATGGGAGGAGACTGCACCTCTTTCTCTGTGGAGAAGCTGGTGGAGTCTAACTGCCAGAGGGGTGCCGTCTTTGGGTTAGCAGTGTAAATACCTACAGACTATGCCGCCAGAGGCTTGCTCAGAAAAGAATTGTAGTAAAAGACCAAAACTGAAGAGAATTCTGCCCCTGAGGTTTTGTGTTTTTTTTTTTAAAAGATCTACATTTAGCATAAGAGTAGTTGCTAACTTCTCTTCTAAAGACAGGTGTATTAAGTGTGCAATCATACCATCGGCTGACTGTCCTTTCCTGGTTGTGCGTTTCACAGTTTCCCAAGTTCTGTTTGGGCAGAGAAGGAAAAACAAAATCATTAAGCTAGAAAGAGAAGATAATTCTTAGGTTTGCCCAAAGCCAGAACTTTACAAATGCAAGCATGCAAATGCACTCATCTACTGATCCAAAAGACCAGGATACAAAAAGTCTAATCGTGCTTTCTTACAGAAAAATCCTGCTACCCTATACCTATCGCTCTATAGCTTGTGTTGATCACTTACGTTGAAGCTTTTTTTTTTTTTAAATTTTATTATTTTTGTGTGAGTGTACCGTCCAATCACATCTGACTGGTACAGGAGGAGATTGTCCCTCCTTCCCCGGCAGAGCATCTGGTGGATTCGAACCGTGTGCCTCTGGGATTGTAGTTGCAGCTCCTTACCACTAGGCCACCAGAGCTCCCCACGTTGAAGCTTTAAAACCATTTACTATGAGTAACTTGGTTCCTAAGTCTAATGGCGAGCAGACAGTGGGTGATTTTAGGTTTGAAAGCTATTAAGGAGTTTATGCAAATTAAGTCCCCTCTGAAAATACGAGACCTATCTCTAAAAACAAAAGAAACTGAATATAATGTCAATCACTGAAACAGTTACTTAGTTTATCCTTTAAAAGCATGTGACTTGAAATTTGAAATTTAAAGAAGGAGGCCTCTTTAAGTTCACAATTGAGGAGTTATTAAAATATAGTAAGTGCTTTATTAAACTGTGGCAAGTGCTTGGCACATGTGTGATCTTAGATGGACAGGGCCCCCAAAAGAACAACAACATCAAAAAAGGCAAATAATAACAGACTCTTGCTCCTTTCTATGGCTTAAAGCCCTGGTGATTATGTTCAAGGCTGCAAACCATTATGTCAACAGTCTGAACCCATCAGCTGCTTCAAGGTAGAAAGATGAGGTACTCGACTGCTAAGATTTTTAGCCTCAGACAGAGGGCCATCATGAATCAGAAGCAACTGGATGGCAGTGTGTTTGGTTTTATGTGTATGGCTTATTCATGATTCAGTACTGGTTTCCAGTTGGTTTACCTAGTTCAGTTTTTCTTCTTTATTAAAATTTGTGACAGTTCTTCTGTGCAGAGTGGTACTGGAGTTAATCATGTTGTTTAAAGGAACAATGGTGTATGGGACACTCCCCTTCACTCTCTAATCCTTTAAATAGAAAAAGGCAGTTGTAAGAGAGGAATGAAGGAGGACCTCCTGCATTATTATTGCTTCTGAAAACCCCCTGGAGTGCCAACTATGAGTTGGTTTCCACTCAATGTCACCCAACAAGAACAACAACTTCTAAAAGAAGTTAGTCATCTGAGTGGCTCTGGGGATTGAGATAAGGAGTCAGAATCTGTCTCGTTGTCTTCTTTAGTTAAGGAAGGTGTCTCATATTTATTTTTTATTTGTCTTAAGGACAAAAATCTTTGTCCCTAAAGTTTGGACTTGGTCACATTTCTGTAAAAAAAATTCCAATATTTCATCTGGTGACAAACAAAATTAAAAAAAAAAACAACAAAAACCACACACACAAAACAATCCCTCTGTAAACTGTAGATATTTCTAAATTCTAAAGGATAATCATGTCAAAATGAACCTATGAAAATACAATATATTACTTTGAAACTCAGAGCAACTCAACATTCCTGTTAGTAGCAAGAAGCCAACTGGCAAGCAATTCTGATAAGTAAACAATCCAGGCTGGAACAGACAAAAACACCTTTGGCATAACTCTCACAGCAGCCTCCTAACGTTAGTCCTAACGACTGAAGAAGAGAGTGTCAGGAGAAGCACCGCAGGTTCTATCCCAAAAAACTAGGAATAAGTGGGAAAAAGAGAACAGCATCACTGTAGTGGTTATGAAGACAGAAAGGAGGAGGAACAGGCCACAAATAATAAGCAATAAAATAGAAATTTATTTATGACAAGTCCTAGAAGAAGAATGCCCCACAAGAGCGCCAAGAATCTGGACAGCACTTTGAGCTTTGTCTCTCCTTGCCTCCTTAACCACAGCCAAAGCCATAGCCTATCTGAAACACAACTTAGAATTTGTGAAACTAAAAATGTGAGTCACCTTGATTGTCTCTTCTAGTTTTAGAATTTTGATTCGAGTCAAGCTACCCCATCATTTAGTCCCCTGTGCTGTAGGAAACACTCTTCTGCTCTCTGCCCTGTAATCATTCTATTTAGGATCAGAAAGGGTGACAATGTGTGACTTCAACAGCCTCCAGAATGGCATGTTGTCACATATTTTTATGGTTCTAAAATGAATTCCATATCCTCTTCCTTGAGCAAGGCAATAGAACAAGAGATTCTCTAGCTGGTATTTTACCCTATATAGACATGCTTTGATATCTTCTTATGGGGTAAAAAAATCTGTACATTCATAAATCAAGGTCTACTGGAAAGTAGAGAGTCATTCTTTAAAGCTTCATACAGAGGTATGGAATAGTAGTATCTTACATAAGATCTCTTCTGAGGCCTCCATATGAAAAGTTAAAGTTGAACATGATATAAACATGTAATACAATGTTGTAATACAGTAGAGATTTTAGAGTCCCACTCTCATACTACTCGAATAGACTTTCATTAACTGAGACCTAAACATTAGTATTTTGAAAACATCTATAAATGGTTCTAATACAAATGGTCCTTGATGGAAAAATACTGGAAAGGAAGAAAAGCCAGGGAAAAGACAAGCTGTTTTAAAACAAAGCATACTTTATAGACCAGTACTAAAAAGTTACAGCATATATTATAATGTTACAGAAAAGAGAGAACCAAACTGTACCACAATAAGCTGCCTTCCAATCTATCTATATTTTCACAAGTACATTTGAGTACTGGCATATATGAACTCACCATGTTCCCTAAGGCTTGAGACTTACCACAATGTTGTACTGGGTTTGGTTATTATACCCTACTTATTTCACACTTAGTTTTACATTGTCAATAGTTTTTTCTTCCAATATGTTGATGGTCACAGTTCTGTCTTTTGGGTTTTAATGTAATAGTGCTTATATTAATTTAATACACGTTTCAAATAGTCCTCTATCATTAGGCCTTAATTACGTTTTTGCTAGTTTAAGCAAGCAAGCATAATCAAAACTTGTCAAAATTGCTGGTAAATCCACGTACTTTTTGAATTCATGATTTTTATTTTCTTTATGCAGACATTATACTACTTTTTAATAATATCAACATAAAAATTCTACTTATAAATTTATGAATTTATATTATGTACTCATTTTATCATTCACATTTCATTTAATACATATTCATTGTATTGAATACACTTTTCCAGAAAATTATTTATGTAAAAAGATTATAAATAGAACATCTGGAAAATAGAAGAAAAAAGGTTATTTGCACAGCTGTTATTAAAATTTTGCTAGTTTTCCCCAGCCTATTCTTACACATTATTAATTTTATACAAATATAAAAACATTCAGTTTTGTTTTCAATGTACTTTTTTATATTGCTAGATTATTTTCATAATCTGCTTTATAGATGGTTGCTCAGATTTTACCACATAAATAAACTGTAAAAGAAAATAATTTTTATTTTTAAAGGTGTTTTAGGCTATTTTCCTTTTTTTGTTTGCTATTTTAATTTTTTTCTTCCATTTAAAATTTTGATGAACATTTTTCATTCACAAAATTATTCCAAGTAAGAGAAAGTGTCCTTAGAATATTCTCAGTGGGATTTATTCCCTGTCTTTAAGGTTTTTATATATGTGTGGATATATTCATAGTGAAATGCTTTACAGAAAAGCATATCCCATTTACATTAACCTGAGGAAGGTTTAAGCACCTCAAATACAGCAATATTTCTCCTTAATTCTTCTAATTTGGAAATGAAAAATTCAACTAAAGGAAGTCACTTGTACTGCTAATTATTCTGCCAACTTACCAGAAATAGATGAAATTAGGCCTGCTCCCCAGTGTTTTGGGTCTACACTAGCTACTTTTGGAGAATGATGTAAAAGTAGATTATTGATTAGTTACTGTCATCAATTTAAAAACTAATTTTAACTAGAGATTATAAATGATTTAAACATTCTAACAGTGGGAAGAACAGTTAAGAGTATTTAACAGAATTTACAATGAAGAAAAATGTCAAAATGTATGCCAATATTAAACAAGAGACCCCAAGAATGTAAATACTCAGCATTTTAGAAGAGGAGAGGAAACAGTTTACCTTGTTTTACCAGTAGGATCCATGTAGGTTGTTTTTTCAAGTTTGACCCATTTTCCTTCTGAAATTATCTAAAGAGACCAAACAATAAATTAGGAAACTTAAAATCAAACTGTTTAATAATCTAAAAAGGTTTTGGTCTTCCAAATTTGCTCTATCTGATCCTCCAATAAACTTACTTCTTTCTCAATAATTAGTGATCAATTTATATTCAGGTCAGAGTTAAGCATTAAAAGTTGTTTTCCTAAAGGATGATTCTGTTTCTGTTGGGGGTTTTGAGGTGGTACTGGAGAGGAAAGGAAATGATTGCCTGAAAACTCCTTGGGGAGTGGGGAGTGGGTGCAATGAGGAGCATAAAAGGGCAAAGACGGCAGACATAGTAGTGTCTTATGGGAGATTCCTAATATTCTGTCTTCTTATGTGGGCAGTCACACACACATTGCTGTAGAGTTGGAACTGACTCACAGCTGACTATCCACTGGGTTTTCAGAGGCTGTAAACCGTGTGCCTTTCTCCCATGTGATAGTGGATTAACTTTCTATGAACCACGTCACCAAAAAGGTGACTTTAAAGCTTTCTATATCTGGGCAGTGGCTCACTATATAAATATTCAATAATGATTTTTAGGTCTTAATGTTTTCCTTAATGGAAACAGGAAAGTTGACTATGAGAAAGCCATATCCAATAACTGAATTTCCTATGATGACATGTGAGTGTCCCACCTAAACTGAGAAGGGCATCCTGAGATCGTTCTGCTTTGACACTGAGCTGATGGCCCAAAGGCTAACGTACCTATGGCACTACAACAAACTGAAACGAAAACTACAGTGTATGTAAAGTAGTAGTTTTTTGGTACAAGATAATCTTTCACTTCTTGCAAGCACCAAGCCCAAAGACAATATGAAAATATTTAAAAAAGAATTCAAAAAGGTGCCAAAATTAGAATTCAAAGATAAAGAGTTTAAAATTATCCATTACAATGGTTCCTGCAGGAAGATTTTTTAAAAAATGATTTATTTCATTATGCTGAGTGAAATATCTCAGTCACAAAAGGACAAACATTGTATAGGACCACTGTTGTAAAACAGGACTGACATCAGGGTTGAGAGAAGACAGAAAAGAAGGGGAGGAATGATGCATATTACATTGAAACAGATGAGGAAGAGAGCTGTTTAAAAGGGACATATAAATGGGTATTCTTGTCATTACAGAAGTCCAGAGTGAAGACTGCATAGTGGAGTGAACTTGGGGGGAAGGGACTGCATAACCATGAAAGAGTTTTCTTTTTCTTTTCAAGGAGAAGAGTGATTTGGGGGGAATGGGGTGGGCAGGGAGAAAAGTACAACAATGAATGGCTGGACACCCTGTTTCTTGTAAACTTTCATTAATATTAATTTTAAAAAAATTACCACAAAGGAAAGAAAAAAAAAGTGGCTAAGTAAGTACGGGGGGCCGGGGGGAAGGGAAAATATGTTTTAAAAGCTAAAATGAATAACATATAAGATATATATTAGTTCTAGAACTCATGGAAATCATATTGCAATTAACTGCTTTCAACCAAGATATGATCTAAGTATCAAATGTCTAAGCCCTAAACCTCACATATATTTTTCCATCAGAAAAATTTTTCATATTAAGTGAAATTTTTTCTCTCTCAAGAGCCCAGATCCTCTTTGCAATTGTCTCACTTTATCTAGCGCATATAATTAAGAGGGATGCAGCTTCTCTAAATGCAAAGCATTCCTGAGCCCTAAAAAAGAGGGCAGAAAAAAGAATTTATATTTCTAAGAATTATAAATGATCTGCAACAATGAATGAATGGAAATTCAAAGTCTGTAAATTTTCATTAAAATTAATAAAAAAAATTGTTAAAAAAGAATTATAAATGATCACTTGAAACTATCAAAACAGGCTACAATTTCTTTTAAACTCAGACTATATGGTGAAAGGAAAGGGAGGTGAATATCAATTTATACCTCCTCTGAAATAATAGACTGTTTGGCTGTTTGAGGAGAGTTCATTGCTTGGTTTTCCATTTTCACACTGGAAAGTTGTTGCAGTCTTCAGTGAAGAAGTTCAGGCTGTAAGAGAATGAGATCTGTTTTGGTTAAATTTATTTTCTGAGCAACACATTTGTCTATATAGATGACTGGTCAAAGCATTTAAACGGTAAAATAACCTTATCTATCCACCATCAAAGTTGTTTCACTTGTGTGAAGGTATGGGAGGATGTCCTAGAGAAAATACAAAGGCTATGGTGATGTTGTTGTTTGTGCCATCAAATCTATTAGAATTCAAGCACCACAACAAGATAAAGGTAAATAATCCAATAGAAAATTGGGCACAGGATATGAATAGACACTTCACCAAAGAAGACATTCAGATGGCTAACAAGCACATGAAGAAATGTTCAAATTCCCTAGCTCTAAGAGAGATGCAAATTAAAACAACTATGAGATATCATCTCAACCCAGTTAGAATAGCAAAATTTAACAAAACATCAAGGAACAAATCTGGTGAGGTTGTGGAGAAACTGGAACCCTTATTCACTGTTGATGGGAGTGTAAAATGGTGCAACCACTGTGGAAGGCGGTATGGCGCTTTCTCAAAAAGTTGCAAATAGAGATACCATTTGAGCCAGCAATCCCACTACTGGAAATATACCCCAAAGAGACCATAACTGACATCCAAGCAGATATATGCACACCCATGTTTATCGCGGCTTTGTTCACAATAGCAGGGGCCTGGAAACAAAAACGAATGGATAGAGAAGCTGTGGTATATTCACAAAATGGAATCCTATGCTGCATTAAAAAAGAAGAAAGTCGTGCAATATTAATCAAAATGGGTGACCCTGGAGGACATTATGTTGAGTGAAATATCTCAGTCACAAAAGGACAAATGATGTATGGTGCCACTGTTGTAAAGCAGGACTGACCTCAGGGTTGGGAGGAGACTGAGTAGGATCGGTTCAATAATGTATACTGCATTGAAACAGTTGAGGGAGAAAACTGTTTAAGAGGGAAAATTATTAGGTATTTTTGTCATGACAGAAGTCCAGAGTGAAGGCTTATAGTAGAGTGGACCTGAAGGGAGGGATTGTAAAACAATGAAAGAATTTTTCTTTTACTTTTCCAAGAGGGTAGTGTACTAGGGGGGAGGGTTGGGAGGAGAAAAGTGCAACAATGAATGAATGGAAATCCAAAGTCTCTGTACAGTTTCATTGAAATTAATAATTAAAGAAAAAAAACAACAACACAAAAAACCAAACCAAACCAAAACAAACCCAAAATGGGTGACCCTGGAGGACATTATGATGAGTGAAGTATCTCAGTCACAAAAGGACAAATACTGCATGGTGCCACTGTTATAAAACAGGCCTGACCTCGGGGTTGGAGGGGAGATTGAGAAAGATGGGTTCAATAATGTATACTGCTTTGAAACAGTTGAGGGAGAAAACTGTTTAAGAGGGAAAAATTATTAGGTATTTTTGTCATGATGGGAGTCCAGAGCGAAGGCTGTATAGTGGAATGGATCTGGGGGAGGGATTGTAAAACAATGCAAGAATTTTTCTTTTACTTTTCCAAGAGGGTAGTGTACTAGGGGGGAGGGTTGGGAGGGGAGAAGAGTGCAACAATGAATGAATGGAAACCCAAGGTCTCTGTAAATTTTCACTGAAATTAATAATAAATTTTAAAAAATTAAAGAAATTAGAGTTAAAAAAATCTACTAGGATTCATAATGACCCTGTGAACAACAGATCTGAACCTTGCCCTGTTCTGAACTATGCTCAATGATCTTAAATGGGGGGCAGCCACCAAGGATGGCTTCCTACTGAAAATATGGCCAAATTAAGTAAGACAAATTTTCACCCTCCTTGTCTCTAAGGAGCACTCTTGGTTGCACTTCCTTTAAGATAGATTTGTTTGTTCTTTTTGTCAGCCCAAAGCATACTCAATAGTGTTTGCCAACACCATTCACCTGTCAGTTTGCTGTATTGTGGTGGCTTGAGAATTGCTGTGATGCTGGAAGCTATGCCACTGATGTTTTAAAGACCAGCAGGGTCACCCATAGTTGGACTTGTTTTAGTGGAGCTTCCAGATTAAAACAGAAGTAAGACTGGCCATCCACTTGTAAAATATGAGACCTTCAAACTAAAGACAAACACTATAGGAAACTTGAAATCATCCCATCTAGATTTTGTGCCTCTCCTTTCAACTAATGGGTTCCGCTAGGTGTATGGGAATCACTTCAAACTTGCTACCTTGTACTCTCGTCAGTTTTACCTTCTTCTTTCTCTTGGAAGCCTGTCCTGTGCCAGGACTGGCTGCCTCTCTGTCTGTGGCCGAACGCTTCCTGAGACTTCTTCTCACACTCTGGCAACTTCTTTAGTTTCTCTGTTGTGTTTAAATCCTATCTGTTGTATACCACTACTCCCTCTTAATCTTTCAGTTCTGGACCCTGCATGTATGAAAACCTTTTATCTGCCCTCACAATAGATTAATAATCTGACTGACTGTAGAATTATAGGCTAACATTAGTTTCTATCAAAACTTGAAGATACTTCACAACTACCTTGCCTCCAATGTTGCTGTTCTGTCCCCGTCCCCCCCACCCCCGCCTTTTCTATATAACCTGTTTTCTTTCTCTGGAAGCTTGCAGGTTATTCATATCTTCATGCTGATGTACCTGGGGCTGGTATTACTTTCATGTGTATTACTACTGACTTTGGAAACTACAGACTGTGTTTTACAGGGATCTTGAATTGTTTCAGTGATAATTTCCTCTCCTTCAATGAGAAATTCCGAAACTTTTTTTCTGATATGTATAATTTTTTTTTTAGCAATTACATTTCCTGGATTGATATTTATTTGCTTTCTTTTTAAAAACCTATTTTCTATTTCCTTGTTATTTTATCTGTATTTCTCAGCAGCCATCTTAAACCTTGACTACTACTCTTAAATTCCATAGTTCCCTACACCAATTCTAACTTTAGGTTTGGAGAAACTCTAAGGAAAACATCTTTCCTTTGTTTCTTCTAGATCCAAAGTAATAATTACCCATCAAATCTTCATTAGTAAGTTACCTCCAATGAAAGTAGACTACCCCACAACACAATGATCACTAAGCTTCTCACAACCTGTTCTTTACTCAGACCTTGCCTAACTCTAAAAAGAACAATGACAGCATTGTCTTTAATCTTAGAGCCAATCAATTTACCTTTCTTTATTCAAGCCTGTAGCAATCTGCTCTTCCACCATTCTAGGAAACGATTCTTTCCATTGCTTATACATACACAGTGCTTCCTCAGAGACCCTCCTGATCACTTCTCTATCTAAGCTATTTCTCTGCTTAGTCTCATCTGCTGATGGATTCAGCAATCATTTATAAGATAATTACTGGAATTTACTCCCTTAACCACATCTACTCATCATCCTCAAACTAGCAATGTAAGTATCGCCTCTCTTTTGTTCTATCAGTTGTTGTTAGGTGCCATCTAGTCAAGTACTACACAACACTGAACCTATTAACAACAGATCTGAACACTGTCCTATCCTGTGCCATACTGCTATTGCTGCAGTCACTGAGTCAACTCATCTGGTTGAGGATCTTCCTCTCTTTTGTTTACCTTTCACTTTTCCAGACATGATGTTCCTCTCCAAGGAATAGCTTCTTCTAGCAACATCCTCAAGTATTTGAGATGAAGCTTTATCATCTTTTCCTCCAAGAAGCACTCTGGCCAAAATGTCTCCAAGATATATCTGTTTGTTCTTTAGGCAGTCCATGGGATATTCAGTACTCTTCTCCAATACCACAGCTCAAAGACATCAATTCTATCATCATTATTCACTGTCCAACTCTCAGATGCACAGCAAGTGACTGAAAAGACCACAGCCTAAATCAGATGCACCTGGGTCTTCAAACTGAAATTACTACCCATCAACAATTTGGAGAGGCTTCTGACTGCAGACTTTTCTAGTGCAATACATCTCTTGATCCTCTTATTACTGCTACCAAGGGTGTTGACTGTAGATATGAGTCAGATGAAGTCATTGACAATTTCAGTCTTTTCTCCATTTATCATAACGTTGGATACTGGTCCAGTGGTGAGAATTTTTGTTTTCTTGACATTGAGATGCAATTCATATAGAAGACTGTAGTCTTTGATCTTCTCCATCAAGTGTTTCAAGTCTTTCTCACTTTCAGTAAGCAGGCTGTGTCATCTGCATAGTGTGCATAATCCATGAATCTACCTTTGATTCTGATACCACATTCTTCTTCAGAGTCTCCAGCTTCTTGACTGATTTGCTCAGCATACAAATAAACAGGTATGCAGAAAGGATATAACTCTGACACACTCCCTTCATGCAGAAAGGTTGCAACTCTGACAACTCCCTTCATGTAAAAAAGTTACAATTCTGACACACTCCCTTCTTAATTTTAAACCATGCAACAGTGTTCCTTTGCTATGCTTGCACAACAGCCTCTTGGTCTTAGGCATAAGTTTCACATGAGTATAACTCATAGGAACCCTATGAACAATAGATCTGAATCCTGTCTTATCCTGTGCCATTATCATCATCTCTGACATACCTTAGCAAGCCCATTGCTATAGTCACTGTGTCAGGGCCTCTTGTTGAAGATCTTCTCTCTCTTATGCTGACCCTCCACCTTTCCAACCATGATGCCACTTTCCAAGGAATTGTTCTTGTTAGGTGCTGCCGAGTCAAGTACAACTCATGGTGACCCTATTCAACAGATCTGAATCTTGTTCTGTCCTGTTGTCCTATCCACCCTCATCATCCATATTCTTAAGCTCACTGCTTCTGTCCCTGTATCATCCACTGTTGAGGGCCTTCCTCTCTTTTACTGACCCTTCTGTTCCCATTTTCTCTCTCATTGCCACTGAGGTGGAAACAACTCATAGCTGCCCCTCTATTAAGTTTTGGAGGCTACAAATCACAAGGGAGGGAGTTACAACCGGCCTTTGTGGTGTGCCTGCTGGGGTGTTGTGTGATCTATCTGCTGCAAATTTTGCAAAAGAGAGGGAGTTATATGGCATTAGTGTCATTTTTTACAAGTACGTAGCAATTTAACTTAATCCAAAGTATTGTGTACCATTATGGAGAGATTATTTTGTGCATTAAATAAAGCCGCTTGGTTGGGTTGCCTAAATGTATATCTCAAAGATTAGAATTAGAAGCAGAGGAAATGTCTTCTCAATGTCACATATTATAAAGAACAGATAACTGGAAGTTAAAAATCTAAGTAGATAAAGCTACTTATCTTTTATGTGAGTGTAGAGTGCATAGGTAGACAGGTTGCAGAGCACTGTTTTACATTTCGTTACTTTTTATTTGGTCCAACACACTTCCTTGATTACTCATAATAAATTATTTGCTTCAACCAATGCCAGTTAGAAGTTTACCCAGTAATTTATCATGTGGGATACTTTCAAAGATAATATGTTAAGTGGCTACTGGAAATAATCTATAAATACCAGTATGATTTATTTCCTTATTACTTCCAAGCGTCTGTCCAAATGTCATTAAAAGCCTTCACTGGTCAACCTGCCTATTGGACCTTCCTTCTCCACCTTTCCTATTCCTTTTATTATTCTTAATCTTTCTCCATAAATTTCAGACCCACTTGACAAAGTTGAAATATCATTCTGGTCATTTTCTCAATCATTGGCAGAAAATAAGCTTCATGAGGGCAAGATCTCTGCCCATGTTGTTTACTGCTGCATTCCTAGTACCTGGACTAGTGGGTAGAGAGTTGCACTGCCAAACCAAAGGTATGTAGTTCTAATCTACCCGCTGTTCCAAGGAAGAAAGGCAGACAAATCTTCTGTGTGAATTACAGCCTCAGAAAACCCATAGGTGGTCAGCTATAAGCCAGATCCAATTTATCAGCAATGAGTTAATCAGGATGAGTAAAAGGGAGCTATGGTGGCACAGGGAGCTGCAATGCTAATTCAAAGGCTTTGCCTCTCGTCTGTCCATGTAACTTTTCTGTACATGTATGAGCACTATGAGGAGATACAGAAAAAAGGATCAGAGGTTACTTCTTCCATGAATAGGAGTTTTAATCTGAATTCCCAGACATTCCAGACAAATATAACACATAACAGAGGAAAGCACAGCAACCTCTTCCTTCATCATAGTGAACACCTTTGCAAGTAAGGCGTCTACAAATTTACACGGAACTTCTGGTTCTTAATTTCTCTACTAGGCCTTCTTGTAGGAATAGCTCTATTTCCTCAGGTTTCTAAAGGTATTCTCAACTTCCAAAAAGATTTTAAAAAATTACTATACTCAAGGAAAGATTCTCATTTACTGTTTTTCATTTAATTAAACTCAATTACAAAACAATCTTTACAATATTAAGTGAAGTCCTTAGTGGGCAAATGTTGAGCTATTTGTTTCAAATAGATTTTATTTAAAAATATTTAAGCTACTATGTAGCTATTAAAGGTAGTTCAAGTTAGGTAGCAATATCTCACCTTTCAGTGACTAATCATGCACAAACAGGATTTTCAGAGAAGGATGCCATACTCTGAAGGGTGGAGGGACAGCGCAGGACAGGAAGACTCCAGATGAGATGGACTGACACGATAACTGGGGTGATGAGATTAGATGGCTGGAATCAGTGATACTGGCCCAGGATAGGGCAGGTTCAGAGCTGTTATACATAGGGTCACGATGAGTCACAGATGACTCGACAGCACATAACAACAACAGCAATACAGCTGAATTTGAGTGAAGAGAGAATTTAGATTTTATAAGTTAAACTGTTGGAAGGAGGAGTGGCATCCACTTCCGTAATAGCTTGCCTCCAGAAACCTATGAGCCTGAGAGAGGATGAGAGACACGCAAACATCGAGGACTCTCCTTCACAGGGTCGCTATGAGTCACTTGCGACTCGACGGCACTTAACAACAAAAAGTTAAACTGAAATTCTCAAAAGCCAGACTGACTTTGCATGCAAACTTTCCCTTACTGAGTTATTACCAAATGTGAATCATTCCAATTTAATGAGGTTTCAGAATAATACAAAAAGTCACAACAATAAATTACCTGTTAGCTAGTAACTCTCTGATAAAAGTTAATTTTGTAGACACTGGCAATATTCAACTAAATAAAAGATGTAGGAGTAGAAATCACAAGGAAGCTTTCAATCAACAAAAAGAGGATCAGGCAGTTGGAACAGTTTAATAATTGAACAGAAAAATCAACAAGGCACTTTGAAGGAAAATACTGCTTAGGATTAAGTGGCAAACCCCCACCTGCTTTAAAAGGAAGAGAATACCAAATTGGTATCACTCACTCAACTACACCAAGTCGGAACCAACTTACAGCTAAACATCCAGTGAATTTCTGGGAATCACTGGAGAGGAGACCACCCTTCTTTCTCTCAATGATCCAATGGTGGATTTGAACCTCCTGACATGCCATCTTTGGTTTACCAGCATGATTCCCTATGGACTCCAGCACCAGAGTGTATTTATAGTGAATCATTTTTGGTTATAGTCATAAGAAAACATTTAAAATTCAGTTTAAACATACACTCGTCATTCCTTCTTTTGCATCATGTATGCTAAAATGTTGGTACCCACATCAAGTATAATTGAGCCACTGTGGAGAGAGATGTTGGTCATGCCAGCTCTGTCAGCACCCTTCAGCTATGTATCCAAGTGATCAACAGCCATTTACTGAAGAAAGCTGCTCCCTTAGAGGTGATTTGTGCCATATGATTTTTTAATCCAAACACGTGAGCTCAATGAAACAGTAAGAAGAAAAACCAACCAGAAAACAACTCCACATGAGTAGACCCGTGCAGTTCAAATTTGTGTTCAACAAGAGAGAAAACAAACCCACTGCCAGTCAAACTGGGTCTAATTCATTGGGTGTCTGAGGATAGGATGTTTTATGGGGGAAAACTGCCCATCTTTCAGTTGGTGAACTTCAAACATCAACTTTTAGGTTAGCAATCCAACACAATTAGGGCTCCTTGTGTTATTCAAAAGTCAGTTGTAATTCATTTTAAGTGACTGCTAATTGTTGACACCAATTATCCTTAGACAATGAAGACTTTCTGTACTTAATTTGAAAATGATGGAAAAAAATCACTGAATGTCATTTTCTTTCTTGACAGGTCTGGGAGAGTAGAAAGGAGGGAACCAACATTTACTGAGACTATGCAACTTGTTAAGTGTTTTGCAATAATTCTGTGATACTTCTGGTTGTGTAAGAATGAACTGATTATATCATCCAGAGGAAGATTAATTACTTACAGCAGTACAGTAATGGGATCAGTAAACAATCTCTTAGAATAGTCCTATAACATAGATTTGGACTAGAGTGGTAGCAGTGGCAAGAAAACAGATTTAATTTCTTGTGGATGAGAGTTTACTACTAGTTCTAAAACATTTTCTGGGCCACCTGGCAGCATTATGATGGATGGTGAAGAGACTGAAATTGTCAACAGCTTTAGTTTACTTGACTACATGATCAACCCTCTTGGTACTAGCAGCCAAGAAATCAAGAGACAAATTGCATTGGGAAAGTTGGCTGTCAGGGACCTCTCCAGAGAACTGAAGAGCAACGATGTCAGTCTGGACTCTAAGGTGCACCTGATCTAGGCCTTTTGTTATTGTTGTTGTTATGTGCTGTCCAGTCACCTGTGACTCATAGTGACCCTATGTACAACAGCCTTAAACCCTGCTCTATGTTGTGCCAGTCTCACTGTTTCCAACACACCCACCCCGATTACCCCGTCACTGAATCAATCCATTTCATAGAGGGTCTTCCTCTCCTGCACTGTCCCTCTCCAATGACTGGTCCCTCCTTGCAACATGTCCAAAGTATGTCAGACAAAGCTTCAGAATACTTGCCTCCAAGGAGCAGTCTAGTATAACCCTCTCCAGAATGAACCTATTCATTTTCTTAGTAGTCCATAGTATATTCAATACTCTTCCCCAACACTACAGTTCAAAGGCATCAATTCTCCTTCTATCCTCCCTAGTCATTGTCCAGCTCTCTAATGTATAGGAAGTGATTGTAAAGACCGTGGTCTGTATCAGGCACACCTTAGTCTCCAGAGTGACACCAATGCTCTTCGGTACTTTAGAGAGGTCCTAACAGCAGACCTTCCCATTGCAATGCATCTTTCAATTTCCTGACTGTTGGTGCCAAGACTGTTGACTGTGGAGCCAAGCAAACTAAAGCTGTGAACAATCTCAATCTCTTCACCAGCCTTCCTGATGCTGTTAAATGGCCCAGTGGTGAGAATTTTTGTTTTCTTGTTATTGAGCCTTAATCCATATTGAAGGCTGTAGTCCCTGACGTTCTGCAGCAAGCACTTCAGGTCCTCTTCAGTTTCGGCAAGCAGGTTTGTATTACCTGCATAATGCAGACTGTTGATGAGTCTTCCTCCAATCCTGATGGCACACTTCTCCTCATACAGTCCAGCCTCCCAAATAATCTGTTCTGTATATAGGTTGAAAAGGTATGGAGATAGGACACATTCCCAGTTTTGAACCATGCAGTGTTTCCTTGCTCTGTTCTGATGACTGCTTCCTGGTCCAAGTATAGATCCAGGCCATAGCATTCACAATTGCTTGCTATGCGTCAGAGAGCTGGACAATGACTAGGGATGATATAAAGAGAATTGATTCCTTCGAGCTGCGGTGCTGGAGAAGAGTTTTGAATATATCATAGACTGCCAGGAGAACAAACAGGTTTGTCCTAGAGAGGGTGAAACCAGTCTGCTCTTTGGAGGCAAGGATTTTGAGGCTTCGTCTGACATATTTTGGGCATGTTGCAAGGATGGACTTGTCCTTGGAGAGGGACATCATGCTTGGAAGGGTAGAGGGATGGAGAGAGGGAGACCATTGATGAGATGCATTGATACAGTGACTGAGGTAATGAGGTTAGGTGTGTTGGAGACAATAAAGTTGGCACAAGATAGAGGTGTTTCAGGGCTGTTGTATTATGTATTATGGTTATCACAAGAGTCCAGAATTAAGGTTGCATAGGGGAGTGTACTTGGGCAGTGTGTGTGTGTGGAGGGACTGTATACCAATGAAAGAATTTTTCTTTTACTTTTCAAAGGGAGGAGCGAACTGGGGGGGGGGGGATGTGCAACAATGAATGAACGGAAACCCAAAATCTCTGTAAATGTTCGTTAAAATTAATAAAATTTAAAGAAAAAACCAAAACAAACAAAAACAAAACAAACTAGCACTGTGAAGAAAACCCTGCAAGATTACAGCTAAGAACAAGACACAGGGCAGTTCTACTCTCTCACATGGTATTTCTCTGACTGGAAACTGACTTGCTAGCACACAACAGGACAAACATTTTACTAAATAACCATGATAAGTACTTTATGAGTAAGTGAAGAAAAGTCAAATAGATGGTTAAAAAGTAGTGAAAATTAGTCCGCAGGCTGATTCCGACTCACGGAGACTTCATTTGGGCAAGATCACAGGGCATGTCTTCTGAGATGCCTCGGAGTGAGTTCAAATTACCACACTCAAGCTTTTGCATTGCCCACAGAGTCCATAATTTTGGTATAGTCACTCATAACAGTTGAGTCCTGCTGGTTTATTTTGTCTTAAGGAATAGTTACTTAAAACTTTCTGTACTATAATACTGAAAATTTACTAAGCACAGTTTGAAAATATGCTGGAGTTAAAAAAACAACAACCCACAAACAATACAAATTCAACCCCCAAAACCAGTCAAATTTCTTGTCTATAATGTCAATATTGAACTTCACAAACTTAGCCGCTTCTCTACAAACTGGAATTTTCTATCAAAAATTTGCAGCTACCTCAAACTTTGTGCTCAATATATTTTCTCTGCTGTCAAAGTAATACCCTTGCAGAAAGCATATATTTCTGACTTTTACCTTCTCCTATGTGGTTTTTCTGTACCATCAAGTCAGAACTGGCTCATAGCTGCCCCTCCAGTGGGTTTTCAGTTTAACAGGAGATTATCCATCTTTCTCCTATGGAGCAGCTGGTAGATCTGACTTAGAACCTTTTCCTATACACCTGTTAATCCATTGAAGATAGCTTCAACCAAAAAAAAAATCTTGCCTACATTCATACAGATCACATTTCCTTCAGCTGCAATTTATTTCCAGGTAAGAAGCCCGTGCTATGAAGCCAAAGGCATGTGGCATCGATGAGCTGCTCCTGGGAGAAAGATGAACAATTTTCTCTCATGAGATTTACAGCCTTTGGAAATTTGCTGGTGGTTCAGCTATGAGTTGGTTCCAACTCAATAGCATGTAACAACAAAATAAAACTAAATGCTTGTGAAACTTCTCCACTATGTCTCATATACTTAACTGTAAACATCATGCTTCCGGCATAGATAGTACATCATTTTTCCCTCAAAACAGAAAAGTTTGCATAATCTTTCACCTCAGTAGTATGTATATGGCCAATTATACCTAGTATACCCCCACCAAAATACACTACTATATTATAATCTATTTACCTTTGCTTTTAAAATGTATCTTTAAAGGATATGTTCCCAATTAAACCACTTATCAGTAGCACATTTGAAGAGAAAAAAGAAAAAAACATGTATATTACTGGTATGGAAGGGAGAGAGGGCAAGGAAAATGAGAAGAGTATTAACTCAAAACACTTAAGTTCCAGTTTGTATTTTCCGTATGAGTGTCTTTCTTACAGGTCTGCGGTGGGTGAACTTTGTATCTCCTTCTAATTTAAAGCTACCTAGGAAAACTAGTAAGAACATGAAATTTTAAGGCTATATAGAAAATAATACACCTGGAACATGCTCAAGATTTTTAATTTTAAGCAGCTCCGGCTGACTTAAAAAGGAGCTGTGAGGGCGAAGTGTGGAATGTTACCAGGCTGCTAATCAAAAGAATCAGCAGTTCCAACCCACCAACATCTCTAAGGAACAAGATGAGTTGCTTCCTCTTGTAAATTTAGTCGCTATGAGTAGATCTGGTGGGTTTTTTAAAAGACTTAAATTCACCCATTCGCCATCCATCGGTTTTCCAAGACTATAAATCTTTACAGAAGACTGCCCATTTTCCTGCTGACACGTAACACAGCACAGCATCAGGCATTTAATTATGCAAAGGGAGGAGTAAAGGAACCTTGGTGCTGCCATAGTTAAACGACTGATCTGCTCATGAAAAGGTTAGCAGCTGGAACCCACTAGCTCCATGGAGGTAAAAGTTTGGCAATTTTTTAAGAGTTCAGCGTAGAAAATTCTCTTTAGGGTATTTCTACTTTGTGCTGTAGGTAGGTTCACTGAGTCTAAATCAAGGAAACAGCATACAACAACAGAGGAAGAGGAAAAAAATGGGTGGCGGCTGGGAAGAAGAGGGAAGGATATTTCAAGCTCGACTAGAATTCTTAGGATTGCATCACTGCAAGAATTCTGTTAAGAGCTTGTTTTCTATGGTGCAGCAAAAAACTAAGTTTATGCCTAGAGGAATTCTCTGCTCTCCGAAAATTCTCTTTTAGCTCCAAAAGCAAATTCCCCAGAATGGTAAGGGGAATTCCCTCCCTCTCTTTCGTAACTCTCATTAGTGAACGAAGAGGCGCCATCCCCCTACTTGCAGGGACCTCAAACCCGAACCCGAATTACATGTCTATTGTGTTGCCCCGCTTTCTCTACTTCAAGTATCCCGGGCCTCTTTTCTCTCTAGTCTAGTTTCCATCTGAACTTCTCCGCTACGCGCCACCGCACCCTTCTCTCCTTCGCTTTACTGGATGGGAGCCCAGTCCGCAGAAACGGAGACAGCCACGCGCGCGGCGGGTTGCAGTCAGCACGCTCTAGATGTACACCCTCCCTCTCTTTTCAATCTCTTTCCCAAAGAAACCCGCTACTGTGATTAACTGCACTCACTTACCCCAAGGTGTAAAATTCTTCTAGGGATTTGAAAGAAGAAAAGGCAAGTCCGGAGATGTGATTGCTACTGCTTGAGACAGCCCCGTCTCGCGGTAGATACGAGGATGTGCGCTCTCCTCCCTCCCGGCACCCGTAGCACCCCTGCCGGTGACAGAACTTTACAGATTATCCTTCCGGGTCACTGCGCATCTAGAGCCAGCAATGGGAATACTGAACTACCTAAAATTCCTTTCGCAACACTTCTGGAATCCCCTTCTCGTGACCAAAACTATTTTAAAAGGATGTTTCTGCTAACAATACCTTCTCCACCACCTTGCTTTGATTTGTAGACCGGAAGAGTCCTTGAACCAAAATAGCTCGGCAGGCACTTCCGGGATCGGAGACCAGGGTTCCGGGAGAGTGCCCAGAAGAGGAAAGGCGGCGGCGACGGCGGAGGTGGCCAGAGGATGAAGAAGGAGCAAGTGCTGCACTGTCAGTTTTCCGCATGGTACCCACTGTTCCGAAGCCTCACCATCAAGAGGTAAGATGAGAAGATTTACTCTGGGGCAGCAAGGCAAAGGAAAAGGGCGACATTTTTGGCAAATATCATCTTCATTTTTTAAAAAAATGGCCTTATTTTTAGTGGAACGGGAAGCCGAGGAATCGATTTTCTAATGGTATTCAACGGAGCCCTGTTGAACCCTGGCTATGCTGTCAACCTAAAGACACATGGTTCGAACCCGCCAGGTGAAAGATGGGCAATCAACCCTTGTGCGATTTAACTGCCTCTAGACCCTCTAAAACCCTCTAGAGGGTCAATTGTGGGTCATTTCTGACTCGACGGCAGTCAACAGCAGTGGTATTTAAGGGAGCGCTGATGGCTAAGTGGGAAGGAGCTGTACTGCTGACTCAAGGTACGTGGTTCTAATGCAGCAGCTGCTCCGCGAATGGTAGATGGGCAGTCTCTCCTGTGCGCTTTACTGCTTCTAAAAACCCACTGAAGGATCACCTGCAGGTCGATTTCGACCCGGTGGTACACAGCAACAACAACGAGTGGGATTTGAAATGGATTGATAAATTAGTGTTTGCCGTCCACCTTATGCTAAGAGAGTGAGGAAGGTAAATCAGGGAGTCGGGGACCGGATGAGTAGTGGATTAACCTAGTTTGGGTTTGAGAGTTGTGCTCTTCTCTCTTCACCATCGTCCTCCCAGAATGAGAGCATGAATGGGCCAGAGAGGCATGATAATCCGGAGAATCTAATAGTCACTTCACTGCTTTTCTTTTTGGTAAAATGATCACAGTTGTAGCATTAAACCTGACTACCTTAATCCGTTGTCAAGTTGCTAGATGATAATGTACGTTAAAAAGTGTCAATATATGCTGAGCTGAGTGATCTAACTCAAATACTGCATAAGACTATTATAAAAATAGATGGACAACTAGTAAAGTATGTATGAGAGTCTAAATGGGAAAGGAGTTGGAAACAGAGGGGTTAAGGTGGGCAAGGGGGAAATCACAGGGTCGCACAATTTGGTGGTGGGAGGGAGGGACTAAAGGAAATAGAAAAGATCTGGCAGGGAGGGACCTGAGAAGGTGTAATGGTGGGCATAGTTTAATGGTGGTTAATTTTATAAGACACAATGTATGGGGATGATTGTATGAAACAATGTAAATGAAGGAAAATGTGAAACAAAATAATGCATATGAATTTTGTATGCACACTCATATAAAATAAAAAATGAAAAAAGTGTCAGTATTCTGTTAACGTTGAACAACGCCATATGTCTAGTGGCTAGACACTTCTCTACCCAGTGACAAATTCAAGTATAACTTTCAGTTCCCCCAAAATGACTAACTGCTTGATATTGACCAGACACTGTATTATACATACTACACCCACATAAAAGCTGTATTTTGAAAACAAGTTATTTCACTAAAAGTGCAGGGTTTTCATGTCTACTGGTGTAGCTGCAGCAATAACCTCACAATTTTGTTTTCTCCTTCAGTGGTCTTTACACTGAATTAATTTATCTTGGAATAGTACACACCCACAAGTGCAGACCTCAATCTCCACTCCATATGAAGTGGTTTAAGTTTTTCTTTATATCATAACTTTGCTTTTGGAGACAAATTCTCACATCACTAGTAGCATTTCATATGGGTCTTGTGGTATTATTCAGCATTTACAGTATTGCACTAAGTTCTGTCTTTTATTGCAGTGCTCAATTTATGAAGAGATTGAACTATTCAGGAAGAGGTGATTTGTGCCACACAATATTTTTTTTAAAAAGTCTGTGCACTTGAAGCAAGGGTCAGTTGTAGTTATATATTGTTAAGGATAGTGATGTACTGTGATAGAAGCCAATATGGGGAAGGAGAATAGAATAGTACTAGTTTCTTAGTTCTCTGCTTTAGAAAAATGAATCCATTCCCAATTTGTAGGACAAAGAGAGCATTAACTATTTCTTTCTTTTATCCCATCATTCAAGGTACTAGACATAGACAAGGTAACTAGAATACTCTTAATTTTCAAATGAAGTCATAGCATCTGCTACCTGATGCAGGAATTGGTTTTCACTCACTAAGAGGGTTTCTGTCGATAAATCTTCTGTTTACCCCTTTCTCCTTTAGATCTAGATTGCCTTTTTATTTTTATTATAGTCTTTTTCATTTCATTGGAGTACAGAAAGTAAGTACAAAGAAGGAAACTTTTTCAGTCTTGAAGTGTTGAAAAATCGCATTGAGGGTATTAAAAAAAGACAATTCTTTCCTATCATGTTATGTAGACTCTGCTTCCAGTTATCCATAGAATAAGACAGGCTAACCACTTAAATGAATACAATTTTTGCTTTTCCTAGTGGTCAAAGTCACATTAAAACAAACTGTATCTAAGATTGTTTTAGGGAGCTCTGGTGGCCTAGCGGCAAGAAACTTCCCTGGAATCCCAAAGGCACTTGGTTTGAGGCCCCCAGCTGCTCCACGGGAGAAGGATGGGCAGTCTCCCGTGCAGTTAACTGCCTCTGAAAACCCACCAGTGGGTCAGATATGGGTCAGTTCCAACTCTACGGTAAACAACAACGAGATTGTCTTAAACATTCCAATGCTGCACTACACTAATTACTCAATTTAAATGGAAGCCATAACTTTAAATTGGGTTATTGGTTTTTAATTACATTAAGTTAAAATGTATAATAAAAAATGTTCTTAAATAATGATGGCATATTTAAGACAATCTAATATTCAACTATATAGGCCAATTTGCTAGCTTTATGAGTTAAATGCTTCTGAAGGTTTATTTGTACTCAGTTAAAATTCTTTAAAAGAAAATAAAATAGGTTATTTTTCTAGATTTTAAGTTCATGAAGGAGCTTTCAGCTGCATGTTCTCACTTAAGAGTATTTAAGACTTAATGGATTTATAAATAGAGTAGTAAGATTTCTTAACTGAAAAGACGGAGAAAGGTCTAGAATTTTCAATTGAGCATTGATAAATATTAATAATTAAAATGAAATAGCTCATCAGTATTCTTTTCTGTGCACAAAACAATTCATAATGCATATACACACACACAAAATCCTCAATGAGTGAGGTGCATTATAAGTCAATGTCCAGATAACTCTAAAAGTAGGTTGTAATCTTTATCACTTTTTAAAAAAAATATGTGCTTTAAAATAAAAACAGTATACTTTCCCATGATTGCTTATAGCAAGTTAAAAATGCAGATTAACCCATTAGTTTCTAAGTAATTTCAAGTGTGGTTTTTCCTTAATGATTATCTGACATCAGTTAATGTAAAGCATGCCCCATCAAGCAGCTTTATACCTGACAGCTCAGTAGGTTACCATGAAGACATATGAATTCTTACCCTTACATGGGTAGCTAACTGCAAAATGGTTTTCTAATAAAGTCTGCTAGAAAATAGTCAAGTATTGTTAATTGTTTGGCTTATTTTGTTGGATTTCTTGTGCTTTTGCAAAGATTTTCTGGTCCTCTTTCCCCTAAAGACACATAATCATTTTGCTAACTCAAATTATTTTGAGCTTGTTGCTTTTATACTGTGATTTCAGTCTGGTTCTTGGATTTGGATAGGATTTTTGTTGTTTTGTTCACTACAAAGAAGATTGTGACAATTATAGGAACCTAAAGGATTGAAGTTGTTGTTGATTTCATTTTACTTGGATCCACAATCAACACTCATGGCAGAAGCAGTCAAGAAATCAGAAGACATGTTGCATTGGGAAAATCTGCTGTCATGGACCTCTCCAAAGTGCTCAAGAGTAACAATATCAGTTTAAAGACTAAGATGCACCATAGTCATTTCAGTTGAACAATGAATAAGGAAGATCAAAGTAGAATCAATGCCTTTGAGTTGTGATGTTGACAAAGAATATTTTGAATGTTCCATGGACTGCCAAAAGAACAAATGAATCTGTCTTGTAAGAAGTGCAACCAGGGTGTTCCTTAGAGGCAAGAATAGTAGGACTTAATCCCACAAACCATAAGCATGTTATCAGGAGGGCCCAGCCCTTGGAAAAGGACATCATGCTTGGGAAAGTAGGGAGTCAGTGAAAGAGAGGAAGACCTTTAACACGATGGATTGATACAGTTACAGTGACAGCATAGATTCCAAGGATGGTGTAGGATCGAGCAGGGTTTTATTCTGGTGTACATATGAGTCAGAGCCTACGTAATGGCAGCATTGTTTGCCATTACGTATAACAATTTTGTGGTCACTATAAGATTTATTATGCAAACAGGCTGGTATGAGAACAAACAAGTACAGTCAAGCAAGGTGGTATACAGGTGAAGTAGTGACAGCTTTTTGATAATTGCTGTCACTGAGGGCAGGGGTGAAATCCTTCCTAAAGGGTACTTAAGGTCCTTACTCATGCTTCTGGAACTCCTAGAGGCTGTACCTTTCGGTTTGCAGTGCTGTTGGGTGGTGGTGGCAGTGTCTAAGAGAAATTTCTGTGCAGCTAGAGAACAAAACCAATTTCATTTACTACAATATGTATTCATATTCATATTCCTGGTCTGCTGCTGCCAAGTGTATATCATTATCATTTTTTGCTTCATACTAAATTTAAGGAAAGACATTTCATGAATAAGTTTGGATTTTTTTTTTTCCTCTCTACTGTGGATGTTTTAAAACATTACCTTTTTTCCCCCCTGTATATTTTGTTTGTTTTTGTGTTTGTTTTTTTAGTGTCATTCTTCCACTTCCTCAGAATGTGAAGGATTATTTACTTGATGATGGAACCCTGGTGGTTTCAGGAAGGTAAAGTACATTTAAACTCCTTAAGCATTTTAATAAGGAAATGTAATGATTGCATCTCTGCTTTTATCATCATCTAAAATGAATTAAGTTCTTAATCTTTATTCCTTCCCCTTAGGTCTGCTCTTTTTTCCTAGTTAAAATTATGTGCTCATCTTTCTCCCTTATTTCTAGTGAATGCTTAAACCATAATATTTTCAAGAGTTAGTACTCCTCCCTTCTAATAATCACTAGCTGTAAAGGTTAGCAATTTCTTTCATCTCTGCCTTTCAAAAATCAGTATGATGGGGACTTTTCCTTCTGAAAGTGGTGGCTTTGGGGAGCTGTGTTATAACCCTGTGACATCCTTCAGTTTTTAAAATAAAATATTTATTGTTCATTGTAATTAGAAAGCCGTTGTGGGATTAAGAATTTAATTTGATTTGACGGCATTTAACAACAACAAACAATCATAGAGGACTCATAGTGACTCTATGAATGAAAGACCTGAACATTTGTATAACTTTCATCATTTCTCCAAGTTCATAGGGTTTCCAGAGGCAAGCTATTTCGAAAGTGGATGCCACTCCTGCTTCCACACTTGTTTTTATCGGGTAGCTCCACCAAACCCTGTCCACCCTGGGTAACCATTTGACACATCAGTGTCACAGTGTTTAGCATCATAACAACCACAAGGATTTATAATTTAATGTCTTAAATTTTGTTTCTCACAATTTACCCAGCCTGAATTACCTTCTTTGTGGAGTGAAAAGAGGAAGTTAGCATTTTTCAGTCTTTTTGGTGCAAATTTGAAAAGCTTAAGAAACACTGAATTCAGTAAGTTTCCATTTGGATTTCTTCTCCCCATCCCCTTCAGGTCTCTGCTCAGAAGCTGAATTAGCATTTTTCCTTCTCACCATCTTTTCTGAAGTAGTGTAATAGTAGTCTTTACTGGTGCATCCTTTTTTAATGTCTCTCTCTTGCTTTTTTCCCCCTGCAAAACACTTTAGGATTAGTATGAGGATAAAAAGCATTAATATATGAGATAATAAAGTAGCTCAATACCTAATATTGTGTATACATTGAATAACTGCTATTATCATTAGTATTAATAGCAGTGAACATTAAGCAAACATATAAGTATATTAGTAAGAAGTGCTATGAAGGAAATGGAGGGCGGTGGTCACTGCATTGGTTTGCTGAGGATCAGGGCATTACAGGCTGAGATTAGAAAGTCTCTGAAAAAAAGTAACTTTTGAGCCTCTGAGATGTGGAGATTAAGGTTTGAAAGGTACCCTGTTGAAGAGTGGAAGTAAGAATCTTCCAGACTAATAGAATAATATTGACAAAGGCTCATAGACATGCTTAAGAAACAAAGAAAGGGTTACTGTGGCAGGAGCATTTAGACACAAAGAGAGAGTAGTACAGGTTTCAAAATTAGTGGGAAAGGGAAGTGGTTTGCACTCTCAGGTTACATTTGTATGTGTAGGAAGATAACATATTAGAGTTTAAAATGTGTTCTGAAGATAATAGGAAAATATTAAAGGAAAAAGAGAGTGACTTGATTTGGTTTAATTTTTAGAATACGATGGGTGATTTTGTAGACCTCAGACACCAATTTGGAGGCCATTGCAGTGGACCAAATAAGAACTTTGAACTAAGGAGGGGACAATTAAGTGGTCAGAAGTGAAGGAGATGCTGATTATTTTTTGATGATAGAGAAGAAATTATCAATTATTCTCCAATTTCTGATTGAGCATTTGGGTGAATGAAGATGCCATTTACTGAGATTGAGAAGAATTTTGGCCTGAAAGGGTATGAATTTTAGATGGAATCACTTTTATAGGTAAAATCTTGAACACTTAAGTGATACACATTTACAGATATTAAATAGACAGTTCAGTAGTTTTGATAAAATATATGCCTGTTTAACTAGTAGCCTTTTCAAAATATTGACCTCTTTATCACCCTGAAAGTTTGTTTGTATGCTTGACAGTCACCCTTCCACTCCCCATCTGCTACAAGCAATGTCTTGATTTTTATCATGAAAGTTTAGTTTTTTAAGAACTTTGTATAAATGGAATAGTATAGGATTTTTTTTGTGTCTGCCTTCTTCAGTGAAGCACAATGCTTGTGTTCATTTGTGATGTTATGCATATCAGTAGTTGGTGCATTTTATTATTACGTTCTTCAAACATGTCTTCTTAAAGCTCAGTTTTTGTTTATATGTCTAGGTGTGGATGTGTACATGTCATCTCCCTTAATGTCATGATTAGGTTTAAAAGATTAGTCTATGTGAAATTCTGCTTTAAGGGAAAATGGAGGATGATTCTATCTTTACGTAACTGCCAGCTTACGTTATTATGTAATTGCCAAACCACTGGGAATCATGGTTCAGCCAGATTGACACATAACCAGCCATCACAGCTAACTTTACTCTTGCCTTGAACCTTTGTGTGGTACTGCCATCTGTTAATTTAAAAATAGATAAGAGGTTCTTTTACTATTGCTGTATAATTTCCAATAATGAAATGGTCAGTAACTGAGAATTATTCATCTCATTACATCCCTTAACTATCCTAACTTTTTTGTTTCTATGCTGCGAAAGTAAGAGTTACTTGACTGCATATATGCATTTAAAAATAATGCTATTACTAATCTTGTGAATTCTGTGAATATGTGTATCCTGAATAGGAAGAATGGCAAGGTCACCCTGTAGAGGCATGCATGAAGAGACAGGAAGAATAGTAGTGGCCATCTTTGTAAATGATTTATCACGTCATCTGAGTTTTCTTTTCCATTCCTTACACTGTGTTCTTGTCTGGTCCTTGTGTTCTGCTGACTTAGTTTGGGGGCATTTAAAGTATCCTATTTTTGAAAATATTTTTAGTTCTTTTTCTGGAAAGACTGTGTTTACTTTTTAGATCTCTTGGATTACTCTGGATGTTGTAATTTCTCTTCAGTTGTCTATCTCCTTCTTCATTCTATTTTTTGGGCAGTTTCCTTGATTTTGCAATTCTTGTTTAATCTTCTGTCTCTAACATCTCTTATATATTATTAAAAACAATTTCTGAGAAGAGGATTGAAAATATTTATTCTCCTGTCTTTTATGTAAAGTGTACTCTCATTTTTTTCCATCTTTAGTTTTTGTTTCATTTTTAGAAAGTGAACTTTTTCTAATGTTGTCCCCTTTATTCAAACACTTGCCTTTTTGGCTTGTTTGTTTTGTTTTAATACTTAGGACACTGCAAATTTTACTTTGAGAGACTAGAGCCTTTTTTTCCTCCCTTATGTTTTTCTAGAGAAGATCCACCAGCATGCTCTCAGCCAGACATGGATGATGAAGCAGAAGAGATACAGGTTAGTACAAAAGAAAGTGTCTATTCTTTAGACTACTCTAAATGATCTCTGAAATGAGTCTGAATTTAGTTTTAATACTCATTTGATAAAAGTGAAAAATTTCATTAATATCTCATATTGACATGTATGTTTACATATATTTTGTGTTTGGGAAAAGATGTCACCTGTTTATCATTTTTACATGAAATACTGTTTTGGAAACCAAATACATGATTTAAATTTTTCCCTGAAATATTTTACTGTGTTTTTGTTGAACGTTTACATAACCATTTAGGTGCCCATTTGGTAGTTTGTACACAAAATGTTCATTGATGTTGATTACATTCTCAGTACAATTCATTCTGGCAAGGCCTGGCTTTCTCAGTATTTTTCATTTTGGAGGATTGGTTTCCACTAATCCAATTTACCTTCCTCCTTATATTCTTGATTTTGTGTAAAAGTAATTGTTGACAGTTTGGTCTCATGTAAATGATATTGTAAAGAAGCTCAGTACTTATGCTATTTGAGTCTAAGCCTCCTTTTTGTCCTCCTCTCCATACAGTGGTCAGATGACGAGAACACGGCCACACTGACGGTAAGAATAGAGCAGTGTCACTGTGAGTATAGTCTCACACTGTCATCAGGGATAGCATGAAGGGTTAAGAGCTTCCCTTTCTAAATTCCCATGCACTTATCATTTCAAATACCTTTTTCTTTATGAGTTATTATTTTGAAAAAGAACTTTAATCATTAAGTAAACATAGTTTGCTCATTTTTCCATTTGATTTCAGAGGCTGCATTCTCCGTGCATATGTGGTTCTTGGATCTATTTCACTTGAGCTTTGAAAAAAGAAATTAAGCCTAACATTTAAGTTTCTTTAGGTCTATTTAAGGTTTAAAATTTACTTATTTATACAAATGTACTTAAGTGGCATAAAAATTAGTTTATTTTAGGTTGGCGTTTAGAGAAGTATGTTACTGTAGCCAAAATTTTATATAAAAATTGAAAAATTATAAAAGTTGCTTGAACATATTATAGCCTTTCAAAATAAAATTCATCTTATAAATTTTTTTGGGGGGTCACAAAGAAACTTTATTACTTTTTTTTTAATTAATTTAGTTTGTTTATTTTTCATTTCAATGAACATCTACAGAGATTTTGGAATTCCATTCATTCATTGTTGCACCCTTCTCCCCGCACAAACACCCCCCGCCCCCATACTCCCTCAGTGGAAACTTTATTACTTTTATAACAGCCTCTTAGGCTTTCTTGTCGATGCCTTTCAAGGAGGAGTTTTCTGGGCTGGGGCTTTCAGACCCTCCTGAGCTTTTGAAGGTCCAGCCTTCTGGCCTGCAGCCTTCTCATTCTGGGAAGGGGCCTTCTCCTTCTTGTCCGCAGCAGTCACCTTCTTGGGTGGTACCTTCCCAGCACCAGCAGCAGCTGTGGCACCTCCCTTTGCAGCAACTGCTTTTTTGGGAGAAGCTTTCATAAGAGCTGCCCTCTGAAGCTTCTTAACTTCATACTTTATTAATCTGTTCCTCATTTTCTTTGCTTTCATGACTTTAAAGCAATCAAAATCTCTCATCTTGGCTTTCTTTTCTCTAGCTTCAATCTTCTTGGCCCATCTGTGGTTGCCCATTTTGTATTGATATCAGCTTTCTGCCAGACTTGTCGAACGTACTTCTAGTGGGCACTGTGTGGGAACTTGAGGATGAAGTCGGTGAGCTGCATGCATTTGAAAGGCATGGCCTGCCTTTTTACTTGAGTCTATGGTCCGTCAGCTAGAGCCCGGTTCTGATCAATAACGTTTACACGCGGCGACCAGTTTCCTGGCATGGGGTCCAAAAGAGATATAGGCGACCCAGCCGACCTCCATGTAGCGCCTGAACACCATGTTGGCTGCATTTGGCGAGAATCTCATCTTGTAAATTTTAATTTATGTTATCTTTTAAAGAAAATATTTACTGAAAAAAATACTTTTAGTAGATAAATGTTTTAAGATAAAAGAGAAAGATTTTTATAAAGTTCCCTCTATATAAATGTGAAGACACAAAATAGAAAACATTTTAAGGAAAAGGTGTTTTCTAATACAATTCTAAATAAGGGGATGTTTCTATTGTGATAGTTTCTAAGGTATAAGAGAAACAAAATGGTGGAAACACCTAAGACCATTTATTTCCTTAAGTGTTAAAAGTTATGTGCGCTGACATAAGTTGTTGTTGATTGCCTTTGAGTTGAGCACGACTCGTAGTGACCCTATGAGCAAAAGACCTGAAGCTTCTACAACTATCAACATTTATCAAAGTTCATAGAGTTTCTGGAGGCATGTTGTTTAGGAGGTGGATACCACTCTTGCTTCCAAACCTGTCATAGTATGGTATTGTTCTTATGTGCTGTTGAGTTGCCTGCGATGTATAGCGACCCTGTGTACAAAAGCTCTGAACCCTTCCCTGTCCTAAGCCAGTCTCACCAATTCTGACACACCAACTCCCATCGCCTCAATTCTGTATCAATCCTTCTCCTCCGGGGTCTCCCTCTCCCGCACTGTCTGTACACGTTTCCTAGCATGATGTCCTTCTCCAAGGACCATCTCTCCAGGCCATGTGCCCAAAGTAAATGAGGCATAGCTCAAAATCCTAGCCTCCAAGAAGAGACTTGGTTTCACCCTCTCTAAGACAGACCTATTTGTTTTCTTGGTACAGCATGGTATGTTCTGGACTCTTCTCCACCATCACAACTTGAAGGCATCTATCCTTCTTCTGTCATCCTTAGTCATTGTCCAACTCTCTGGAGCGTAACAAGTGATTAAGAAGACCATGGCCTGTATTAGGCGCACCTTTGTATTAGACTGACATCGTTGCTCTTCAGCACTCTGGAGAGGTCCATGACAGCACATTTTCCCAATGCAGTTTGTCTTTTGATTTCCTGACTGTTGGAGTTAAGAATGTTGATTGTGGATCTGAGCAAGCTGTAATTGCTAACAACCTCAATCTCTTCTCCATCCATCATGGTGCTGTCAACTGGCCCAGTGTTGAGCATCTTTGTTTTCTTGATGTTGAGCTTCGGTCCATATTAAAGACTACAGTCTTTGACCTTCTGCAGCAGGTGTTTCAGGTCTTCAGTTTCAGCAAACAAGGTTGTGTCATCTGCATATCCTCATAAAGCCCTGCCTCTTGAATGATCTGTTCTGCATACAGATTGAAAAGGTACGGGGACAAGATGCATCCCTGACAGACTCCTTTCCTGATTTTGAACCATGCAGTGTTTCCTTGCTCTGTTTTGAGGACTGCTTCCTGGTCCAAGTATAGGTTTTGCATAAGCACAATCAGGTGTTCTGCGATGCCCATTTTCCTCAAGGTTAGTCACAATTTATTGTGATCCACACAGTCAAATGCCTTTGCATAGTCAATGAAACACAGGTAGACATCCTACTGGTACTCTCTGCTTACTGCCAAGATCCATCTAACATTGCCAGTAATGTCCCTAGTGCCACGACCTCTCTAAACCCAGCTTGTAGTTCTGGTAGTTCTCTTTCAATGTACTGTTCAAGTCTTTTCTGGATAATTTTCAGTAGGATTTTGCTAGTGTGTGATATTAGTGGTATTAATATGATAGTTTCCACACTGTCAAGTCACCTTTTTTTGAAATGGAAATAAATATGTATCTCTTCCAGTCTGTTGGCCAAGTAGTTGTCCTCCAGATTTCTTGACACAACTTGGTGAGCACATGCAGGGCAGCATCTGTTTTCTGAAATACATCAATTGGTATTCCATCAATTCCTGGGGCTTTATTTTTTGTCAGGTCCTTCAGAGCAGCCTGCACTTCCTCCTTCATCACCATTGTCTCTTGCTCATAGAAATGCAGTTTTCTTTTACTCTAGAGTCAGTTGTCTTTCTTTATGAAAATTCACTTGGTATACTTACTACTTTACCATATTTGGGGCACTAGGATATCTTAAGGTAAATTAGGAGTCCTGATGATACAACAATTGTACACTGAGCTGTTGGCCAAAAGTTTAGCATTTCACAGCCCTCAGCACCTCAGCAGCTCCATGAAAGAAAATAACAATCTGCTTCTGGAAAGACTGCAACCTCATGTGGCAGTTCTCCTCCATCACTCAGGGTTGTAACTCACTGGCGACAAGTTGGAATGAACTGAGGGGCACATAGCAATGGCAGCAGTGAGGTAAACCATAGTAAATAGGATTTGATTGCTGTCATTAGGGAGTTTGTAAACTGGTGAGCAAAGATGACAAAGGGGAGGCATAGATGACAAAATACTGTCAGAACAGAAAGAACCACAATTACAACTAAAAGTGTCTTGAAATGCTTAAAGGGAGAAAGAAGACTTTGATCAGGACTTTAGAATTATAAAGATTATCACTGTCAAGTCATGATTATTGAGATATATGTAGACAAAGGATATAAATGTATTTGTATGTATGTGTATTAATGCCAAATTATCCAGTGAGGTTTAGAAGTAATACAATCCTGATAGCAATGAACACACTTAGTGCCCTGATTTTGGCTTTTTAAATACCATTTTCCACTGAAAGAATCTTAAGCTCCTTGCAGAAATTTAATATTGGGTTTAGGAAAATGAAAATGAGTCTAGAAAAACTTGTGCTAGAAGGTAAAGAGTTACTCAAAGAATGATGGGGCATAAAAAAAGGACGTAGATCCAATTTCAGTGGGCTTTCTTTCACTGACCAAAAAATTTGAGCAATGTAATAGTGACTTTAATGAAAGTTCTAAGAATCGTAATGGATAAAGAATAAGTTGTAGGTATTGAATACTGTTTGTATTTTATTGATATGCAAATACATTTGACTGTGTGTATCATAACAAACCAAGGCTAACATTGAGAAGAATGGAAATCCCAGAACACTTAATCGTGCTTATGCGAAACCTCTACTTAGACCAAGAAGCTGTTGTCCAAACAGAGCAAGAGAGAACACTGCATCATTTAAATTCAGGGAAAGTAAAGATCAGGGTTGGATCTTTTCTCCCTATCTATTCAGTCTGTATGCTGAGCAAATTCATTTGAGAAACTAGATTCTCTGAAGAAGAATGTGAAATTAGGATTGGAGGAGGATTTAGCAATAAACCTGTGTTATGCAGGTGACACAACCTTACCTGCTGAAAGTGAGGAAGACTTGAAATATTTAGTGCAGAGGATCAAAGATTACTGCCTTCAATAAAGACTGCATGTCAACATCAAGAATACAAAAATCCTCCCCACTGGACAGATAGCATCATTATAGATGGAGAAAAGATTGAGATTATCAATGATTTCATCTCATTTGGATCCACAGTCAGCATCCTTGTACCAGCAGTCAGGAAACCAGGAGAGATATTGTACTGGGCAAGTCTGCTATCAGTAATCTCTCCAAATTACTGAGGAGCAGTGATGTCAATTTGAAGACTAAGGTGTGCCTGGTCCAGGCCATGATTTTTTAAAAAGAATTTGATATGCATTTGAGAACTGGACAGTGAATAAAGATGACAGAAGAAGAATTGATGTCTTTGAGTTGTGGTGTTGGAGAAGAACATTGAATATTTCAGGAACTGCCAAAAAAACTCAACAGATAAGTCTTGGAAAAGGTGCCACCAGAGTGTTCCTTGAAGGCAAGGATGCTGAAACTTTATCTCATGTATTCTGGGCATGTTGCTAGGAGGGGCTATTCTTTTTTTTTTTTTTTTTTTGCCTGGCGGGGCTGCATTTATTTATTGCCTCTGGCCGGAGCTGCTCCGGGACTGTACAAGTTCCCTCTGACCAGAGCCTTTCTCTCCCCACCCTTCAAAGCCGTCTCCTGCCCAGGGTTCTGCCTTACTCACCAATCCCCGTGCCAGACTCTGGTCAGAACTCTCTGGTAGTTGGAGTGGAGGTGGAGAAAAAGTCCCTCTCCACCTAGCTTAGACCCAGTAATGAGTGGGTAATAAAAGGGGTCCTCATCACCTCTGTGCTAGGGGTGTAAGGGACCTGGAGTAACCGATTAATAAACCCCTCAGGAGACCTAAGGCTTTCAAAGTCTCCTTCATCCTGAGGCCGTCCTTTCTCCCCAGAAATTTCTCTACCCCAGTTACAGCCACCTTTAACTTTACAGGTCCCACCCGTAACCTTTCCCCTTTAGAATATATTAAGATCCTCCAACTCCCTCTGGATCCTAGGGAGAGAAAGGGAAAGAAGGGTTTCTGAGGTCGAGGTCCACAGCGCTGGGCCCAGGTCTGTCACCATGCTGGACACATCTGTAGAGTCCAGATGGCCACAGGGTAGAGCAGGGACATGTGCTCATCCCCCCTAATGGGCAGCTTGTGGCTGGCATAGTGGTGCACGATTTCAGGAACACGGCTGAAGGGCGGGCTGTTCTGGCCCAGCTCGTACTTGTGTTCCTTTGTCCTCGAAAGCTTCATGTGCATGAAGCCCTGACTGCTCTTGAGGGAGAGAGATAAGTCATTCTTGCTGGTCTCACTGTTGCGCACCAGGTAGCTGGCCTCTTTGCACAGCCGGAGCAGGTTCTCGGCATCTGTGCGGCTGATGGCCCCGTGGTACCATACCTGGTTTTCCAGAGGCAGTGCTGGGTCTGTCCACTCCCCCAGGGGGCTTCTGGGCTCCATGTTTATGGGCTTGGCTGACTTAGGGTTCCCTGCAGAGAGTCAGGGAGGTAGTCGCCCCTTCTCCTCCCGGCCAGGTGACAGGCAGCTCTTCTCGGATCCTTCAAACTGGGCTGCAAAGGCTTTGGAAATCCGCTCCTTCTTCTACTACCAGGGCTGGTCATACTCCTCAGGGGGCCGCTCGTCATCCTCAGGCAGGCGGGATTCCCAGGGCCAGGGGGCCCCTTCACCCTCTGGGGTGGCTCCCTCTTCCTCTGGCTCATAAGGTGTGTCATACAGAGGCAGGGGCTGAGCTGCAGTCTCCTTGGAGCCCCGGATCTCAGCCATCATCTTTTGGGCTTCGTAGGGTTCCATGTACCCATTTTCAGGGATCTTTTCTGGGACTCCTGAAGCTCCTGCTGGGCCTTCGCTAGTCTCCTGAACATCAAATGGGTCCGCATGATCTTCTAGGATTGCCAGCCTGTCGCTGCTAGCAGGGGTCCAGAGATCCGCTCCTCGGGAGGGGGTGCTGGGGGCCCAGGAGTCTCGACCCGAATGAGACGATGGGGTGGCAAGCCGTGGCGTGGGGGTGGCGTGGGGCCGGGGCAGCGGGAGTGGCGAGGGCCGTGGAGCCGGACGACCTCACCCCCAGGTAGGGGTCTTCGAAGTCGCGCTCCCGCTGCAGCCGGTAGGCTGCCAGGATGTCCGGGGGAGGCACGGGGGGCGCTGCCGGGGAGGATGCGGGGGAGCGGTAATCGGGCTCGGGGGGCGCCGGTTTGCCCCCTCCTCCGCCCCCGCCCCCTCCCCGGAACCCCAAGTGTTCCCGGAGCCACTTGGCCACTCCTCCACTGCTGCCCCCTCCTGGGCCGGCCCCTGCACCCCCTGCCGCCTCCCCCTGCGCTTGCTTGCGCCCACGGCCCGGGCCGGAGCCCGCAGGAGGAGCTCCGCTCAGTAGCATGGGGCCCACCAGACTAAAGGAGGGGCTATTCTTTGGAAAGAGACATTATGGAAAGGTAGACATCTTGGAAAGGTAGAGGGTTGACAGAAGAGAGGAAGATTCTCAATGAGATGGATCGACACAGTGACTGCAGTAGTGGGCTTAGGAGTGTCAAAGATGATGAGGATGGCACAAGATATGACAAAGTTCAGATGTGTTGTTCATAGGGTCACTATAAGTCACACTCAATGGCACATAATAATAATAACAATAATAGAATATTACTCATCCTCTTTGCTATTAAGTCAGAACCAGCTCATCATAGCTGACCCTCCGTGAGATATTGGAGGTTAATTGTATGAGAGGAAATTGCAAATCTATCTCCCTTGGAGCTGCGGGTGAATTCAAACCACCAGAGAGGCATAGCAACTTCTTATGGACTACACCAGCAGAGCAAGTAAAGAATAAATAATAAAAACGGTAGTGAGTCCCTGAGTTGTACAGGTGGTAAAGTTGAAAGGTTGATGGTTCATGCCAGGGCTTATGATCTGTAAGAATCACCTAGAGTTCTTGTTAAAATAGTTTCTGATTTAGAATGTCCAGGGTAGAAGTGCAAATTCTCAGCAGAAGGTAAAATTGAAGTGAATATGTTTGAAACTTTGGTTCAACCCCCACCCCCACCCCACCCAGAGGCAACTCAGAATGTGTCCTGGTGATTTGCTTCTACAAAGATCACAGCTTGCCTTGAAAATGCCTATGGAGAAATTATATTTTATGCATATGTGTTATTATATTGGAATAAACTTCACAGCAGCTAGCAATAGTAACAGTAAAGGAATGAGAACTGATGATTCTTTATAAATTATTGGATTAAATAAGCAAGAAGAGAGTGAGCCCTATATTTAGGGAGTGCCTTAGGAAAGGCACTAACTAATGAATGTGGACAGGGTTCAGATATGTTGTTCATAGGGTTGCTATAGGTTGTATTCCATTCGATGACACCTAACAATGCCCCAATAACAACAACCCCCCAAGGTGGCTGTCTATGATAGTGCACACAACTGAAGCAAAAAAAATTTTCTCTGTACTACATAAACTTTATAATTTACGTTTGTTTTATAGTCATTGTGATTAACTTGAAGATTTGAGAAAATCTATTGTATCTTTTAAAATAGAATACAAAGATATAATGTAACCCTCAGATGCTAAGTGTTGTGGAATTGTTGTTGTTGTTATGTGCCATCGAGTCGTTTGCGACTCATAGTGACCCTATGTACAACAGCCCTAAACCCTGTTCTGTCCTGTGCCAGTTGCATTGCCTCTGACACTCCCATCCCAATTCCCCCAGTCACTGAATCAATCCACCTCATAGAGGGTCTTCCCCTCCTGCACTGACCCTTCACCCTCCCAAGCATGGTGTCGCTCTCCAAGGACCAGTCCTTCCTTACAACATGTCCAAAGTGTGTCAGACAAAGCCTCAGAATCCTTGCCTCCAAGGAGTAGCCTGGTTTATCCCTCTCCAGGATGAGTCTGTTTTCTTGGTAGTCCATGGTACATTCAACACTCTTCTCCAGCACCACAGTTCAAAGGCGTCAATTCTCCTTCTATCCTCCCTAGTCATTGTCCAACTCGCCGATGCATAACAAGTGATTGCAAAGACCACGGCCTGTATCAGGTGCACTTTAGTCTCCAGAGAGACACCGTTGCTCTTGAGTACTTTGGAGAGGTCCCTAACAACAGACTTTCCCATCGCAATACGTTTTTTTATTTCCTGGATGCTGGTGCCAAGAGTGTTGACCGTGGAGCC